>NW_026137828.1:0-349253 GCF_019393585.1 Leptopilina boulardi | reverse complement strand
TCAGAGAAGCAGTGAAAAATGTACTTTTAGTTTGTACAAACATATTTCCATGATAACTAGAAGAAAATATTCTTGCTTTCTTGTTTTCTTAGATATAACTTTTACACCATTTTTGTCTGCCTTTCTGAGGTGAAAACCTGGTAGAAATACCCTCAGAGAAGCAGTGAAAAATGTACTTTTAGTTTGTACAAACATATTTCCATGATAACTAGAAGAAAATATTTTTGCTTTCTTGTTTTTTTAGATATAACTTTTACACCATTTTTGTCTGCCTTTCTGTTGTGAAAACCTGGTAGAAATACCCTCAGAGAAGCAGTGAAAAATGTACTTTTAGTTTGTACAAACATATTTCCATGATAACTAGAAGAAAATATTCTTGCTTTCTTGTTTTCTTAGATATAACTTTTACACCATTTTTGTCTGCCTTTCTGAGGTGAAAACCTGGTAGAAATACCCTCAGAGAAGCAGTGAAAAATGTACTTTTAGTTTGTACAAACATATTTCCATGATAACTAGAAGAAAATATTCTTGCTTTCTTGTTTTTTTAGATATAACTTTTACACCATTTTTGTCTGCCTTTCTGTTGTGAAAACCTGGTAGAAATACCCTCAGAGAAGCAGTGAAAAATGTACTTTTAGTTTGTACAAACATATTTCCATGATAACTAGAAGAAAATATTCTTGCTTTCTTGTTTTCTTAGATATAACTTTTACACCATTTTTGTCTGCCTTTCTGTTGTGAAAACCCGGTAGAAATACCCTCAGAGAAGCAGTGAAAAATGTACTTTTAGTTTGTACAAACATATTTCCATGATAACTAGAAGAAAATATTCTTGCTTTCTTGTTTTCTTAGATATAACTTTTACACCATTTTTGTCTGCCTTTCTGTTGTGAAAACCGGTAGAAATACCCTCAGAGAAGCAGTGAAAAATGTACTTTTAGTTTGTACAAACATATTTCCATGATAACTAGAAGAAAATATTCTTGCTTTCTTGTTTTTTTAGATATAACTTTTACACCATTTTTGTCTGCCTTTCTGTTGTGAAAACCTGGTAGAAATACCCTCAGAGAAGCAGTGAAAAATGTACTTTTAGTTTGTACAAACATATTTCCATGATAACTAGAAGAAAATATTCTTGCTTTCTTGTTTTCTTAGATATAACTTTTACACCATTTTTGTCTGCCTTTCTGTTGTGAAAACCTGGCAGAAATACCCTCAGAGAAGCAGTGAAAAATGTACTTTTAGTTTGTACAAACATATTTCCATGATAACTAGAAAAAAATATTCTTGCTTTCTTGTTTTCTTAGATATAACTTGTACACCATTTTTGTCTGCCTTTCTGTTGTGAAAACTCGGTAGAAATACCCTCAGAGAAGCAGTGAAAAATGTACTTTTAGTTTGTACAAACATATTTCCATGATAACTAGAAGAAAATATTCTTGCTTTCTTGTTTTCTTAGATATAACTTTACACCATTTTTGTCTGCCTTTCTGTTGTGAAAACCGGTAGAAATACCCTTAGAGAAGCAGTGAAAAATGTACTTTTAGTTTGTACAAACATATTTCCATGATAACTAGAAAAAAATATTTTTGCTTTCTTGTTTTCTTAGATATAACTTGTACACCATTTTTGTCTGCCTTTCTGTTGTGAAAACTCGGTAGAAATACCCTCAGAGAAGCAGTGAAAAATGTACTTTTAGTTTGTACAAACATATTTCCATGATAACTAGAAGAAAATATTCTTGCTTTCTTGTTTTCTTAGATATAACTTTTACACCATTTTTGTCTGCCTTTCTGTTGTGAAAACCCGGTAGAAATACCCTCAGAGAAGCAGTGAAAAATGTACTTTTAGTTTGTACAAACATATTTCCATGATAACTAGAAGAAAATATTCCTGCTTTCTTGTTTTTTTTAGATATAACTTTTACACCATTTTTGTCTGCCTTTCTGTTGTGAAAACCTGGCAGAAATACCCTCAGAGAAGCAGTGAAAAATGTACTTTTAGTTTGTACAAACAAATTTCCATGATAACTAGAAAAAAATATTCTTGCTTTCTTGTTTTCTTAGATATAACTTTTACACCATTTTTGTCTGCCTTTCTGTTGTGAAAACCCGGTAGAAATACCCTCAGAGAAGCAGTGAAAAATGTACTTTTAGTTTGTACAAACATATTTCCATGATAACTAGAAGAAAATTTCCTGCTTTCTTGTTTTTTTTAGATATAACTTTTACACCATTTTTGTCTGCCTTTCTGAGGTGAAAACCTGGCAGAAATACCCTCAGAGAAGCAGTGAAAAATGTACTTTTAGTTTGTACAAACAAATTTCCATGATAACTAGAAGAAAATATTCTTGCTTTCTTGTTTTCTTAGATATAACTTTTACACCATTTTTGTCTGCCTTTCTGAGGTGAAAACCTGGTAGAAATACCCTCAGAGAAGCAGTGAAAAATGTACTTTTAGTTTGTACAAACATATTTCCATGATAACTAGAAAAAAATATTTTTGCGTTCTTGTTTTTTTAGATATATTTTGTACACCATTTTTGTCTGCCTTTCTGTTGTGAAAACCTGGCAGAAATACCCTCAGAGAAGCAGTGAAAAATGTACTTTTAGTTTGTACAAACATATTTCCATGATAACTAGAAGAAAATATTCTTGCTTTCTTGTTTTCTTAGATATAACTTTACACCATTTTTGTCTGCCTTTCTGTTGTGAAAACCCGGTAGAAATACCCTCAGAGAAGCAGTGAAAAATGTACTTTTAGTTTGTACAAACATATTTCCATGATAACTAGAAAAAAATATTTTGCGTTCTTGTTTTTTTAGATATAACTTGTACACCATTTTTGTCTGCCTTTCTGTTGTGAAAACTCGGTAGAAATACCCTCAGAGAAGCAGTGAAAAATGTACTTTTAGTTTGTACAAACATATTTCCATGATAACTAGAAGAAAATATTCCTGCTTTCTTGTTTTTTTAGATATAACTTTTACACCATTTTTGTCTGCCTTTCTGAGTGAAAACCTGGTAGAAATACCCTCAGAGAAGCAGTGAAAAATGTACTTTTAGTTTGTACAAACATATTTCCATGATAACTAGAAGAAAATATTCTTGCTTTCTTGTTTTCTTAGATATAACTTTTACACCATTTTTGTCTGCCTTTCTGAGGTGAAAACCTGGCAGAAATACCCTCAGAGAAGCAGTGAAAAATGTACTTTTAGTTTGTACAAACATATTTCCATGATAACTAGAAGAAAATATTCTTGCTTTCTTGTTTTCTTAGATATAACTTTTACACCATTTTTGTCTGCCTTTCTGAGGTGAAAACCTGGTAGAAATACCCTCAGAGAAGCAGTGAAAAATGTACTTTTAGTTTGTACAAACATATTTCCATGATAACTAGAAGAAAATATTCTTGCTTTCTTGTTTTCTTAGATATAACTTTTACACCATTTTTGTCTGCCTTTCTGAGGTGAAAACCTGGTAGAAATACCCTCAGAGAAGCAGTGAAAAATGTACTTTTAGTTTGTACAAACATATTTCCATGATAACTAGAAGAAAATATTCTTGCTTTCTTGTTTTCTTAGATATAACTTTACTCCATTTTTGTCTGCCTTTCTGTTGTGAAAACCCGGTAGAAATACCCTTAGAGAAGCAGTGAAAAATGTACTTTTAGTTTGTACAAACATATTTCCATGATTACTAGAAAAAAATATTCTTGATTTCTTGTTTTCTTAGATATAACTTTTACACCATTTTTGTCTGCCTTTCTGTTGTGAAAACCCGGTAGAAATACCCTCAGAGAAGCAGTGAAAAATGTACTTTTAGTTTGTACAAACATATTTCCATGATAACTAGAAAAAAATATTCTTGATTTCTTGTTTTCTTAGATATAACTTTTACACCATTTTTGTCTGCCTTTCTGTTGTGAAAACCCGGTAGAAATACCCTCAGAGAAGCAGTGAAAAATGTACTTTTAGTTTGTACAAACATATTTCCATGATATCTAGAAAAAAATATTTTTGCGTTCTTGTTTTTTTATATATAACTTGTACACCATTTTTGTCTGCCTTTCTGTTGTGAAAACCTGGCAGAAATACCCTCAGAGAAGCAGTGAAAAATGTACTTTTAGTTTGTACAAACATATTTCCATGATAACTAGAAGAAAATATTCTTGTTTTCTTAGATATAACTTGTACACCATTTTTGTCTGCCTTTCTGTTGTGAAAACTCGGTAGAAATACCCTCAGAGAAGCAGTGAAAAATGTACTTTTAGTTTGTACAAACATATTTCCATGATAACTAGAAGAAAATATTCTTGCTTTCTTGTTTTCTTAGATATAACTTTTACTCCATTTTTGTCTGCCTTTCTGTTGTGAAAACCCGGTAGAAATACCCTCAGAGAAGCAGTGAAAAATGTACTTTTAGTTTGTACAAACATATTTCCATGATAACTAGAAGAAAATATTTCTGCTTTCTTGTTTTTTTAGATATAACTTTTACACCATTTTTGTCTGCCTTTCTGAGGTGAAAACCTGGTAGAAATACCCTCAGAGAAGCAGTGAAAAATGTACTTTTAGTTTGTACAAACATATTTCCATGATAACTAGAAAAAAATATTCTTGCTTTCTTGTTTTCTTAGATATAACTTGTACACCATTTTTGTCTGCCTTTCTGTTGTGAAAACTCGGTAGAAATACCCTCAGAGAAGCAGTGAAAAATGTACTTTTAGTTTGTACAAACATATTTCCATGATAACTAGAAGAAAATATTCTTGCTTTCTTGTTTTCTTAGATATAACTTTACTCCATTTTTGTCTGCCTTTCTGTTGTGAAAACCCGGTAGAAATACCCTCAGAGAAGCAGTGAAAAATGTACTTTTAGTTTGTACAAACATATTTCCATGATAACTAGAAAAAATATTTTTGCTTTCTTGTTTTCTTAGATATAACTTGTACACCATTTTTGTCTGCCTTTCTGTTGTGAAAACTCGGTAGAAATACCCTCAGAGAAGCAGTGAAAAATGTACTTTTAGTTTGTACAAACATATTTCCATGATAACTAGAAGAAAATATTCTTGCTTTCTTGTTTTCTTAGATATAATTTTACACCATTTTTGTCTGCCTTTCTGTTGTGAAAACCCGGTAGAAATACCCTCAGAGAAGCAGTGAAAAATGAACTTTTAGTTTGTACAAACATATTTCCATGATAACTAGAAGAAAATTTTCCTGCTTTCTTGTTTTTTTTTAGATATAACTTTTACACCATTTTTGTCTGCCTTTCTGTTGTGAAAACCTGGCAGAAATACCCTCAGAGAAGCAGTGAAAAATGTACTTTTAGTTTGTACAAACAAATTTCCATGATAACTAGAAAAAAATATTCTTGAGTTCTTGTTCTCTTAGATATAAATTTTACACCATTTTTGTCTGCCTTTCTGTTGTGAAAACCCGGTAGAAATACCCTCAGAGAAGCAGTGAAAAATGAACTTTTAGTTTGTACAAACATATTTCCATGATAACTAGAAGAAAATTTTCCTGCTTTCTTGTTTTTTTTTAGATATAACTTTTACACCATTTTTGTCTGCCTTTCTGAGGTGAAAACCTGGCAGAAATACCCTCAGAGAAGCAGTGAAAAATGTACTTTTAGTTTGTACAAACAAATTTCCATGATAACTAGAAGAAAATATTCTTGCTTTCTTGTTTTCTTAGATATAACTTTTACACCATTTTTGTCTGCCTTTCTGAGGTGAAAACCTGGCAGAAATACCCTCAGAGAAGCAGTGAAAAATGTACTTTTAGTTTGTACAAACAAATTTCCATGATAACTAGAAAAAAATATTTTTGCGTTCTTGTTTTTTTAGATATATTTTGTACACCATTTTTGTCTGCCTTTCTGTTGTGAAAACCTGGCAGAAATACCCTCAGAGAAGCAGTGAAAAATGTACTTTTAGTTTGTACAAACATATTTCCATGATAACTAGAAGAAAATATTCTTGCTTTCTTGTTTTCTTAGATATAACTTTTACACCATTTTTGTCTGCCTTTCTGAGGTGAAAACCTGGCAGAAATACCCTCAGAGAAGCAGTGAAAAATGTACTTTTAGTTTGTACAAACAAATTTCCATGATAACTAGAAAAAAATATTTTTGCGTTCTTGTTTTTTTAGATATATTTTGTACACCATTTTTGTCTGCCTTTCTGTTGTGAAAACCTGGCAGAAATACCCTCAGAGAAGCAGTGAAAAATGTACTTTTAGTTTGTACAAACATATTTCCATGATAACTAGAAGAAAATATTCCTGCTTTCTTGTTTTTTTTAGATATAACTTTTACACCATTTTTGTCTGCCTTTCTGAGGTGAAAACCTGGTAGAAATACCCTCAGAGAAGCAGTGAAAAATGTACTTTTAGTTTGTACAAACATATTTCCATGATAACTAGAAGAAAATATTCCTGCTTTCTTGTTTTTTTAGATATAACTTTTACACCATTTTTGTCTGCCTTTCTGAGGTGAAAACCTGGTAGAAATACCCTCAGAGAAGCAGTGAAAAATGTACTTTTAGTTTGTACAAACATATTTCCATGATAACTAGAAAAAAATATTCTTGCTTTCTTGTTTTCTTAGATATAACTTTTACTCCATTTTTGTCTGCCTTTCTGTTGTGAAAACCCGGTAGAAATACCCTCAGAGAAGCAGTGAAAAATGTACTTTTAGTTTGTACAAACATATTTCCATGATAACTAGAAAAAAATATTTTTGCTTTCTTGTTTTTTTAGATATAACTTGTACACCATTTTTGTCTGCCTTTCTGTTGTGAAAACCTGGTAGAAATACCCTCAGAGAAGCAGTGAAAAATGTACTTTTAGTTTGTACAAACATATTTCCATGATAACTAGAAGAAAATATTCTTGTTTTCTTAGATATAACTTGTACACCATTTTTGTCTGCCTTTCTGTTGTGAAAACTCGGTAGAAATACCCTCAGAGAAGCAGTGAAAAATGTACTTTTAGTTTGTACAAACATATTTCCATGATAACTAGAAGAAAATATTCTTGCTTTCTTGTTTTCTTAGATATAACTTTTACACCATTTTTGTCTGCCTTTCTGTTGTGAAAACCTGGTAGAAATACCCTCAGAGAAGCAGTGAAAAATGTACTTTTAGTTTGTACAAACATATTTCCATGATAACCAGAAAAAAATATTCTTGATTTCTTGTTTTCTTAGATATAACTTGTACACCATTTTTGTCTGCCTTTCTGTTGTGAAAACTCGGTAGAAATATCCTCAGAGAAGCAGTGAAAAATGTACTTTTAGTTTGTACAAACATATTTCCATGATAACTAGAAGAAAATATTCTTGCTTTCTTGTTTTCTTAGATATAACTTTACTCCATTTTTGTCTGCCTTTCTGTTGTGAAAACCCGGTAGAAATACCCTTAGAGAAGCAGTGAAAAATGTACTTTTAGTTTGTACAAACATATTTCCATGATATCTAGAAAAAAATATTTTTGCGTTCTTGTTTTCTTAGATATAACTTGTACACCATTTTTGTCTGCCTTTCTGTTGTGAAAACTCGGTAGAAATACCCTCAGAGAAGCAGTGAAAAATGTACTTTTAGTTTGTACAAACATATTTTCATGATAACTAGAAGAAAATATTCTTGCTTTCTTGTTTTCTTAGATATAACTTTTACACCATTTTTGTCTGCCTTTCTGTTGTGAAAACCCGGTAGAAATACCCTCAGAGAAGCAGTGAAAAATGTACTTTTAGTTTGTACAAACATATTTCCATGATAACTAGAAGAAAATTTTCCTGCTTTCTTGTTTTTTTTAGATATAACTTTTACACCATTTTTGTCTGCCTTTCTGTTGTGAAAACCTGGCAGAAATACCCTCAGAGAAGCAGTGAAAAATGTACTTTTAGTTTGTACAAACAAATTTCCATGATAACCAGAAAAAAATATTCTTGAGTTCTTGTTTTCTTAGATATAACTTTTACACCATTTTTGTCTGCCTTTCTGTTGTGAAAACCCGGTAGAAATACCCTCAGAGAAGCAGTGAAAAATGTACTTTTAGGTTGTACAAACATATTTCCATGATAACTAGAAGAAAATTTTCCTGCTTTCTTGTTTTTTCTAGATATAACTTTTACACCATTTTTTTCTGCCTTTCTGAGGTGAAAACCTGGCAGAAATACCCTCAGAGAAGCAGTGAAAAATGTACTTTTAGTTTGTACAAACAAATTTCCATGATAACTAGAAGAAAATATTCTTGCTTTCTTGTTTTCTTAGATATAACTTTTACACCATTTTTGTCTGCCTTTCTGAGGTGAAAACCTGGCAGAAATACCCTCAGAGAAGCAGTGAAAAATGTACTTTTAGTTTGTACAAACAAATTTCCATGATAACTAGAAAAAAATATTTTTGCGTTCTTGTTTTTTTAGATATATTTTGTACACCATTTTTGTCTGCCTTTCTGTTGTGAAAACCTGGCAGAAATACCCTCAGAGAAGCAGTGAAAAATGTACTTTTAGTTTGTACAAACATATTTCCATGATAACTAGAAGAAAATATTCTTGCTTTCTTGTTTTCTTAGATATAACTTTACACCATTTTTGTCTGCCTTTCTGTTGTGAAAACCCGGTAGAAATACCCTCAGAGAAGCAGTGAAAAATGTACTTTTAGTTTGTACAAACAAATTTCCATGATAACTAGAAAAAAATATTTTTGCGTTCTTGTTTTTTTAGATATATTTTGTACACCATTTTTGTCTGCCTTTCTGTTGTGAAAACCTGGCAGAAATACCCTCAGAGAAGCAGTGAAAAATGTACTTTTAGTTTGTACAAACATATTTCCATGATAACTAGAAGAAAATATTCCTGCTTTCTTGTTTTTTTTAGATATAACTTTTACACCATTTTTGTCTGCCTTTCTGAGGTGAAAACCTGGTAGAAATACCCTCAGAGAAGCAGTGAAAAATGTACTTTTAGTTTGTACAAACATATTTCCATGATAACTAGAAGAAAATATTCTTGCTTTCTTGTTTTCTTAGATATAACTTTTACACCATTTTTGTCTGCCTTTCTGAGGTGAAAACCTGGCAGAAATACCCTCAGAGAAGCAGTGAAAAATGTACTTTTAGTTTGTACAAACAAATTTCCATGATAACTAGAAAAAAATATTTTTGCGTTCTTGTTTTTTTAGATATATTTTGTACACCATTTTTGTCTGCCTTTCTGAGGTGAAAACCTGGTAGAAATACCCTCAGAGAAGCAGTGAAAAATGTACTTTTAGTTTGTACAAACATATTTCCATGATAACTAGAAAAAAATATTCTTGCTTTCTTGTTTTCTTAGATATAACTTTTACACCATTTTTGTCTGCCTTTCTGTTGTGAAAACCCGGTAGAAATACCCTTAGAGAAGCAGTGAAAAATGTACTTTTAGTTTGTACAAACATATTTCCATGATATCTAGAAAAAAATATTTTTGCGTTCTTGTTTTTTTAGATATAACTTGTACACCATTTTTGTCTGCCTTTCTGTTGTGAAAACCTGGCAGAAATACCCTCAGAGAAGCAGTGAAAAATGTACTTTTAGTTTGTACAAACATATTTCCATGATAACTAGAAGAAAATATTCTTGCTTTCTTGTTTTCTTAGATATAACTTTTACTCCATTTTTGTCTGCCTTTCTGTTGTGAATACCCTGAGAGAAGCAGTGAAAAATGTACTTTTAGTTTGTACAAACATATTTCCATGATAACTAGAAGAAAATATTCCTACTTTCTTGTTTTTTAGATATAACTTTTACACCATTTTTGTCTGCCTTTCTGTTGTGAAAACTCGGTAGAAATACCCTCAGAGAAGCAGTGAAAAATGTACTTTTAGTTTGTACAAACATATTTCCATGATAACTAGAAGAAAATATTCTTGTTTTCTTAGATATAACTTGTACACCATTTTTGTCTGCCTTTCTGTTGTGAAAACTCGGTAGAAATACCCTCAGAGAAGCAGTGAAAAATGTACTTTTAGTTTGTACAAACATATTTCCATGATAACTAGAAGAAAATATTCTTGCTTTCTTGTTTTCTTAGATATAACTTTTACTCCATTTTTGTCTGCCTTTCTGTTGTGAAAACCTGGTAGAAATACCCTCAGAGAAGCAGTGAAAAATGTACTTTTAGTTTGTACAAACAAATTTCCATGATAACTAGAAAAAAATATTCTTGATTTCTTGTTTTCTTAGATATAACTTGTACACCATTTTTGTCTGCCTTTCTGTTGTGAAAACTCGGTAGAAATACCCTCAGAGAAGCAGTGAAAAATGTACTTTTAGTTTGTACAAACATATTTCCATGATAACTAGAAGAAAATATTCTTGCTTTCTTGTTTTCTTAGATATAACTTTACTCCATTTTTGTCTGCCTTTCTGTTGTGAAAACCCGGTAGAAATACCCTTAGAGAAGCAGTGAAAAATGTACTTTTAGTTTGTACAAACATATTTCCATGATATCTAGAAAAAAATATTTTTGCGTTCTTGTTTTCTTAGATATAACTTGTACACCATTTTTGTCTGCCTTTCTGTTGTGAAAACTCGGTAGAAATACCCTCAGAGAAGCAGTGAAAAATGTACTTTTAGTTTGTACAAACATATTTCCATGATAACTAGAAGAAAATATTCTTGCTTTCTTGTTTTCTTAGATATAATTTTACACCATTTTTGTCTGCCTTTCTGTTGTGAAAACCCGGTAGAAATACCCTCAGAGAAGCAGTGAAAAATGAACTTTTAGTTTGTACAAACATATTTCCATGATAACTAGAAGAAAATTTTCCTGCTTTCTTGTTTTTTTTAGATATAACTTTTACACCATTTTTGTCTGCCTTTCTGTTGTGAAAACCTGGCAGAAATACCCTCAGAGAAGCAGTGAAAAATGTACTTTTAGTTTGTACAAACAAATTTCCATGATAACCAGAAAAAAATATTCTTGATTTCTTGTTCTCTTAGATATAAATTTTACACCATTTTTGTCTGCCTTTCTGTTGTGAAAACCCGGTAGAAATACCCTCAGAGAAGCAGTGAAAAATGTACTTTTAGTTTGTACAAACATATTTCCATGATAACTAGAAGAAAATTTTCCTGCTTTCTTGTTTTTTTTAGATATAACTTTTACACCATTTTTGTCTGCCTTTCTGAGGTGAAAACCTGGCAGAAATACCCTCAGAGAAGCAGTGAAAAATGTACTTTTAGTTTGTACAAACAAATTTCCATGATAACTAGAAGAAAATATTCTTGCTTTCTTGTTTTCTTAGATATAACTTTTACACCATTTTTGTCTGCCTTTCTGAGGTGAAAACCTGGCAGAAATACCCTCAGAGAAGCAGTGAAAAATGTACTTTTAGTTTGTACAAACAAATTTCCATGATAACTAGAAAAAAATATTTTTGCGTTCTTGTTTTTTTAGATATATTTTGTACACCATTTTTGTCTGCCTTTCTGTTGTGAAAACCTGGCAGAAATACCCTCAGAGAAGCAGTGAAAAATGTACTTTTAGTTTGTACAAACATATTTCCATGATAACTAGAAGAAAATATTCTTGCTTTCTTGTTTTCTTAGATATAACTTTACTCCATTTTTGTCTGCCTTTCTGTTGTGAAAACCCGGTAGAAATACCCTTAGAGAAGCAGTGAAAAATGTACTTTTAGTTTGTACAAACATATTTCCATGATATCTAGAAAAAAATATTTTTGCGTTCTTGTTTTTTTATATATAACTTGTACACCATTTTTGTCTGCCTTTCTGTTGTGAAAACTCGGTAGAAATACCCTCAGAGAAGCAGTGAAAAATGTACTTTTAGTTTGTACAAACATATTTCCATGATAACTAGAAGAAAATATTCCTGCTTTCTTGTTTTTTTTAGATATAACTTTTACACCATTTTTGTCTGCCTTTCTGAGGTGAAAACCTGGTAGAAATACCCTCAGAGAAGCAGTGAAAAATGTACTTTTAGTTTGTACAAACATATTTCCATGATAACTAGAAGAAAATATTCTTGCTTTCTTGTTTTCTTAGATATAACTTTTACACCATTTTTGTCTGCCTTTCTGAGGTGAAAACCTGGCAGAAATACCCTCAGAGAAGCAGTGAAAAATGTACTTTTAGTTTGTACAAACATATTTCCATGATAACTAGAAGAAAATATTCTTGCTTTCTTGTTTTCTTAGATATAACTTTTACACCATTTTTGTCTGCCTTTCTGAGGTGAAAACCTGGTAGAAATACCCTCAGAGAAGCAGTGAAAAATGTACTTTTAGTTTGTACAAACATATTTCCATGATAACTAGAAGAAAATATTCTTGCTTTCTTGTTTTCTTAGATATAACTTTTACACCATTTTTGTCTGCCTTTCTGAGGTGAAAACCTGGTAGAAATACCCTCAGAGAAGCAGTGAAAAATGTACTTTTAGTTTGTACAAACATATTTCCACGATATCTAGAAAAAAATATTTTTGCGTTCTTGTTTTCTTAGATATAACTTTTACACCATTTTTGTCTGCCTTTCTGTTGTGAAAACTCGGTAGAAATACCCTCAGAGAAGCAGTGAAAAATGTACTTTTAGTTTGTACAAACATATTTCCATGATAACTAGAAAAAAATATTTTTGCTTTCTTGTTTTCTTAGATATAACTTTTACACCATTTTTGTCTGCCTTTCTGTTGTGAAAACCCGGTAGAAATACCCTCAGAGAAGCAGTGAAAAATGTACTTTTAGTTTGTACAAACATATTTCCATGATAACTAGAAGAAAATATTCTTGCTTTCTTGTTTTCTTAGATATAACTTTTACACCATTTTTGTCTGCCTTTCTGTTGTGAAAACCCGGTAGAAATACCCTCAGAGAAGCAGTGAAAAATGTACTTTTAGTTTGTACAAACATATTTCCATGATAACTAGAAGAAAATTTTCCTGCTTTCTTGTTTTTTTTAGATATAACTTTTACACCATTTTTGTCTGCCTTTCTGTTGTGAAAACCTGGCAGAAATACCCTCAGAGAAGCAGTGAAAAATGTACTTTTAGTTTGTACAAACAAATTTCCATGATAACCAGAAAAAAATATTCTTGATTTCTTGTTTTCTTAGATATAACTTTTACACCATTTTTGTCTGCCTTTCTGAGGTGAAAACCTGGTAGAAATACCCTCAGAGAAGCAGTGAAAAATGTACTTTTAGTTTGTACAAACATATTTCCATGATAACTAGAAGAAAATATTCCTGCTTTCTTGTTTTTTTTAGATATAACTTTTACACCATTTTTGTCTGCCTTTCTGAGGTGAAAACCTGGTAGAAATACCCTCAGAGAAGCAGTGAAAAATGTACTTTTAGTTTGTACAAACATATTTCCATGATAACTAGAAGAAAATATTCTTGCTTGCTTGTTTTCTTAGATATAACTTTACTCCATTTTTGTCTGCCTTTCTGTTGTGAAAACTCGGTAGAAATACCCTCAGAGAAGCAGTGAAAAATGTACTTTTAGTTTGTACAAACATATTTCCATGATAACTAGAAGAAAATATTCTTGCTTTCTTGTTTTCTTAGATATAACTTGTACACCATTTTTGTCTGCCTTTCTGTTGTGAAAACTCGGTAGAAATACCCTCAGAGAAGCAGTGAAAAATGTACTTTTAGTTTGTACAAACATATTTCCATGATAACTAGAAGAAAATATTCCTGCTTTCTTGTTTTTTTTAGATATAACTTTTACACCATTTTTGTCTGCCTTTCTGAGGTGAAAACCTGGTAGAAATACCCTCAGAGAAGCAGTGAAAAATGTACTTTTAGTTTGTACAAACAAATTTCCATGATAACTAGAAAAAAATATTCTTGCTTTCTTGTTCTCTTAGATATAACTTTTACACCATTTTTGTCTGCCTTTCTGAGGTGAAAACCTGGTAGAAATACCCTCAGAGAAGCAGTGAAAAATGTACTTTTAGTTTGTACAAACATATTTCCATGATAACTAGAAGAAAATATTCTTGCTTTTTTGTTTTCTTAGATATAACTTTTACACCATTTTTGTCTGCCTTTCTGAGGTGAAAACCTGGTAGAAATACCCTCAGAGAAGCAGTGAAAAATGTACTTTTAGTTTGTACAAACATATTTCCATGATAACTAGAAGAAAATATTCTTGCTTTCTTGTTTTCTTAGATATAACTTTTACACCATTTTTGTCTGCCTTTCTGTTGTGAAAACCCGGTAGAAATACCCTCAGAGAAGCAGTGAAAAATGTACTTTTAGTTTGTACAAACATATTTCCATGATAACTAGAAGAAAATATTCTTGCTTTCTTGTTTTCTTAGATATAACTTGTACACCATTTTTGTCTGCCTTTCTGTTGTGAAAACTCGGTAGAAATACCCTCAGAGAAGCAGTGAAAAATGTACTTTTAGTTTGTACAAACATATTTCCATGATAACTAGAAGAAAATATTCCTGCTTTCTTGTTTTTTTTAGATATAACTTTTACACCATTTTTGTCTGCCTTTCTGAGGTGAAAACCTGGTAGAAATACCCTCAGAGAAGCAGTGAAAAATGTACTTTTAGTTTGTACAAACAAATTTCCATGATAACCAGAAAAAAATATTCTTGATTTCTTGTTCTCTTAGATATAACTTTTACACCATTTTTGTCTGCCTTTCTGAGGTGAAAACCTGGTAGAAATACCCTCAGAGAAGCAGTGAAAAATGTACTTTTAGTTTGTACAAACATATTTCCATGATAACTAGAAGAAAATATTCTTGCTTTCTTGTTTTCTTAGATATAACTTTTACACCATTTTTGTCTGCCTTTCTGAGGTGAAAAACTGGCAGAAATACCCTCAGAGAAGCAGTGAAAAATGTACTTTTAGTTTGTACAAACATATTTCCATGATAACTAGAAGAAAATATTCTTGCTTTCTTGTTTTCTTAGATATAACTTTTACACCATTTTTGTCTGCCTTTCTGAGGTGAAAACCTAGTAGAAATACCCTCAGAGAAGCAGTGAAAAATGTACTTTTAGTTTGTACAAACATATTTCCATGATAACTAGAAGAAAATATTCTTGCTTTCTTGTTTTCTTAGATATAACTTGTACACCATTTTTGTCTGCCTTTCTGTTGTGAAAACTCGGTAGAAATACCCTCAGAGAAGCAGTGAAAAATGTACTTTTAGTTTGTACAAACATATTTCCATGATAACTAGAAGAAAATATTCCTGCTTTCTTGTTTTTTTTAGATATAACTTTTACACCATTTTTGTCTGCCTTTCTGAGGTGAAAACCCGGTAGAAATACCCTCAGAGAAGCAGTGAAAAATGTACTTTTAGTTTGTACAAACATATTTCCATGATATCTAGAAAAAAATATTTTTGCGTTCTTGTTTTTTTAGATATATTTTGTACACCATTTTTGTCTGCCTTTCTGAGGTGAAAATCCGGTAGAAGTACCCTCAGAGAAACAGTGAAAAATATACTTTTAGTTTGTACAAACATATTTGCTTGATAATTAGAAGAAAATATTTCTGCTTTCTTGTTGTCTTAGCTATAACTTGTACTCCATTTTTGTGCGCCTTTCTGGGGTGAAAACCCAGTAGAAAGACCCTCAGAGAACCAGTGAAAAATGTACTTTTAGTTTGTACAAACATATTTCCTTGATAACTAGAAGAAAATATTCCTGCTTTCTTTTTCTTTTACATATAACTTGTACACAATTTTTGTCTGCCTTTCTGAGGTGAAAACCCGTTAGAAATACCCTCAGAGAACCAGTGAAAAATATACTTTTAGTTTGTAGAAACATATTTTCTTCATAATCAGAAGAAAATATTTCTGCTTTCTTGTTGTCTTAGCTATAACTTGTACTCCATTTTTGTGCGCCTTTCTGGGGTGAAAACCCAGTAGAAAGACCATCAGAGAACCAGTGAAAAATGTACTTTTAGTTTGTACAAACATATTTCCTTGATAACTAGAAGAAAATATTCCTTCTTTCTTTTTCTTTTACATATAACTTGTACACAATTTTTGTCTGCCTTTCTGAGGTGAAAACCCGTTAGAAATACACTCAGAGAACCAGTGAAAAATGTACTTTTAGTTTGCACAAAAATAGTTCCTTGATAACTAGAAGAAAATATTCCTGCTTTCTTTTTCTTTTACATATAACTTGTACACAATTTTTGTCTGCCTTTCTGAGGTGAAAACCCGTTAGAAAGACCCTCAGAGAACCAGTGCAAAATGTACTTTTATTTTGTACAAACATATTTCCTTGATAACTAGAAGAAAATATTCCTGCTTTCTTGTTGTCTTAGCTATAACTTGTACTCCATTTTTGTGCGCCTTTCTGGGGTGAAAACCCAGTAGAAAGACCCTCAGAGAACCAGTGAAAATTGTACTTTTAGTTTGTAGAAACATATTTTCTTCATAATCAGAAGAAAATATTTCTGTTTTCTTTTTGTCTTAGCTATAACTTGTACTCCATTTTTGTGCGCCTTTCTGGGGTGAAAACCCAGTAGAAAGCCCATCAGAGAACCAGTGAAAAATGTACTTTTAGTTTGTACAAACATATTTCCTTGATATTTAGAAGAAAATATTCCTTCTTTCTTTTTCTTTTACAAATAACTTGTACACAATTTTTGTCTGCCTTTCTGAGGTGAAAACCCGTTAGAAATTCCCTCAGAGAACCAGTGCAAAATGTACTTTTAGTTTGTAGAAACATATTTTCTTCATAATCAGAAGAAAATATTTCTGCTTTCTTGTTGTCTTAGCTATAACTTGTACTCCATTTTTGTCCGCCTTTCTGGGGTGAAAACCCAGTAGAAAGCCCATCAGAGAACCAGTGATAAATGTACTTTTAGTTTGTACAAACATATTTCCTTGATAACTAGAAGAAAATATTCCTTCTTTCTTTTTCTTTTACATATAACTTGTACACAATTTTTGTCTGCCTTTCTGAGGTGAAAACCCGTTAGAAATACACTCAGAGAACCAGTGAAAAATGTACTTTTAGTTTGCACAAAAATAGTTCCTTGATAACTAGAAGAAAATATTCCTGCTTTCTTTTTCTTTTACATATAACTTGTACACAATTTTTGTCTGCCTTTCTGAGGTGAAAACCCGTTAGAAAGACCCTCAGAGAACCAGTGCAAAATGTACTTTTATTTTGTACAAACATATTTCCTTGATAACTAGAAGAAAATATTCCTGCTTTCTTGTTGTCTTAGCTATAACTTGTACTCCATTTTTGTGCGCCTTTCTGGGGTGAAAACCCAGTAGAAAGACCCTCAGAGAACCAGTGAAAATTGTACTTTTAGTTTGTAGAAACATATTTTCTTCATAATCAGAAGAAAATATTTCTGTTTTCTTTTTGTCTTAGCTATAACTTGTACTCCATTTTTGTGCGCCTTTCTGGGGTGAAAACCCAGTAGAAAGCCCATCAGAGAACCAGTGAAAAATGTACTTTTAGTTTGTACAAACATATTTCCTTGATATTTAGAAGAAAATATTCCTTTTTTCTTTTTCTTTTACAAATAACTTGTACACAATTTTTGTCTGCCTTTCTGAGGTGAAAACCCGTTAGAAATTCCCTCAGAGAACCAGTGCAAAATGTACTTTTAGTTTGTAGAAACATATTTTCTTCATAATCAGAAGAAAATATTTCTGCTTTCTTGTTGTCTTAGCTATAACTTGTACTCCATTTTTGTCCGCCTTTCTGGGGTGAAAACCCAGTAGAAAGCCCATCAGAGAACCAGTGAAAAATGTACTTTTAGTTTGTACAAACATATTTCCTAGATAACTACAAGAAAATATTCCTGCTTTCTTTTTCTTTTACATATAACTTGTACACAATTTTTGTCTTCCTCTCTGAGGTGAAAACCCGTTAGAAATACCCTCAGTAAACCAGTGCAAAATGTACTTTTAGTTTGTAGAAACATATTTTCTTCATAATCAGAAGAAAATATTTCTGCTTTCTTGTTGTCTTAGCTATAACTTGTACTCCATTTTTGTCCGCCTTTCTGGGGTGAAAACCCAGTAGAAAGACCCTCAGAGAACCAGTGAAAAATGTACTTTTAGTTTGTACAAACATATTTCCTAGATAACTACAAGAAAATATTCCTGCTTTCTTTTTCTTTTACATATAACTTGTACACAATTTTTGTCTTCCTCTCTGAGGTGAAAACCCGTTAGAAATACCCTCAGTGAACCAGTGCAAAATGTACTTTTAGTTTGTAGAAACATATTTTCTTCATAATCAGAAGAAAATATTTCTGCTTTCTTGTTGTCTTAGCTATAACTTGTACTCCATTTTTGTGCGCCTTTCTGGGGTGAAAACCCAGTAGAAAGCCCATCAGAGAACCAGTGAAAAATGTACTTTTAGTTTGTACAAACATATTTCCTAGATAACTACAAGAAAATATTCCTGCTTTCTTTTTCTTTTACATATAACTTGTACACAATTTTTGTCTTCCTCTCTGAGGTGAAAACCCGTTAGAAATACCCTCAGTGAACCAGTGCAAAATGTACTTTTAGTTTGTAGAAACATATTTTCTTCATAATCAGAAGAAAATATTTCTGCTTTCTTGTTGTCTTAGCTATAACTTGTACTCCATTTTTGTCCGCCTTTCTGGGGTGAAAACCCAGTAGAAAGACCCTCAGAGAACCAGTGAAAAATGTACTTTTAGTTTGTACAAACATATTTTCTTTATAATCAGAAGAAAATATTTCTGCTTTCTTGTTGTCTTAGCTATAACTTGTACTCCATTTTTGTGCGCCTTTCTGGGGTGAAAACCCATTAGAAATATTCTCAGAGAACCAGTGAAAAATATACATTTAGTTTGTAGAAACATATTTTCTTCATAATCAGAAGAAAATATTTCTGCTTTCTTGTTGTCTTAGCTATAACTTGTACTCCATTTTTGTGCGCCTTTCTGGGGTGAAAACCCAGTAGAAAGACCCTCAGAGAACCAGTGAAAATTGTACTTTTAGTTTGTAGAAACATATTTTCTTCATAATCAGAAGAAAATATTTCTGCTTTCTTGTTGTCTTAGCTATAACTTGTACTCCATTTATGTCCGCCTTTCTGGGGTGAAAACCCAGTAGAAAGACCCTCAGAGAACCAGTGAAAAATGTACTTTTAGTTTGTACAAACATATTTCCTTGATAACTAGAAGAAAATATTTCTGCTTTCTTGTTGTCTTAGCTATAACTTGTACTTCATTTTTGTCCGCCTTTCTGGGGTGAAAACCCAGTAGAAAGACCCTCAGAGAACCAGTGAAAAATGTACTTTTAGTTTGTACAAACATATTTCCTTGATAACAAGAAGAAAATATTCCTGCTTTCTTGTTCTTTTAGATATAACTTGTACACCATTTTCGTCCGCCTTTCTGGGGTGAAAACCCAGTAGAAAGACCTTCGGAGAACCAGTGAAAAATGTACTTTTAGTTTGTACAAACATATTTCCTTGATAACTGGAAGAAAATATTCCTGCTTTCTTTTTCTATTACATATAACTTGTACACAATTTTTATCTGCCTTTGTGAGGTGAAATCCCGTTAGAAAGACCCTAAAAGAACCAGTGCAAAATGTACTTTTAGTTTGTACAAACATATTTCCTAGATAACTACAAGAAAATATTCCTGTTTTCTTTTTCTTTTACATATAACTTGTACACAATTTTTGTCTTCCTTTCTGAGGTGAAAACCCGTTAGAAATACCCTCAGAGAACCAGTGAAAAATATACTTTTAGTTTGTAGAAACATTTTTTCTTCATAATCAGAAGAAAATATTTCTGCTTTCTTGTTGTCTTAGCTATAACTTGTACTCCATTTTTGTGCGCCTTTCTGGGGTTAAAACCCAGTAGAAAGCCCATCAGAGAACCAGTGAAAAATGTACTTTTAGTTTGTACAAACATATTTCCTTGATAACTAGAAGAAAATATTCCTTCTTTCTTTTTCTTTTACATATAACTTGTACACAATTTTTGTCTGCCTTTCTGAGGTGAAAACCCGTTAGAAATACCCTCAGAGAACCAGTGCAAAATGTACGTTTAGTTTGTACAAACATATATCCTTGATAACTAGAAGAAAATATTCCTGCTTTCTTGTTGTCTTAGCTATAACTTGTACTCCATTTTTGTGCGCCTTTCTGGGGTGAAAACCCAGTAGAAAGACCCTCAGAGAACCAGTGAAAATTGTACTTTTAGTTTGTAGAAACATATTTTCTTCATAATCAGAAGAAAATATTTCTGCTTTCTTGTTGTCTTAGCTATAACTTGTACTTCATTTTTGTCCGCCTTTCTGGTGTGAAAACCCAGTAGAAAGACCTTCGGAGAACCAGTGAAAAATGTACTTTTATTTTGTACAAACATATTTCCTTGATAACTGGAAGAAAATATTCCTGCTTTCTTTTTCTATTACATATAACTTGTACACAATTTTTATCTTCCTTTCTGAGGTGAAAACCCGTTAGAAATACCCTCAGAGAACCAGTGAAAAATATACTTTTAGTTTGTAGAAACATTTTTTCTTCATAATCAGAAGAAATTATTTCTGCTTTCTTGTTGTCTTAGCTATAACTTGTACTCCATTTTTGTGCGCCTTTCTGGGGTGAAAACCCAGTAGAAAGCCCATCAGAGAACCAGTGCAAAATGTACTTTTAGTTTGTAGAAACATATTTTCTTCATAATCAGAAGAAAATATTTCTGCTTTCTTGTTGTCTTAGCTATAACTTGTACTCCATTTTTGTCCGCCTTTCTGGGGTGAAAACCCAGTAGAAAGCCCATCAGAGAACCAGTGAAAAATGTACTTTTAGTTTGTACAAACATATTTCCTAGATAACTACAAGAAAATATTCCTGCTTTCTTTTTCTTTTACATATAACTTGTACACAATTTTTGTCTTCCTCTCTGAGGTGAAAACCCGTTAGAAATACCCTCAGTAAACCAGTGCAAAATGTACTTTTAGTTTGTAGAAACATATTTTCTTCATAATCAGAAGAAAATATTTCTGCTTTCTTGTTGTCTTAGCTATAACTTGTACTCCATTTTTGTCCGCCTTTCTGGGGTGAAAACCCAGTAGAAAGACCCTCAGAGAACCAGTGAAAAATGTACTTTTAGTTTGTACAAACATATTTCCTAGATAACTACAAGAAAATATTCCTGCTTTCTTTTTCTTTTACATATAACTTGTACACAATTTTTGTCTTCCTCTCTGAGGTGAAAACCCGTTAGAAATACCCTCAGTGAACCAGTGCAAAATGTACTTTTAGTTTGTAGAAACATATTTTCTTCATAATCAGAAGAAAATATTTCTGCTTTCTTGTTGTCTTAGCTATAACTTGTACTCCATTTTTGTGCGCCTTTCTGGGGTGAAAACCCAGTAGAAAGCCCATCAGAGAACCAGTGAAAAATGTACTTTTAGTTTGTACAAACATATTTCCTAGATAACTACAAGAAAATATTCCTGCTTTCTTTTTCTTTTACATATAACTTGTACACAATTTTTGTCTTCCTCTCTGAGGTGAAAACCCGTTAGAAATACCCTCAGTGAACCAGTGCAAAATGTACTTTTAGTTTGTAGAAACATATTTTCTTCATAATCAGAAGAAAATATTTCTGCTTTCTTGTTGTCTTAGCTATAACTTGTACTCCATTTTTGTCCGCCTTTCTGGGGTGAAAACCCAGTAGAAAGACCCTCAGAGAACCAGTGAAAAATGTACTTTTAGTTTGTACAAACATATTTTCTTTATAATCAGAAGAAAATATTTCTGCTTTCTTGTTGTCTTAGCTATAACTTGTACTCCATTTTTGTGCGCCTTTCTGGGGTGAAAACCCATTAGAAATATTCTCAGAGAACCAGTGAAAAATATACATTTAGTTTGTAGAAACATATTTTCTTCATAATCAGAAGAAAATATTTCTGCTTTCTTGTTGTCTTAGCTATAACTTGTACTCCATTTTTGTGCGCCTTTCTGGGGTGAAAACCCAGTAGAAAGACCCTCAGAGAACCAGTGAAAATTGTACTTTTAGTTTGTAGAAACATATTTTCTTCATAATCAGAAGAAAATATTTCTGCTTTCTTGTTGTCTTAGCTATAACTTGTACTCCATTTATGTCCGCCTTTCTGGGGTGAAAACCCAGTAGAAAGACCCTCAGAGAACCAGTGAAAAATGTACTTTTAGTTTGTACAAACATATTTCCTTGATAACTAGAAGAAAATATTTCTGCTTTCTTGTTGTCTTAGCTATAACTTGTACTTCATTTTTGTCCGCCTTTCTGGGGTGAAAACCCAGTAGAAAGACCCTCAGAGAACCAGTGAAAAATGTACTTTTAGTTTGTACAAACATATTTCCTTGATAACAAGAAGAAAATATTCCTGCTTTCTTGTTCTTTTAGATATAACTTGTACACCATTTTCGTCCGCCTTTCTGGGGTGAAAACCCAGTAGAAAGACCTTCGGAGAACCAGTGAAAAATGTACTTTTAGTTTGTACAAACATATTTCCTTGATAACTGGAAGAAAATATTCCTGCTTTCTTTTTCTATTACATATAACTTGTACACAATTTTTATCTGCCTTTGTGAGGTGAAATCCCGTTAGAAAGACCCTAAAAGAACCAGTGCAAAATGTACTTTTAGTTTGTACAAACATATTTCCTAGATAACTACAAGAAAATATTCCTGTTTTCTTTTTCTTTTACATATAACTTGTACACAATTTTTGTCTTCCTTTCTGAGGTGAAAACCCGTTAGAAATACCCTCAGAGAACCAGTGAAAAATATACTTTTAGTTTGTAGAAACATTTTTTCTTCATAATCAGAAGAAAATATTTCTGCTTTCTTGTTGTCTTAGCTATAACTTGTACTCCATTTTTGTGCGCCTTTCTGGGGTTAAAACCCAGTAGAAAGCCCATCAGAGAACCAGTGAAAAATGTACTTTTAGTTTGTACAAACATATTTCCTTGATAACTAGAAGAAAATATTCCTTCTTTCTTTTTCTTTTACATATAACTTGTACACAATTTTTGTCTGCCTTTCTGAGGTGAAAACCCGTTAGAAATACCCTCAGAGAACCAGTGCAAAATGTACGTTTAGTTTGTACAAACATATATCCTTGATAACTAGAAGAAAATATTCCTGCTTTCTTGTTGTCTTAGCTATAACTTGTACTCCATTTTTGTGCGCCTTTCTGGGGTGAAAACCCAGTAGAAAGACCCTCAGAGAACCAGTGAAAATTGTACTTTTAGTTTGTAGAAACATATTTTCTTCATAATCAGAAGAAAATATTTCTGCTTTCTTGTTGTCTTAGCTATAACTTGTACTTCATTTTTGTCCGCCTTTCTGGTGTGAAAACCCAGTAGAAAGACCTTCGGAGAACCAGTGAAAAATGTACTTTTATTTTGTACAAACATATTTCCTTGATAACTGGAAGAAAATATTCCTGCTTTCTTTTTCTATTACATATAACTTGTACACAATTTTTATCTTCCTTTCTGAGGTGAAAACCCGTTAGAAATACCCTCAGAGAACCAGTGAAAAATATACTTTTAGTTTGTAGAAACATTTTTTCTTCATAATCAGAAGAAATTATTTCTGCTTTCTTGTTGTCTTAGCTATAACTTGTACTCCATTTTTGTGCGCCTTTCTGGGGTGAAAACCCAGTAGAAAGCCCATCAGAGAACCAGTGAAAAATGTACTTTTAGTTTGTACAAACATATTTCCTAGATAACTACAAGAAAATATTCCTGCTTTCTTTTTCTTTTACATATAACTTGTACACAATTTTTGTCTTCCTCTCTGAGGTGAAAACCCGTTAGAAATACCCTCAGTGAACCAGTGCAAAATGTACTTTTAATTTGTAGAAAAATATTTTCTTCATAATCAGAAGACAATATTTCTGCTTTCTTGTTGTCTTAGCTATAACTTGTACTCCATTTTTGTCCGCCTTTCTGGGGTGAAAACCCAGTAGAAAGACCCTCAGAGAACCAGTGAAAAATGTACTTTTAGTTTGTACAAACATATTTTCTTCATAATCAGAAGAAAATATTTCTGCTTTCTTGTTGTCTTAGCTATAACTTGTACTTCATTTTTGTCCGCCTTTCTGGGGTGAAAACCCAGTAGAAAGACCCTCAGAGAACCAGTGAAAAATGTACTTTTAGTTTGTACAAACATATTTCCTTGATAACAAGAAGAAAATATTCCTGCTTTCTTGTTCTTTTAGATATAACTTGTACACCATTTTCGTCCGCCTTTCTGGGGTGAAAACCCAGTAGAAAGACCTTCGGAGAACCAGTGAAAAATGTACTTTTAGTTTGTACAAACATATTTCCATGATATCTAGAAAAAAATATTTTTGCGTTCTTGTTTTTTTAGATATATTTTGTACACCATTTTTGTCTGCCTTTCTGAGGTGAAAATCCGGTAGAAGTACCCTCAGAGAAACAGTGAAAAATATACTTTTAGTTTGTACAAACATAGTTCCTTAATAACTAGAAGAAAATATTCCTGCTTTCTTTTTCTTTTACATATAACTTGTACACAATTTTTGTCTTCCTTTCTGAGGTGAAAACCCGTTAGAAATACCCTCAGAGAACCAGTGAAAAATATACTTTTAGTTTGTAGAAACATTTTTTCTTCATAATCAGAAGAAAATATTTCTGCTTTCTTGTTGTCTTAGCTATAACTTGTACTCCATTTTTGTGCGCCTTTCTGGGGTGAAAACCCAGTAGAAAGCCCATCAGAGAACCAGTGAAAAATGTACTTTTAGTTTGTACAAACATATTTCCTTGATAACTAGAAGAAAATATTCCTTCTTTCTTTTTCTTTTACATATAACTTGTACACAATTTTTGTCTGCCTTTCTGAGGTGAAAACCCGTTAGAAAGACCCTCAGAGAACCAGTGCAAAATGTACTTTTATTTTGTACAAACATATTTCCTTGATAACTAGAAGAAAATATTCCTGCTTTCTTGTTGTCTTAGCTATAACTTGTACTCCATTTTTGTGCGCCTTTCTGGGGTGAAAACCCAGTAGAAAGACCCTCAGAGAACCAGTGAAAATTGTACTTTTAGTTTGTAGAAACATATTTTCTTCATAATCAGAAGAAAATATTTCTGTTTTCTTTTTGTCTTAGCTATAACTTGTACTCCATTTTTGTCCGCCTTTCTGGGGTGAAAACCCAGTAGAAAGACCCACAGAGAACCAGTGCAAAATGTACTTTTAGTTTGTACAAACATATTTCCTAGATAACTACCAGAAAATATTCCTGTTTTCTTTTTCTTTTACATATAACTTGTACACAATTTTTGTCTTCCTTTCTGAGGTAAAAACCCGTTAGAAATACCCTCAGAGAACCAGTGAAAAATATACTTTTAGTTTGTAGAAACATTTTTTCTTCATAATCAGAAGAAAATATTTCTGCTTTCTTGTTGTCTTAGCTATAACTTGTACTCCATTTTTGTGCGCCTTTCTGGGGTGAAAACCCAGTAGAAAGCCCATCAGAGAACCAGTGAAAAATGTACTTTTAGTTTGTACAAACATATTTCCTTGATATTTAGAAGAAAATATTCCTTCTTTCTTTTTCTTTTACATATAACTTGTACACAATTTTTGTCTGCCTTTCTGAGGTGAAAACCCGTTAGAAATTCCCTCAGAGAACCAGTGCAAAATGTACGTTTAGTTTGTACAAACATATTTCCTTGATAACTAGAAGAAAATATTCCTGCTTTTTTGTTGTCTTAGCTATAACTTGTACTCCATTTTTGTGCGCCTTTCTGGGGTGAAAACCCAGTAGAAAGACCCTCAGAGAACCAGTGAAAAATATACTTTTAGTTTGTAGAAACATTTTTTCATCATAATCAGAAGAAAATATTTCTGCTTTCTTGTTGTCTTAGCTATAACTTGTACTCCATTTTTGTGCGCCTTTCTGGGGTGAAAACCCAGTAGAAAGCCCATCAGAGAACCAGTGAAAAATGTACTTTTAGTTTGTACAAACATATTTCCTAGATAACTACAAGAAAATATTCCTGCTTTCTTTTTCTTTTACATATAACTTGTACACAATTTTTGTCTTCCTCTCTGAGGTGAAAACCCGTTAGAAATACCCTCAGTGAACCAGTGCAAAATGTACTTTTAGTTTGTAGAAACATATTTTCTTCATAATCAGAAGAAAATATTTCTGCTTTCTTGTTGTCTTAGCTATAACTTGTACTCCATTTTTGTGCGCCTTTCTGGGGTGAAAACCCAGTAGAAAGCCCATCAGAGAACCAGTGAAAAATGTACTTTTAGTTTGTACAAACATATTTCCTAGATAACTACAAGAAAATATTCCTGCTTTCTTTTTCTTTTACATATAACTTGTACACAATTTTTGTCTTCCTCTCTGAGGTGAAAACCCGTTAGAAATACCCTCAGTGAACCAGTGCAAAATGTACTTTTAGTTTGTAGAAACATATTTTCTTCATAATCAGAAGAAAATATTTCTGCTTTCTTGTTGTCTTAGCTATAACTTGTACTCCATTTTTGTCCGCCTTTCTGGGGTGAAAACCCAGTAGAAAGACCCTCAGAGAACCAGTGAAAAATGTACTTTTAGTTTGTACAAACATATTTTCTTCATAATCAGAAGAAAATATTTCTGCTTTCTTGTTGTCTTAGCTATAACTTGTACTCCATTTTTGTGCGCCTTTCTGGGGTGAAAACCCATTAGAAATATTCTCAGAGAACCAGTGAAAAATATACATTTAGTTTGTAGAAACATATTTTCTTCATAATCAGAAGAAAATATTTCTGCTTTCTTGTTGTCTTAGCTATAACTTGTACTCCATTTTTGTGCGCCTTTCTGGGGTGAAAACCCAGTAGAAAGACCCTCAGAGAACCAGTGAAAATTGTACTTTTAGTTTGTAGAAACATATTTTCTTCATAATCAGAAGAAAATATTTCTGCTTTCTTGTTGTCTTAGCTATAACTTGTACTCCATTTATGTCCGCCTTTCTGGGGTGAAAACCCAGTAGAAAGACCCTCAGAGAACCAGTGAAAAATGTACTTTTAGTTTGTACAAACATATTTCCTTGATAACTAGAAGAAAATATTTCTGCTTTCTTGTTGTCTTAGCTATAACTTGTACTTCATTTTTGTCCGCCTTTCTGGGGTGAAAACCCAGTAGAAAGACCCTCAGAGAACCAGTGAAAAATGTACTTTTAGTTTGTACAAACATATTTCCTTGATAACAAGAAGAAAATATTCCTGCTTTCTTGTTCTTTTAGATATAACTTGTACACCATTTTCGTCCGCCTTTCTGGGGTGAAAACCCAGTAGAAAGACCTTCGGAGAACCAGTGAAAAATGTACTTTTAGTTTGTAAAAACATATTTCCTTGATAACTGGAAGAAAATATTCCTGCTTTCTTTTTCTATTACATATAACTTGTACACAATTTTTATCTGCCTTTGTGAGGTGAAATCCCGTTAGAAAGACCCTAAAAGAACCAGTGCAAAATGTACTTTTAGTTTGTACAAACATATTTCCTAGATAACTACAAGAAAATATTCCTGTTTTCTTTTTCTTTTACATATAACTTGTACACAATTTTTGTCTTCCTTTCTGAGGTGAAAACCCGTTAGAAATACCCTCAGAGAACCAGTGAAAAATATACTTTTAGTTTGTAGAAACATTTTTTCTTCATAATCAGAAGAAAATATTTCTGCTTTCTTGTTGTCTTAGCTATAACTTGTACTCCATTTTTGTGCGCCTTTCTGGGGTTAAAACCCAGTAGAAAGCCCATCAGAGAACCAGTGAAAAATGTACTTTTAGTTTGTACAAACATATTTCCTTGATAACTAGAAGAAAATATTCCTTCTTTCTTTTTCTTTTACATATAACTTGTACACAATTTTTGTCTGCCTTTCTGAGGTGAAAACCCAGTAGAAAGACCCTCAGAGAACCAGTGAAAATTGTACTTTTAGTTTGTAGAAACATATTTTTTTCATAATCAGAAGAAAATATTTCTGCTTTCTTGTTGTCTTAGCTATAACTTGTACTTCATTTTTGTCCGCCTTTCTGGGGTGAAAACCCAGTAGAAAGACCCTCAGAGAACCAGTGAAAAATGTACTTTTAGTTTGTACAAACATATTTCCTTGATAACAAGAAGAAAATATTCCTGCTTTCTTGTTCTTTTAGATATAACTTGTACACCATTTTCGTCCGCCTTTCTGGTGTGAAAACCCAGTAGAAAGACCTTCGGAGAACCAGTGAAAATTGTACTTTTAGTTTGTAGAAACATATTTTCTTCATAATCAGAAGAAAATATTTCTGCTTTCTTGTTGTCTTAGCTATAACTTGTACTCCATTTTTGTGCGCCTTTCTGGGGTGAAAACCCAGTAGAAAGCCCATCAGAGAACCAGTGAAAAATGTACTTTTAGTTTGTACAAACATATTTCCTAGATAACTACAAGAAAATATTCCTGCTTTCTTTTTCTTTTACATATAACTTGTACACAATTTTTGTCTTCCTCTCTGAGGTGAAAACCTGTTAGAAATACCCTCAGTGAACCAGTGCAAAATGTACTTTTAATTTGTAGAAAAATATTTTCTTCATAATCAGAAGACAATATTTCTGCTTTCTTGTTGTCTTAGCTATAACTTGTACTCCATTTTTGTCCGCCTTTCTGGGGTGAAAACCCAGTAGAAAGACCCTCAGAGAACCAGTGAAAAATGTACTTTTAGTTTGTACAAACATATTTTCTTCATAATCAGAAGAAAATATTTCTGCTTTCTTGTTGTCTTAGCTATAACTTGTACTTCATTTTTGTCCGCCTTTCTGGGGTGAAAACCCAGTAGAAAGACCCTCAGAGAACCAGTGAAAAATGTACTTTTAGTTTGTACAAACATATTTCCTTGATAACAAGAAGAAAATATTCCTGCTTTCTTGTTCTTTTAGATATAACTTGTACACCATTTTCGTCCGCCTTTCTGGGGTGAAAACCCAGTAGAAAGACCTTCGGAGAACCAGTGAAAAATGTACTTTTAGTTTGTACAAACATATTTCCTTGATAACTGGAAGAAAATATTCCTGCTTTCTTTTTCTATTACATATAACTTGTACACAATTTTTATCTGCCTTTGTGAGGTGAAATCCCGTTAGAAAGACCCTAAAAGAACCAGTGCAAAATGTACTTTTAGTTTGTACAAACATATTTCCTAGATAACTACAAGAAAATATTCCTGTTTTCTTTTTCTTTTACATATAACTTGTACACAATTTTTGTCTTCCTTTCTGAGGTGAAACCCCGTTAGAAATACCCTCAGAGAACCAGTGAAAAATATACTTTTAGTTTGTAGAAACATTTTTTCTTCATAATCAGAAGAAAATATTTCTGCTTTCTTGTTGTCTTAGCTATAACTTGTACTCCATTTTTGTGCGCCTTTCTGGGGTGAAAACCCAGTAGAAAGCCCATCAGAGAACCAGTGAAAAATGTACTTTTAGTTTGTACAAACATATTTCCTAGATAACTACAAGAAAATATTCCTGCTTTCTTTTTCTTTTACATATAACTTGTACACAATTTTTGTCTTCCTTTCTGAGGTGAAAACCCGTTAGAAATACCCTCAGAGAACCAGTGAAAAATATACTTTTAGTTTGTAGAAACATTTTTTCTTCATAATCAGAAGAAAATATTTCTGCTTTCTTGTTGTCTTAGCTATAACTTGTACTCCATTTTTGTGCGCCTTTCTGGGGTTAAAACCCAGTAGAAAGCCCATCAGAGAACCAGTGAAAAATGTACTTTTAGTTTGTACAAACATATTTTCTTGATAACTAGAAGAAAATATTCCTTCTTTCTTTTTCTTTTACATATAACTTGTACACAATTTTTGTCTGCCTTTCTGAGGTGAAAACCCGTTAGAAATACCCTCAGAGAACCAGTGCAAAATGTACGTTTAGTTTGTACAAACATATTTCCTTGATAACTAGAAGAAAATATTCCTGCTTTCTTGTTGTCTTAGCTATAACTTGTACTCCATTTTTGTGCGCCTTTCTGGAGTGAAAACCCAGTAGAAAGACCCTCAGAGAACCAGTGAAAATTGTACTTTTAGTTTGTAGAAACATATTTTCTTCATAAGCAGAAGAAAATATTTCTGCTTTCTTGTTGTCTTAGCTATAACTTGTACTCCATTTTTGTGCGCCTTTCTGGGGTGAAAACCTAGTAGAAAGACCCTGAGAGAACCAGTGAAAAATGTACTTTTAGTTTAAACAAAAATATTTCCTTGATAACTAGAAGAAAATATTCCTGCTTTCTTTTTCTTTTACATATAACTTGTACACAATTTTTGTCTGCCTTTCTGAGGTGAAAACCCGTTAGAAAGACCCTTAGAGAACCAGTGAAAAATGTACTTTTAGTTTGTACAAACATATTTCCTTGATAACTACAAGAAAATATTCCTGCTTTCTTTTTCTTTTACATATAACTTGTACACAATTTTTGTCTTCCTTTCTGAGGTGAAAACCCATTAGAAATACCCTCAGAGAACCAGTGAAAAATATACTTTTAGTTTGTAGAAACATTTTTTCTTCATAATCAGAAGAAAATATTTCTGCTTTCTTGTTGTCTTAGCTATAACTTGTACTCCATTTTTGTGCGCCTTTCTGGGGTGAAAACCCAGTAGAAAGCCCATCAGAGAACCAGTGAAAAATGTACTTTTAGTTTGCACAAAAATATTTCCTTGATAACTAGAAGAAAATATTCCTGCTTTCTTTTTCTTTTACATATAACTTGTACACAATTTTTGTCTGACTTTCTGAGGTGAAAACCCGTTAGAAATACCCTCAGAGAACCAGTGCAAAATGTACGTTTAGTTTGTACAAACATATTTCCTTGATAACTACAAGAAAATATTCCTGCTTTCTTTTTCTTTTACATATAACTTGTACACAATTTTTGTCTGCCTTTCTGAGGTGAAAACCTGGTAGAAATACCCTCAGAGAACCAGTGAAAAATGTACTTTTAGTTTGTACAAACATATTTCCATGATAACTAGAAGAAAATATTCCTGCTTTCTTGTTTTTTTTAGATATAACTTTTACACCATTTTTGTCTGCCTTTCTGGGGTGAAAACCCAGTAGAAAGCCCATCAGAGAACCAGTGAAAAATGTACTTTTAGTTTGTACAAACATATTTCCTAGATAACTACAAGAAAATATTTCTGCTTTCTTTTTCTTTTACATATAACTTGTACACAATTTTTGTCTTCCTCTCTGAGGTGAAAACCCGTTAGAAATACCCTCAGTGAACCAGTGCAAAATGTACTTTTAGTTTGTAGAAACATATTTTCTTCATAATCAGAAGAAAATATTTCTGCTTTCTTGTTGTCTTAGCTATAACTTGTACTCCATTTTTGTCCGCCTTTCTGGGGTGAAAACCCAGTAGAAAGACCCTCAGAGAACCAGTGAAAAATGTACTTTTAGTTTGTAGAAACATATTTTCTTCATAATCAGAAGAAAATATTTCTGCTTTCTTGTTGTCTTAGCTATAACTAGACAAGACTTCACTCCTGCCTCCCACAATCCTCCAAAATGAGGAGAGGAGAGAGGAATGAAATGAAATTCGATATTTTGATTGCTCGTAAAATTGTAAATGACTTTTTCAAAATTTTGTGATTTAAGAAGAACATATACTTCATTTAATTCATTTCTTGCACCTTGAAAATTTGTACCATTATCACAATAAATTGATTGTGGTTTTCCACGACGAGCAATGAAACGCCTCAATGCTCCTAAAAAACCCTCCGTGCTCAAATCGCTTACTAATTCGATATGTATTGCCTTAATGGTCATGCACACAAAAATGCATACATATACTTTAATCTTTTTCTTATTTCTATATTTACGCTCTTTTATAAAAAATGGACCACAGTAATCAATGCCTACTCGATTGAAAGGTCTTGTTTGTGTTACGCGTGTTTCTGGGAGATTACCCATTTTATAATCTACTAATTTTGGTTTAGTTCGAAAACAATGAATACATTTGCGTATATTCTTTTTAATTTGATTTCTTCCATCAACTGGCCAATATTTTTGACGCATGTTATATAAAGTAGCCTGTTGACCTCCATGATATGAGACAATATGATAATGTGAAATTATTAGATCTGTTAAAAAGTTAGATTTTGGCAATATTATAGGATGTTTTTTGTCAAAAGAAATGTCGGCATTTTTTAAACGTCCACCAACACGCAAGAGACCGTCATCACCAACAATAGGATCTAGATTGTATATTTTACTTTTCGTATTTAAAGATTTATTCTCAGATAGATTTTTAATTTCAGTCTGAAAACATTTATTTTGTACAACTCGAATTGCTATTGTTTCAGCATGTTTTAATTCAATTATACTCAAAGAACCTTTATATTGTCGATATTCGGTTAGAAATCGACAACAGTAAGCGATGATTCTTTTTAATTTTATAAAAGAAGAAAATTTTGCCAAAATATCATCTTGAGAGTTAACCGTTAAACATGTTAATTTTTTAGTTTCTAGCAAGATATCAGTATGTAATTTAATTTCACTTATCGGCCAAAACTTATCGCTTTGAGATAACCAAGAAGGACCCTCAAACCACATGTTATTTTCGATAAATTTATTTGGTAATTGACCTCGCGAAAGTTGATCAGCAGGATTGCTTTTAGATGGAACATGACGCCATTGATTTATTTTAGTTTTTGATTGAATATCGGATACGCGATTTGAAACAAATGTTTTTAAAGTATTTGAATCGGTACGTAACCAATGTAATACGATTTCTGAGTCAGTCCAGAGAATCGTTTTTTCAACATTGATATTAATAGAATGTGAAATTTTTTGAAATAAATTGGTTAATAAAACAGCTCCACACAACTCTAATCGTGGTATAGTAATATTTTTTATGGGAGCAACACGTGATTTAGAGCATAAAAGAACACAACGAATTTGCCCTTTATCATTTTCGCTTCTTACATATAGACAAGCTCCATAACCTTTTAAACTAGCATCGCAAAAACCGTGCAATTGTATTTTCTGCATATCATTTATCAAAACGTTTCGAGATATATGAATATTTTGAAGGGATTCTAATTGATCGCAAAAATTTGACCAATTATGATGTATAGAAGATGGTATTGATTCATCCCACTTTACTTTTGATTGCCAAAGTTCTTGCATAATTAATTTAGCATAAAGTATAACAGGACCCAAAAATCCTAAAGGATCAAATAATTTAGCAATTTCAGATAAAATTGTTCTTTTAGTATTTATAGTCTTAGTTTCGGTTAATTTAATACGATATACAAATACATCTTTTATGGCCTTCCAATGTATACCAAGAGTCTTTACCATGAAATCTTTGTTTATTTTAAATTCTTTATCGACGCTTTTTTCGTTTACTCCATGAAGTATAGACGGTTCATTAGAAGCCCACTGACACATATTAAGCTGAGCTTTATTTAATAATTGAATTGTTTGATTATATATTTCTCGAGCTTCTTTACATGTAGATGCACCGGTAATTAAATTGTCAACATATAAATCGTTTTTTATGACTTTTGCTCCAATAGAAAAATTTTGACCTTCATCTTCGACTAATTGATGTAAACATCGAATAGCCAAAAATGACGCGGGAGCAAAACCAAAAGTTACAGTATTTAATTGATATTCTTGTACTTCGTTATTTTCATACCATAAAATTTTTTGAAATTTTTTATCTTCTTCACGTATTAAAAATTGTCGATACATTTTTTCAATATCTGCTATAAGCACATATTTATGAAATCTAAATCGAATTAATAGTGAAAAAAGATCATCTTGAATAGTGGGACCGACCATTAAAGCTTCATTTAAAGAAATTCCTGTAGAACTTTTAGATGATGCATTAAAAACAACACGTAATTTAGTGGTACTACTCGAATCTTTGAAAATACCGTGGTGAGGCAAATAAAAACCTTCTGAATTTGATATTGAATTTATCTTTGTCATATGATTTAATCGTTTATATTCTTCAATTACAGCAGTATATTGATTTTTTAATTCAATATTATTTTCAAACCTTTTTTGTAAACTATTCAATCTTTTTAAAGCAATTTGTTTTGATTCCCCGATTTCATTAGGCGATATTTTAAATGGTAACGCGACTACGTATTGACCAATTTCATTGCGCGACACGTTTTGTTTGAAATGTTCTTCACATTTTATTTCTTCTTGAGAGAAAGTTGATTGAGTTGTTAATTCCTCAACAGACCAAAACTTTTCAATTGTTGATTGTAAATCAGTCAACATACATTTTGTTAATTTACATTTTTGTAAACCTTTATGGACACTTATACCACCACCAATTATCCAACCCAATCTAGTTTTTTGCAAATAAAAATCATTTCCATTTTCTGATAAATTTATGGAACCAATTGAAAATAAAGATAAAGTGGTACCTGCCCCTATAAGCATATCAATCGTGCCTGGTATATGAAAATGTGGATCTGCCAATAAAATATGAGGAGGTATTTTAAGAAGTTCTCTTTTTATAGTTTGACTTGGAATTAAATCTGTTATATTTGGAACAACAAGAAAATTAAGTGTACGTTTATATTCATTGTAAGTTGATTTGAATGTTACATTGACCATATTATTAACTGTTGTTGTTAAATTATTTAAAGCTCCTACAGAGAAACAACATTTAATTGTTGTAAGTTTCAATTTATTTAACAGATTATATGTAATAAAATTGGAGGTTGCACAAGTATGCAATAAAACTCTAGCTTTTATTTTATGTTTTTTGTAATCAAAAACCTCAACTAATGCACTTGTCATTAAATGAAAAGATGTTGTTTGAACTAATGAGTTTAATGAAATTTTTGGATTGTTATTATTTAATTGTCATGCTTCCTTTGTTTCGCTTAGATTTTGATTTTCATCAGATTTTGTAAAATGTAGCAATGTATTGTGTCGGTTATTACATTTTTTACAAGATCCAAATTTACAATCTTTAGCTTTATGGTTGCGTAAACAATTAACACACAATTTAGCCTCTTTTACGACCTTGAAGCGTTCATTAGGTGTCAAATTTAAAAATTTGTTACATTTAAACAAAGGATGAGATTCTTTGCAAAGTGGACATTGTTTTGAGGAAGTCGATGTAACAAGAGCTAATTTTTTGGATTCAAGTTTACGTTTTTTATTAGAAGAAGAATCTTTATCTGTATTATCGTTATTTAATTTACGTTTGGAAATACGCGCCGCAGTTCTATACAAGAAATCCGTCATATCCTCTAAACGAGGAAATTCCCCGTTTTTTATGCTTTCGTCCCATTTTTCTAATGTTGATTTGTGGAGTTTTTCTTCTATAATAGCGACTACTATTTCGTGTGTTACATTAACCCCGAGAGACTCTAAGGACTGAAGATGTTGTTGTGATTCATCTGCAAGCGCGATTAAACCTTGATAAGATTCTTTATCTTGTGATGGCAACCGCAATAATAAATTTAAATGTTGAGAAATTAATGTGCGCTTATCTTCGTACGATTTTTGCAAAAGCTTCCAAGCACGTTCATAATTTTCTTCTGTAAATGAAAAAACTTGAACTTTACGTAACGCTTCATCTTTAAGAACCGATTTTAAATATTGTAATTTTTCGACATTGGTAATATCATCACGTTTATGAATCATAGTAGTGAATGTGTCTTTGAAAGATAGCCATTCTTCTATCTTTCCACTAAAAGTGGGAAGAACTGCTTGTGGAAGTTTTAGCCTTTTATAATTGCTTGACGCGTTTGATATACGTCCGTTTTCGGAATTAGAATTTAATTCATGATTATTGATATTATCCTTTTGAACAATAACTGAAATGTAACTTTGAGCTAAAGCCATCAATTTAAAAAATGATTCTTGTAAAGATCTTTTATCACTGGTGTGATTTGTTTCTGTGTCGATTAATTGGATCTCATTGTAAAGATCGTCAATATTAGAGAAATAAGAAAATACCAAATTATGTCGTAACTGTGATTCAGCGAATTGAGCAGGATTAATATTATGAGCATCAAAATGTGCAAGAAATTCTTCAAAAGAAGTTAAATGCTCTTTAATTGTAGTAATTTTTTGTGAAAGAACGTTTAATCGATCAAATTCTTCCATTTTTAAATATTAATTAATTTAATGAATTATTAAAATTGTGACATAAATGATTAATTTGTTTAAAATAAAATTTATATAAATAGTATACAAATAATTGACATCTCTGTTAATAATGACTCAATGAATTGACATACCTGATTGAACCTGATATTTACAAAAAAGTTGATGGTGAGAATTTTTGACTCATTGTTTATGTGTAAAAGATTTCAATATTTATTGAGGTGTCTTAAAACGCATTGCCCCTTTGTATTATAGTTGTACGGAATGAGGTGTTTAAAGATGCATTGCCTCATTGTAGAATTGTTGTATATATGAGATGTTTCAAATGCATTGTCTCATTAAAAATTGATATATGTATATAGAAGATGAGGTGTTTAAGCGCATTGCCTCAAACTTCACATGGATGCAAATTTTGTGTATTTTGTAAATGCACACTTTTTAATTGGGTGTTTTTAACGCATTACCCTTTTTAAATGATTAGACAAAATTTATTATTTGAAATAACTTGTCTTGTAAATTGTAAAATGTGTATAATGTTATTTGAAACGTTTCAATAATATATGTAAAGAGAAATGAGTATGTAAAATTGAAAAGAAATTATGTTCAGTGATATTAAAATGTTAATTGATTTCGTTAAAAACGATTTCACAGTTGTTTTTGCATGTCACTGTGTACACTTTTAAAAGATCATTGTTTTTTATTTGTTTAATAATAAACTCATTGAAATCAAATGTATAAATTTGATTCACTGCACTGCACTGTTTATTATAATCACTTATGTGTATAGTTATATTTTAAAGTTTTTGCAATTTATATCCGGCTCGAAGGACCATGTTTAATTTGTACTAATGTTTTAGTACCTTTCCATCAATTTTCATTGTTGAAAAGATTATTTCGTTTATTATGAGGAACAAGAAGGTGAAACGTAAAATGAATAAAATACGTTTATTAAAAAAGACTGTTTTAATTTTATAATTTTATGAGAAGACTATTCTTTACAACGTCTTAAGTCGAACTGATTTTCTATGACGTGATTTTTCATGTCCTTTGTGTAACTGCGCTTATATGAGTAGGGATAAGTTAAACAAAATTTGGAACACGTGCGTTCGCCGAAGTTCTTATCGTAAATACTTAAATAGAAATTTGAATCCAAATTCAGATTATAAATGATATTTTCTTAATTATAAAAGTTAATTTTAGACAATTTAAAACTTGATATTAATTTAATTACATATGAATATAAAAGAAATTTTAATTATAAAAAAATAATAAAATATTCCTTATAATAATTAACAATAACAATATCTACTTTTACTGTTACATACTTATAGATTAAACAATATTCCTGCTTTCTTTTTCTTTTATATATAACTTGTACACAATTTTTGTCTTCCTTTCTGAGGTGAAAACCCGTTAGAAATACCCTCAGAGAACCAGTGAAAAATATACTTTTAGTTTGTAGAAACATTTTTTCTTCATAATCAGAAGAAAATATTTCTGCTTTCTTGTTGTCTTAGCTTTAACTTGTACTCCATTTTTGTGCTCCTTTCTGGGGTGAAAACCCAGTAGAAAGCCCATCAGAGAACCAGTGAAAATTGTACTTTTAGTTTGTTCAAACATATTTCCTTGATAACTAGAAGAAAATATTCCTGCTTTCTTTTTCTTTTACATATAATTTGTACACAATTATTGTCTGCCTTTCTGAGGTGAAAACCCGGTAGAAGTACCCTCAGAGAACCAGTGAAAAATATACTTTTAGTTTGTAGAAACATTTTTTCTTCATAATCAGAAGAAAATATTTCTGCTTTCTTGTTGTCTTAGCTATAACTTGTACAACATTTTTGTCCGCCTTTCTGGGGTGAAAACCCAGTAGAAAGACCCTCAGAGAACCAGTGCAAAATGTACTTTTAGTTTGTACATACATATTTCCTTGATAACTAGAAGAAAATATTCCTGCTTTCTTGTTGTCTTAGCTATAACTTGTACTCCATTTCTGTGCGCCTTTCTAGGGTGAAAACCCAGTAGAAAGACCCTCAGAGAACCAGTGAAAATTGTACTTTTAGTTTGTAGAAACATATTTTCTTCATAATCAGAAGAAAATATTTCTGCTTTCTTGTTGTCTTAGCTATAACTTGTACTCCATTTTTGTCCGCCTTTCTGGGGTGAAAACCCAGTAGAAAGACCCTCAGAGAACCAGTGAAAAATGTACTTTTAGTTTGTACAAACATATTTTCTTCATAATCAGAAGAAAATATTTCTGCTTTCTTGTTGTCTTAGCTACAACTTGTACTTCATTTTTGTCCGCCTTTCTGGGGTGAAAACCCAGTAGAAAGACCCTCAGAGAACCAGTGAAAAATGTACTTTTAGTTTGTACAAACATATTTCCTTGATAACTAGAAGAAAATATTCCTGTTTTCTTGTTCTTTTAGATATAACTTGTACACCATTTTCGTCCGCCTTTCTGGGGTGAAAACCCAGTAGAAAGACCCTCGGAGAACCAGTGAAAAATATACTTTTAGTTTGTAGAAACATTTTTTCTTTATAATCAGAAGAAAATATTTCTGCTTTCTTGTTGTCTTAGCTTTAACTTGTACTCCATTTTTGTGCGCCTTTCTGGGGTGAAAACCCAGTAGAAAGCCCATCAGAGAACCAGTGAAAAATATACTTTTAGTTTGTACAAACATATTTCCTTGATAACTAGAAGAAAATATTCCTGCTTTCTTTTTCTTTTACATATAATTTGTACACAATTATTGTCTGCCTTTCTGGGGTGAAAACCCAGTAGAAAGACCCTCGGAGAACCAGTGAAAAATGTACTTTTAAATTGTACAAACATATTTCCTTGATAACTAGAAGAAAATATTCCTGCTTTCTTTTTCTTTTATATATAACTTGTACACAATTTTTGTCTTCCTTTCTGAGGTGAAAACCCGTTAGAAATACCCTCAGAGAACCAGTGAAAAATGTACTTTTAGTTTGTACAAACATATTTTCTTGATAACTAGAAGAAAATATTCCTGCTTTCTTGTTGTCTTAGCTTTAACTTGTACTCCATTTTTGTGCTCCTTTCTGGGGTGAAAACCCAGTAGAAAGCCCATCAGAGAACCTAAGGTAAATGGTCATTATATCAAATTTTGTATCCTTTTTTTCATTCGTTATTTTTTTCAATTAAAATTTTACAAATTTTTCTCTCTTTTTGAAGTGAAAACACGGTAGAAAGACCCTGAGAGAACCAGTGAAAAATGTACTTTTAGTTTGTTCAAACATATTTCCTTGATAACTAGAAGAAAATATTCCTGCTTTCTTTTTCTTTTACATATAATTTGTACACAATTATTGTCTGCCTTTCTGAGGTGAAAACCCGGTAGAAGTACCCTCAGAGAACCAGTGAAAAATATACTTTTAGTTTGTAGAAACATTTTTTCTTCATAATCAGAAGAAAATATTTCTGCTTTCTTGTTGTCTTAGCTATAACTTGTACTCCATTTTTGTGCGCCTTTCTGGGGTGAAAACCCAGTAGAATGCCCATCAGAGAACCAGTGAAAAATGTACTTTTAGTTTGTACAAACATATTTTCTTCATAATCAGAAGAAAATATTTCTGCTTTCTTGTTGTCTTAGCTATAACTTGTACTTCATTTTTGTCCGCCTTTCTGGGGTGAAAACCCAGTAGAAAGACCCTCAGAGAACCAGTGAAAAATGTACTTTTAGTTTGTACAAACATATTTCCTTGATAACTAGAAGAAAATATTCCTGTTTTCTTGTTCTTTTAGATATAACTTGTACACCATTTTCGTCCGCCTTTCTGGGGTGAAAACCCAGTAGAAAGACCCTCGGAGAACCAGTGAAAAATATACTTTTAGTTTGTAGAAACATTTTTTCTTTATAATCAGAAGAAAATATTTCTGCTTTCTTGTTGTCTTAGCTTTAACTTGTACTCCATTTTTGTGCGCCTTTCTGGGGTGAAAACCCAGTAGAAAGCCCATCAGAGAACCAGTGAAAAATGTACTTTTAGTTTGTACAAACATATTTTCTTGATAACTAGAAGAAAATATTCCTGCTTTCTTGTTGTCTTAGCTTTAACTTGTACTCCATTTTTGTGCTCCTTTCTGGGGTGAAAACCCAGTAGAAAGCCCATCAGAGAACCTAAGGTAAAAGGTCATTATATCAAATTTTGTATCCTTTTTTTCATTCGTTATTTTTTTCAATTAAAATTTTACAAATTTTTCTCTCTTTTTGAAGTGAAAACACGGTAGAAAGACCCTGAGAGAACCAGTGAAAAATGTACTTTTAGTTTGTTCAAACATATTTCCTTGATAACTGGGTAAGAATTCCTGAAGTGGCCCCCTAATATTTTTTGTGTAATAGAAAAAAGTGATACCCACATATTTTGGTAGTCCATGATGTCACTAAAAAACCCCTGAAACGATTTTTCAAAATTCGAATTTTTTTAAAAGTTATAAACAATTAAACTTTTTTGCAACGTTTTGGAAAAAATTCTGTATCTTGAAATTGGCCGAACCGATTTTAATAAAAATTGGTTTGGAGAAAGATTAAGATACGTACTTTTGATAAATAAATAAATTATGAATAAAAAGTATAATTTGTTTAAACAAATTATATTGTTAATTTTTAACTTTATAAATTAACAATGTTCTCAGTCGATTTTTCCAATTTTTTTTATAGAATCATAAAAAGGGGCTTTTCACGATTCCATGACAAAAATAAAAAAGTGGGATTCTTAAAAACTTTAGAAGATACAGAATTTTTAGTCTTAACGCGCGCGAGTTTTCTGAGCAGCTCACGCATACGGCGCGGCATCTCCCGCGCGCCCCGCGCCAACCAAGACTCCATGAGAGTTCCCGATTATAATATTTTATTAACTCAATTAAACTAAACAGTTGTTTATATGTATTTTATTATTCATATCATTTTTGTTTATATTTAATAATTTTTATTATTTATAAAATTTCTGTTTATAATAAGTTTCTGATTATTTAATTTTAATGATAAATTTTCAACGTTTTTTAATTGTTTTGTTTATGTATCAATGAATAATAAAATATATTATTGCGAATCCGTGTTTTATTTTTCTAGACCGCATTGTTTAACGTTTGCTGTCAAAATTTTAACAAATTTCACGTTTATGCGCACTGAATGAAAATTTGCGCGTTTTCACGTGAAAACAAAAGAATCGCGACAATCGTCTGGTCATTCACCTAACATGATAATTTCGTTTTTAGATCATAGTATTTTCTTTACGTATACATAAATGTAAGTCCGTGTTTGTTGTTTCGATTAGTATTTTTCACGTTGTATATTAAAAATTTTACTTTTTCGCGTATGTGCTATAAAAACAAATCTTAAAATATGCCAAAAGCAAATACTTGCTGCAACCCGTTGAAAAAAACGAACATAAAGCAGTTTATAAAAATTTTGTGAAAGTGCCTAATTCGTGGAATTATAGATTTAAAAATTTAATAGGACAGTTCATTTGTTTTTCGTGCAAAGCAGCCATCAAAACATTTAACAAAAACAATTAAAAAACGTTGAAAATTTATCATTAAAATTAAATAATCAGAAACTTATTATAAACAGAAATTTTATAAATAATAAAAATTATTAAATATAAACAAAAATGATATGAATAATAAAATACATATAAACAACTGTTTAGTTTAATTGAGTTAATAAAATATTATAATCGGGAACTCTCATGGAGTCTTGGTTGGCGCGGGGCGCGCGGGAGATGCCGCGCCGTATGCGTGAGCTGCTCAGAAAACTCGCGCGCGTTAAGACTAAAAATTCTGTATCTTCTAAAGTTTTTGAGAATCCCACTTTTTTATTTTTGTCATGGAATCGCGAAAAGCCCCTTTTTATGATTCTATAAAAAAAATTGGAAAAATCGACTGAGAACATTGTTAATTTATAAAGTTAAAAATTAACAATATAATTTGTTTAAACAAATTATACTTTTTATTCATAATTTATTTATTTATCAAAAGTACGTATCTTAATCTTTCTCCAAATCAATTTTTATTAAAATCGGTTCGGCCAATTTCAAGATACAGAATTTTTTCCAAAACGTTGCAAAAAAGTTTAATTGTTTATAACTTTTAAAAAAATGCGAATTTTGAAAAATCGTTTCAGGGGTTTTTTAGTGACATCATGGACTACCAAAATATGTGAGTATCACTTTTTTCTATTACACAAAAAATATTAGGGGGCCACTTCAGGAATTCTTACCCAACTAGAAGAAAATATTCCTGCTTTCTTTTTCTTTTACATATAATTTGTACACAATTATTGTCTGCCTTTCTGAGGTGAAAACCCGGTAGAAGTACCCTCAGAGAACCAGTGAAAAATATACTTTTAGTTTGTAGAAACATTTTTTCTTCATAATCAGAAGAAAATATTTCTGCTTTCTTGTTGTCTTAGCTATAACTTGTACTCCATTTTTGTGCGCCTTTCTGGGGTGAAAACCCAGTAGAATGCCCATCAGAGAACCAGTGAAAAATGTACTTTTAGTTTGTACAAACATATTTCCTTGATAACTAGAAGAAAATATTCCTGCTTTCTTGTTCTTTTAGATATAACTTGTACAACATTTTTGTCCGCCTTTCTGGGGTGAAAACCCAGTAGAAAGACCCTCAGAGAACCAGTGCAAAATGTACTTTTAGTTTGTACATACATATTTCCTTGATAACTAGAAGAAAATATTCCTGCTTTCTTGTTGTCTTAGCTATAACTTGTACTCCATTTTTGTGCGCCTTTCTAGGGTGAAAACCCAGTAGAAAGACCCTCAGAGAACCAGTGAAAATTGTACTTTTAGTTTGTAGAAACATATTTTCTTCATAATCAGAAGAAAATATTTCTGCTTTCTTGTTGTCTTAGCTATAACTTGTACTCCATTTTTGTCCGCCTTTCTGGGGTGAAAACCCAGTAGAAAGACCCTCAGAGAACCAGTGAAAAATGTACTTTTAGTTTGTACAAACATATTTTCTTCATAATCAGAAGAAAATATTTCTGCTTTCTTGTTGTCTTAGCTATAACTTGTACTCCATTTTTGTCCGCCTTTCTGGGGTGAAAACCCAGTAGAAAGACCCTCAGAGAACCAGTGAAAAATGTACTTTTAGTTTGTACAAACATATTTTCATCATAATCAGAAGAGAATATTTCTGCTTTCTTGTTGTCTTAGCTATAACTTGTACTTCATTTATGTCCGCCTTTCTGGTGTGAAAACCCAGTAGAAAGACCCTCAGAGAACCAGTGAAAAATGTACTTTTAGTTTGTACAAACATATTTCCTTGATAACTAGAAGAAAATATTCCTGCTTTCTTGTTCTTTTAGATATAACTTGTACACCATTTTCGTCCGCCTTTCTGGGGTGAAAACCCAGTAGAAAGCCCCTTGGAGAACCAGTGAAAAATGTACTTTTAGTTTGTACAAACATATTTCCTTGATAACTAGAAGAAAATATTCCTGCTTTCTTTTTCTTTTATATATAACTTGTACACAATTTTTGTCTTCTTTTCTGAGGTGAAAACCCGTTAGAAAGACCCTCAGAGAACCAGTGAAAAATGTACTTTTAGTTTGTACAAACATATTTCCTTGATAACTAGAAGAAAATATTCCTGATTTCTTGTTCTCTTATATATAACTTGTAAACCATTTTTGTCTGCCTTTCTGAGGTGAAAACCTGGTAGAAAGATACTCAGAGAACCAGTAAAAAATATACTTTTCGTTTGTACACACATATTTCCTTGATATCTAGAAGAAAATATTCCTGCTTTCTTGTTCTCTTAGATATAACTTGTACACCATTTTTGTCTGCCTTTCTGGTGTAAAAGCCGAAAGAAATACCCACAGAGAACCAGCGAAAAATATACTTTCAGTTTGTGCAAATATATTTCCTAGATAACTAAAAGAAAATATTCCTGCTTTCTTGTTCTCTTAGGTATAACTTTTACACCATTTTTGTCTGCCTTTGTGGGGTGAAAACCCGGTAGAAATTCACTCAGAGAACCAGTGAAAAATATTTTTTCAGTTTGTACAAACGTATTACCTTGAAAATTAGAAAAAAATATTCCTGCTTTCTTGTTCTCTTAGGTATAACTTGTACACCATTTTCGTCTGCCTTTCTGAGATGAAAACCCGGTAGAAGGACCCACTGAGAACCAGCGAAAAATATACTTTTAGTTTGTACAAATATATTTCTTAGATAACTAGAAGAAAATATTCCTGCTTTCTTGTTGTTTTAGATATAACTTGTACACCAATTTTTGTCCGCCTTTCTTGGGTGAAAACCCAGTATAAAGATCCTCAGAGAACCAGTGAAAAATATATTTTTCGATTGTACACACATATTTCCTTGATCTCTAGAAGAAAATATTCCTGCTTTCTCGTTCTCTTAGATATAACTTAGACACCATTTTTGTCTGCCTTTCTGAGGTAAAAACCCGGTAGATAGATCCTCAGCGAACCAGTGAAAAATGTACTTTTAGTTTGTACAAATATATTTCTTTGATAACCAGAAGAAAATATTCATGCTTTCTTGTTCTCTTAGATATAACTTGTACATATTTTTTGTCTGCCTTTCTGAGGTGAAAACCCGGAAGAAATACCCACAGAGAACTAGCGAAAAATATACTTTCAGTTTGTACAAATATATATTTCCTTGGTAACTAAAAGAAAATATTCCTGCTGTCTTGTTCTCTTAGGTATAACTTTTACACCATTTTTATCTGCCTTTGTGGGGTGAAAACCCGGTAGAAATTACCTCAGAGAACCAGTGAAAAATATACTTTCAGTTTGTACAAACGTGTTTCCTTGAAAACTAGAAGAAAATATTCCTGCTTTCTTGTTCTCTTAGGTATAACATGTACACCATTTTCGTCTGCCTTTCTGAGGTAAAAACCCGGTAGAAAGACCCTCAGCGAACCAGTGAAAAATGTACTTTTAGTTTGTACAAATATATTTCTTTGATAACCAGAAGAAAATATTCATGCTTTCTTGTTCTCTTAGATATAACTTAGACACCATTTTTGTCTGCCTTTCTGAGGTGAAAACCTGGAAGAAAGATCCTCAGAGAACTAGTGAAAAATATACTTTTCGTTTGTACACACATATTTCCTTGATATCTAGAAGAAAATATTCCTGCTTTCTTGTTCTTGTAGATATAACTTGTACATATTTTTTGTCTGCCTTTCTGAGGTGAAAACCCGGAAGAAATACCCACAGAGAACTAGCGAAAAATATACTTTCAGTTTGTACAAACGTATTTCCTTGAAAACTAAAAGAAAATATTCCTGCTTTCTTGTTCTCTTAGGTATAACATGTACACCATTTTCGTCTGCCTTTCTGAGGTAAAAACCCGGTAGAAAGACCCTCAGCGAACCAGTGAAAAATGTACTTTTAGTTTGTACAAATATATTTCTTTGATAACCAGAAGAAAATATTCATGCTTTCTTGTTCTCTTAGATATAACTTGTACATATTTTTTGTCTGCCTTTCTGAGGTGAAAACCCGGAAGAAATACCCACAGAGAACCAGCGAAAAATATAATTTCAGTTTGTAGAAACGTATTTCCTTGATAACTAGAAGAAAATATTCCTGCTTTCTTGTTCTCGTAGATATAACTTGTACATATTTTTTGTCTGCCTTTCTGAGGTGAAAACCCGGTAGAAATACCCACTGAGAACCAGCGAAAAATATACTTTCAGTTTGTACAAACGTATTTCCTTGAAAACTAGAAGAAAATATTCCTGCTTTCTTGTTCTCTTAGGTATAACTTGTACACCATTTTCGTCTGCCTTTCTGAGGTGAAAACCCGGTAGAAATACCCACAGAGAACCAGCGAAAAAAATATACTTTCAGTTTCTACAAATATATTTCCTTGATAACTAGAAGAAAATATTCCTGCTCTCTTTTTCTCTGAGATTTAAGTTGTACACAATTTTTGTCTGCCTTTCTGAGGTGAAAACCCGTTAGAAAGAACCTCAGAGAACCAGTGATAAATGTACTTTTAGTATGGAAACCTCCTAATCAAATATTTACTAATGGCGCAGTACAGGCGCAGTACTGATAAGTGTTGGTGCAGTACTGGCACCCAGTACTGGTGCCAGAGTTGGCGTAACTTTGGGATGATAACATTTGCTAGTATTGGCGGCCGGAGTTGGCACCAGTACTGGTCACCACTACTGGTTTAGTACTGGCTGAGTACTGGCAGTTTTGTAATTTATTGTAAACGAAACGAAAGCTATAACTGGAAGAGAGATAAGTTTCACTGCAATAGTGAAACTTATCTCTGCTCCAGGTAATACTTTTTTTTACGAAAAAGAGTATGAAATTTTTAGTAACCCAACACAAATGAAATATTAATTTAATTAGTCAACTATCTAATTAATGTTTTATTATATATAAAATCGAAAACACCAAAAAATTTTATTCTTTATTTGAATATATATTTCAAATTATTATTTAAAAAATCAAAAAACAAAAATAAAAATATGTTTATTATAAAACCGAACTTTTTATAATATATAAAAACAGTTCAGTAATAATAAAAATGTTTATAAAAGGATTATAATGTATATAATTATACAACTAGCTTTTTAATTATTTTATTATTCACTTTAATTATTTGCATCAAAATGAATTTTTGAAAAACTTTTTTAAGAAAATAAAAGTTGTTTTTTAATTTTTAACAAGTGTTGGCAAGAAAATTTTTTAAAATTTTTATTTTTAAAGTTATTTATTTTTTTATACCTCAATAAATTTATTTATTTTTAGTTTGATCGTTTAAAAATTTTTTTTTGTTTATTGCATATCTGAAAACAATGAAAATACCAGTACTGGTTCAGTACAGACTGACCAGCCTGGGCAGCCAATACTGAACCAGTACTGCACCAGTAGTCAACTCTGGTACAATACTGAAATTTTTGGTTGGGCTTAAACGCGTTTTCTCGAAAACATATTTTTCAAACTGGTACACGGCTTTTTTCGAAATCTACTTAACCGATTTTAAAAAACTAAAAACTTTTGGATTCCTTAGTTAAAAAATTAGAGAATAAACCGTTAAAACTTCATTTTTCTACCCCCTGTTTTTTTATAAGCGGGCATATTGACCCAAAAACACGGTGTTTTTTCGAATTTTTAAGAAAAATATTCATAAAAAATAAAAAAAAACTTTCTAAAAAATCGTTTTTTAGGTTTATTGTCTAGAATAAACCCTTATGAAGAAATTCGCGTTTGAAATTTGAAATTATATATTGCAGGTTGTCCGCAATCACATGTACCAAAAAAGGCACCTTTTAGAAGACACCACCTACAGCTAAGAAATTGAACTAAATACACTTAAAAAAAAGTCCAAAAAGAATTTTTGCAATTTTTTAAATACTTTTCTTACAACAAAAGTTTTAAAGCGTGTACTTTTTTGTCAATTCTAAACCAGAAAGTCCCCTTAATCATATTTAAAATATTTAAATGTTTTAATAACTCATTTAATTATATTATAATTTACAGATTACACGATTACAGTTTCATTCGTGTGCAAGCATTAATAGGGGAAAACGACCGACCCAGAAGATTAGCCTTCTGTCGTTGGTTGCTCAGAAGGCATGCTGAGGATGTAAATTTCATCAGAAACTTCATCTTCAAGGATGAATCTAGCTTTGGAAGAGAAGGAACTTGGAATTTCCGTGATGAGCATTATTAGAGTGACAGAAATCTGTTTCTCACTATACCACGAAATTTCCAACGAAGATTTTCTGTAAATCTGTGGGCAGGAATTGTGAATGGCCGACTGGTAATGATAAAAAATTATATAATGTATATAATATCTCAAGTGCGAAATGACAAGACTGCTAATACAGCCTAACATTTTCTCGAAAGTCCGTAAATTATTATTTTAATCAAATAATTTTTTTCATTGTAATGTCATTTAATTTCTCATATGGTTGTTTTCATACAATAGATATTTTTATTTTTCATCTGCAGATTGGTCCATTTCAAATTGAAGGTTATTTGAATGGAGCCAGCTACAACCATTTTCTGGTACACCACCTACCCCACCTTCTCGCTGCTAGTGGAGTCAACCCAAATGATTGCTGGTGGATGCAAGATGGTTGTAGACATTACACGCCTTCCGTTAGAAATATTGGAACAACTCCATCAGCGAATAACGGAAGCTGTACAAATGGTGACACCAGAGATCATGCAGCGATGTGCCGACAACCTTCTTGTAAGAGCAAGACTTTGCGTTCAGCAACGAGGAGGTCACTTCGCACAGCTCTTACCGTAGGTGGCCAGAGAAATGTGTAGAAAGCAAACCATGCCAACAGATTTGCAGAAAATCCCAGCCCAAATAGTACGGAATTTTTCTTGAATGTGACAGTGATACCAATAGTAAATATTTTTGTGATATTCAGACGTTATCATAATGTCCGCTTCACGAGGACATTCCACGGTAATATTCCTGTGATATTCGCATTACACTCGTATAATACTGAGGGAATATTCCTTCTATGATACTAAGGGGATATTCCTGTGATATTGATGGGACAATTTATATTATAAAAAAATTATATTATTCTTTTTATTTATTTTTTATTTGAATATTTAAGAAAATAAAAAAAAGTTTTTAGAATTTTATAAATTACTCTTCAATATTACAGGGATATTCCATCAATATCATAGGAATCACAGGAATATTCCACTCAATATCACAGTGATATCTTCTCAATGTCATACGAATGTCACAGGAATATCACCTTAAAATGTCTCCGTGAAGCCGACATTATGATATCGCCTGAATGTCTTAGGAATATTCTCGCTTGATATCATCGTCACATTCAAGCAATATTTCGTGCTACCAGGGTGATTTCAAAGTTAGATTTATTCTGGAAGTGGTGTTTCCGTTGAACAAATTTTGTATTTTTATTTATTTATGTTCTTATATTCTTATTATTAAATAATTTTCTACAATAATTGTATATATAAAAAAATGTTTCGACTATTTTTTAAGTATCCTTCATAATTCAATGGGTCCTCAACTGATTTTAAAAAGGTTTAGTGACTATGAGCGTTGATCAACCGTGGACATAGCAAGGCTGTAGCGTGGATAAACAGTACCCAGATAGCACGCAAGTTTGCTGCCAACTTGCAGCCGACTTGCGTTGCAAGTTTTACAAGTTGGCACTGCAAGCTTGCTGCAAGCTTGCAATGTCCCAACGTAGCTTGCAAAGCAAGTTTGCTGCAAGGTTGCTGCAAACTTGCAGCAAGCTTGCATTGGAAGATTATTAATTTATTATTTAACGTATTAATTAATTAAGTATTAATTTAATTTAAGATACCAATTTCCTTTACTATGTATTTAGCACTATAGCTGAGAGGTAAAAAAATTTACTACGCAGCCCTATGTGCTATAGAATTGAACTGCGCATTGTTTTTTTGTTCATTTAAAATATAGTTTTGCAAAATATAATGTAGTATTTGCAAACATGCAACAAACTTGCAGCAAACTTGCTTTGCAAGCTACGTTGGGACATTGCAAACTTGCAGCAAGCTTGCAGTGCAAACTTGCAAAACTTGCAACGCAAGTCGGCTGCAAGTTGGCAGCAAACTTGCGTGCTATCTGGGTAGACATATCATGGCTGTATTTATATATTATTATATATGTATATATAAAATCACCTAAAAGTTTTGAAAATTAAATAAATCAGAATTAATCTGTTCAATCTTTGAGATTGTAAATAATTTTAAATAACAGTTTACTTGAACTTCAAAAAAATTAAATAAATTAGTTTATGCTTTATCAATTGAAGTGCAGATTAAATTGAAATTTTTTTGAAAAATCGTGTAATTTGGGAATTGGTTTAATGTTCAAGATTATCAACAATTTTTTATAAAAAGTTTACGGTTACGTTTTATCAATTAAAGTTGAAAGTGACATAAAATGTTGAGAAAAATCAGGAAATTATAGAATTGGTTTATTGTTGAAAATTGTCAATAATTTAAAAAAAAGTGTTTACTTGACCTCAAAAAATTAAATATTAAGGTTACCTTTTATCAATTAAACTTCAAAATAACATACAATTTTTTGCAAAATCAAGAAATTTTTCAATTGGATTAATGTTGAAAATTGTCAATATTTTTGAAAAAACAGTTTATTGAACTCCAAAAAAATAAAATAATTTTGGTTATTTTTAATCAATTAAATTTCAGTTTAATCTGAAATTTTTGAAACTGGAAAAATCCCAGTAAAAAAAGATTTATTGAGCAAGCGATTTGGCTGATTGAGCAAGCCGTCTGCCCAATTGTCTAAACGACATTCGGACAATTGGACTGTTTGCTCAATCATCCAATGCATTATGCCCAATCACCAACATTGTATTTCGCGTCTAATAAAAGAAGAAATTGGTCCGAGTGTTGAGAAAATGATAAATCATGAATAATTATTGTTAAAAAGCAAGAAGTAATATATAAAAATACCTGAAATAAGAATAAATAACGAGTTTTGTAAAATGTTATTTTTTAGTTGACAGTGCACTGATGTAATATGAATTTTGTCGGTAAAAGTGAGGAGTATGATAAAGAGAAACGTTTCTTTATCGACTCGTGATACATTTCAATTGATAATAAAAAATTGTAGATTTCTTGTTTTTTTAAAAAATAAGGAGAAATTTCAATTGAGTATTTAAAAATAAATTTTAATTGATTTAATTTAATTTAATTAGTGGATTAATAAATCAGTGAAGTGAAGTGAATTAAATTAAATTAGGTTAAATACATTGAATAGTGGTAAGTAATTATATTTTGTAAAATTATTATTTATTAATAGAATTATATTCTCGTTAATTTGTCTAGTATTATTCTTTTTAAAAAAATAAGTATAAATAAAAACTGGTAAGTAAAATAATTGAATTTAATAATAATATATTTATATTATTAAACTCAATTAATTAAATAAAATAGGATTTTTATTAAAAGAAACAATAAATAGGAGATTTTAATTAATCCAATTATTTTAAAGAAAATTTTATTTTTATATATCAAGGATCAAAATATAATTTACACTAAAACATATAATGCTCCCGGATCTATAATAAAAAAAAACATCTAATTATTCAAATATTTGGCATATGAAGCAAAAATGCTGGTTTTTTTATAAATATATATAGTATCACGATAATTGTGAGAAAAATAATAATTAATAATAATTGGTCAATTTATTATTAAGTTAAATTTAAACATTTTTATTTGCGTCTTTTTTTATAAAAATTTAAATTAACAGTAAAATTTTTTAATTTTTTTTCAATATTTTCTTCAAATGACACCTTCCTAAAATATTGACCAAATAATTCTTGTCATGAGGCTCATTTTTTTATTTATACTTATTTTTTTGTAAAAAGAATAATACTAGACAAATTAACAAAGAATATAATTCTATTAATAAATAATAATTTTACAAAATATAATTACTTACCACTATTCAATGTATTTAACCTAATTTAATTTAATTCACTTCACTTCACTGATTTATTAATCCACTAATTAAATTAAATTAAATCAATTAAAATTTATTTTTAAATACTCAATTGAAATTTCTCCTTATTTTTTAAAAAAACAAGAAATCTACAATTTTTTATTATCAATTGAAATGTATCATGAGTCGATAAAGAAACGTTTCTCTTTTTCATACTCCTCACTTTTACCGACAAAATTCATATTACATCAGTGCACTGTCAACTAAAAAATAACATTTTACAAAACTCGTTATTTATTCTTATTTCAGGTATTTTTATATATTAAGTACTTCTTGCTTTTTAACAATAATTATTCATGATTTATCATTTTCTCAACACTCGGACCGATTTCTTCTTTTATTAGACGCGAAATACAATGTTGGTGATTGGGCATAATGCATTGGATGATTGAGCAAACAGTCCAATTGTCCGAATGTCGTTTAGACAATTGGGCAGACGGCTTGCTCAATCAGCCAAATCGCTTGCTCAATAAATCTTTTTTACTGGGATGTGTGAATCGGTTAAATTTTGAAGTTTGTCAATAATTTAAATAAACAGTTTAATTGAACTCCAAAAAAATTAAATAATTTCGGTTATTCTTTATTAATTGAAGTTCAGATTTCTAAATTTTTTGAATAATTCAATTATCAAAATTAATAGTTTAATTCAACGGCTTTAATTGAAGGAGCAAAATCTCTTGCCTTTTGTGTGTAGGCTGCTGCTAACAACCGTTTCACCAAACTATTGAGAGAAAGACTTCTGTTATTTTTTTCAGTTGCCCTCCTTATCCATGACAGCAATACCTATTAAAAATGTGAAGAATTTAATTATTATTTGACGAAATGTATTATTTTATTTTCATCAATATTAGTGTTGCATTTGAGTTGTAAATTTTACATTTGGGATTCGTGATGTAGATTAACTTTTCAAATTTCTTTTTAGAAATTATACGTTAAAATAAATTATAATAAAAGAAGTTATTTTTTTAAAGCTTTATTGTTATGATTAGTTCGCAAACAAATTTTATAATTATGTTTTATAATTGTTTTCAAAATTACAAAAAAGAGAATATTCAATATATTGAATTTTTGCATTTAATTATTATCATTTTTTTCTAAACAAAATTTCACTAAAGTTCTTTTTCAATTTTCTCAATTTATTTTTTAATTTTACAGTCTGTGAAAAAGATCAAATTAATTTTTTCAATAATCTTTTTGATCGTACTATTTAAAGTGAAAATTTATAACATTTATTATTTCTAACAAATTTTTAAATATTTTTCTACTGAAAAAACTAAATTTTTTTTAAAAAACTAAAAATTGTAAATTTGTTTATCATTGAAAACTAGACGCAAGGCCTAACGACAACTTTTTTAAATCTCTTTAGAATGCATCACTTAATTCAAAATGTAGAATAAATAATTTCACTTGTTTCCACTTTTGCATGCTTTTCGCACTTTCAGAACTTAACAAATTAAGCCAGTTCGAAATACAACTCCACAATCTCAAATTGTAAAGTTTCGAATTATCATCCATGAAATTTTTCTGTAGAAGACTAGGATGACTTTCAAGAAATTCAACGAATTTATTTTGTTGAGAAACGGTGATTTTTCTAATACGTCTGTTAACATTATTTTCATCCACTACAAAAATATAAAAATTTATAAAATATCATAATAAATATTAATAACTAAAGAAATTGATAATAACAAATTACTTACTGTTTAATAACTTTTCAAGTTTTATTTGGTTAAGTCACATAAAAAAAATTAGCATCGGTTTTAATTAAAAAAATTTAAAAATCTATCTTTCTTGATAAAAGAAAACGAAGATGAATTTTTTAAAAAATTTAATTTGTGATGAAAAGCGCTCACAGATGGCAGCATTGAAAAAGCTTTATTTTAAAAAAATTTTAAATAACTATTATAATTTCTTTAAAAATTTTTTCAATAATAACTGAATTTTTAATTTTAAAAAATTAATATCTACCCGTGTGGAAAAGTGATGTGGGCCCCCAGCGGGGGCCCTTATGGATCGCCCTCATGCCATGAGGGCCGCATATGGATGATCCATAGGGGCCCCTCATGGAAACGACATGCTCATCGATGAGGGCGCCCGCATGGGCGATCCATGAGGGTGCCCCTACGGGCGCCCTTATGGGCCCTCACGTTTGCCCTCATCTTGCCCTCAAGTTTGCCATAATGTTTTTTAATCAATAATATTAATAATAAAAGTTAATTAATAATAAATAAGCTTAAGTTATGAATAAATAACATATTTATTTAATAATTATTCAATTTTAAATTAAATTCTTACTCAAATTGAATTTATTAATTAACGTTCTAATTAATTAACTGTCGGATATAATTAAAAGTAATAATAAATTAATTAATTAAAAAATATGTAATTTATGCATACTATTAACGGATATTTTCATTTTTCAATTAATTCATACATAGAATTAATGATTAAATGCAAACCTGAGAAATAAATAAATCTAACGCATGGGGGGAATCGAACCTACGACCTACGGACTATGAGTCTAACGCTTTACCAACTACGCTACGCACGCTACTTCAAAACGAATGCTAACTTCTTAATGCTATTTAAACTTCAAAACTACCTAACAAAGAAAAGTGCTTAACATCATTTAGTTAAAGTTAAGATATTAAATTATATTTTCCAATCAAATGCAATTTATAAAATATAATTAATTATATGCATAATGATTATTATCATGAATCATCTCAGGTGAATTTTCAAAAAAGTGTAAATATATTTTTATTAAAAACGCGTTTTTCGTTGTTTTGAATCATTGGAAACATTCATTTTTTGTTGATGAAAAAATATTTGACTTTTGGACTTAGAAAATTTTGCTAATCGATCATGAGGGCGATCCATGCGGGGCCCCTACGGTGGCCCTCATCTATTTTGCCATAAGTGTGAGTGTTATTTTCAAAAAAGTGTAAATATATTTTTATTAAAAACGCGTTTTTCGTTGTTTTGAATCATTGGAAACATTCATTTTTTGTTGATGAAAAAATATTTGATTTTTGGACTTAGAAAATTTTGCTAATCGATCATGAGGGCGATCCATGCGGGGCCCCTACGGTGCCCCTCATGGGCCCCGAACTCTTGAGGGCAAGATCGTGGCTTTTTCCACACGGGTATGATAATTTATTTAAAAATTGTTTACATAATAATTAAATGTTGTATTCATATGTAATGAAATAACGTAAAGTAAATTGCAAAATGAGAAAACTTACATTGAAAAAAATTTTATTTGATTCAAATACTACAAATTATTTGAAAAATATTTATGAAGTTCAAATGTTTTTTAATTTTTAAATTTTTTTAACAATAAGTACTTGCAACTATTAATTTATTTATTTCAATCAAATATTTCGTTTTTTTGAAAAACTCCATTAAAAAGTAAAATTAAATTAAACAGCATAACCATATTATTTTTTTACCTTCAAACAACACATATTACCTTAAAAAAACCTACCAATTAAATCTAAATAGCATTAGAATAAGAATAATCAATTTTATTCAAATTTTTAGACAGGTTGTTTTCCTGGAAAATAAAAAAATCCTTTACAAAGTCAAATTAAGTTAAACAGCATGTCTCCATTATTTTTTTACCTTCAAACAACACATATTACCTTCATAAAACCCTACTAATTGAACCTAACAGCATTAGAATAAGAACAAACAATTTTATTCAATTTTTTTAGATAGAATGTTTTCCTGGAAAATGAAAAAATCCCTTACAAAAACAAATTAAATTAAGCAACATATCCATATTTTTTTTTTACCTTCAAACAACACATATTACCTTCATAAAACCCTACTAATTGAACCTATATTGCAAGAGAATAAGAACATACAATTTTTTTTATTTTTTTAGATAGAATGTTTTCCTGGAAAATGAAAAAATTCCTTACAAAGTAAAATTAAATTAAACAGCATATCCCTATTATTTTTTTACCTTCAAACAACACATATTACCTTCATAATACCCTACTAATTGAACCTAAATTGCAAGAGAATGAGGACAATCTATTCTATTCAATTTTTTTAGATAGAATGTTTTCCTGGAAAATGAAAAAATCCCTTACAAAGTCAAATAAAATTAACCAGCATGTCTCCACTATTTTTTACCTTAAAACATCACATATTACCTTCATAAACCCTACTAATTGAACCTATATTGCAAGGGAATAAAAACATACATTTTTTTTTATTTTTTTAGAAAGAATGTTTTTCTGGAAAATGAAAAAATTCCTTACAAAGTAAAATTAAATTAAACAGCATATCCCTATTATTTTTTTACCTTCAAACAACACATATTACCTTCATAATACCCTACTAATTGAACCTATATTGCAAGAGAATAAGAACATACAATTTTTTTTATTTTTTTTTATAGAATGTTTTCCTGGAAATTGAAAAACTTCCTTACAAAGTCAAATTAAGTTAAACAGCATATCCCTATTATTTTTTTACCTTCAAACAACACATATTACCTTCAAAATACCCTATTAATTGTACCTATATTGCAAGAGAATAAGAACAATCAATTTTTTTTATTTTTTTAGATAGAATGTTTTCCTGGAAAATGAAAAAATCCCTTACAAAGTCAAATTAAGTTAAACAGCATGTCTCCATTATTTTTCTACCTTCAAACAACACATACTACCTTCATAAAACCCTACTAATTAAACCTAAATTGCAAGAAAATAAGAACAATCAATTTTATGCAATTTTTTTAAATAGAATGTTTTCCTGGGAAATGAAAAAATCTCTTACAAAGTCAAATAAAATTAACCAGCATGTCTCCACTATTTTTTACCTTAAAACATCACATATTACCTTCATAAAACCCTACCAATTGAACCTAAATTGCAAGAGAATGAGGACAATCTATTCTATTCAATTTTTTTAGATAGAATGTTTTCCTGGAAAATGAAAAAATCCCTTACAAAGTCAAATTAAGTTAAACAGCATGTCTCCATTATTTTTTTACCTTCAAACAACACATACTATCTTCATAAAACCCTACTAATTAAACCAAAATTGCAAGAAAATAAGAACAATCAATTTTATGCAATTTTTTTAAATAGAATGTTTTCCTGGAAAATGAAAAACTTCCTTACAAAGTCAAATTAAGTTAAACAGCATATCCCTATTATTTTTTTACCTTCAAACAATACATATTACCTTCAAAATACCCTACCAATTGAACCTAAATTGCAAGAGAATGAGGACAATCTATTCTATTCAATTTTTTTAGATAGAATGTTTTCCTGGAAAATGAAAAAATCCCTTACAAAGTCAAATTAGGTTAAACAGCATGTCTCCATTATTTTTTTACCTTCAAACAACACATACTACCTTCATAAAACCCTACTAATTAAACCTAAATTGCAAGAAAATAAGAACAATCAATTTTATGCAATTTTTTTAAATAGAATGTTTTCCTGGAAAATGAAAAAATCTCTTACAAAGTCAAATAAAATTAACCAGCATGTCTCCACTATTTTTTACCTTAAAACATCACATATTACCTTCATAAAACCCTACCAATTGAACCTAAATTGCAAGAGAATGAGGACAATCTATTCTATTCAATTTTTTTAGATAGAATGTTTTCCTGGAAAATGAAAAAATCCCTTACAAAGTCAAATTAAGTTAAACAGCATGTCTCCATTATTTTTTTACCTTCAAACAACACATACTACCTTCATAAAACCCTACTAATTAAACCTAAATTGCAAGAAAATAAGAACAATCAATTTTATGCAATTTTTTTAAATAGAATGTTTTCCTGGAAAATGAAAAACTTCCTTACAAAGTCAAATTAAGTTAAACAGCATATCCCTATTATTTTTTTACCTTCAAACAACACATATTACCTTCAAAATACCCTACCAATTGAACCTAAATTGCAAGAGAATGAGGACTATCTATTCTATTCAATTTTTTTAGATAGAATGTTTTCTTGGAAAATGAAAAAATCCCTTACAAAGTCAAATTAAGTTAAACAGCATGTCTCCATTATTTTTTTACCTTCAAACAACACATATTACCTTCATAAAACCCTACTAATTGAACCTAAATTGCAAGAAAATAAGAACAATCAATTTTATGCAATTTTTTTAAATAGAATGTTTTCCTGGAAAATGAAAAAATCTCTTACAAAGTCAAATAAAGTTAACCAGCATGTCTCCACTATTTTTTACCTTAAAACATCACATATTCCCAGGTGCGAATTTCGGTCGGCCGCCAGAGTTGGTTCGTCGGCCCATGGTCGGCCCAACTCTGGCTGCCGACCGGTCGGCAGCCAGAGTTGGGCCGACCATGGTAAATATTTGCACCCAAAGTTGGGCCGACTATGGCTGCCGACGTCGGCAGTCACAGTTGGGCCGACCATTGCAGCCATAGTTGGGCCGACTATGGGGGATTATGGTCGGCACAACCTTGGCAGCCATAGTTGGGCCAACCTTGGCTGCCATAGTTGGGCCGACCAGGGGGGGTAATGGTCGGTCCAACTATGGCAGCCACAGTTGGGCCAACCATGGCTGCCATAGTTGGGCCGACCATGGGGGTAATGGTCGGCACAACCTTGGCAGCCATGGTTGGCCCAACTGTGGCTGCCATAGTTGGGCCGACCATTCTTCCCCATAGTCGGTCCAACTATGGCAGCCACAGTTGGGCCGACTAAGGGGAAAATGGTTGGCACAACCTTGGCAGCCATAGTTGGGCCAACCTTGGCTGCCATAGTTGGGCCGACCATGGGGGACAATGGTCGGTACGACCTTGGCAGCCAAGGTCGGTCCAACCTTGGCTGCCATAGTTGGGCCGACCATTCTTCCCCATAGTCGGCCAAACTATGGCAGCCACAGTTGGGCCGACTAGGGGGAGAATGGTCGGCATGACTTTGAAAACCGCAGTTGGGCCGACTACGGGGAATGTAGTCAGCATGACTGGCAGCCGAGTATATCGATGGTCGGTATATCAAGGATTACAGAATTATTTTTCTCAAAAGAAACACGATTGTTGTCGTGTTGTGCTAAACAACAATAAATTTTCTTGCGAGATATTATTTGCTTACAAGTGGAATGTCAAAAGTTAAGTTCGATTGATTTATAAAATGATTAAAGCGAAATCGAATTATGAGAGGATACAAAAATATAGATTTCTATCTAAATGTGAAAAGAGGAGAAACAATGAAATTTGCGAATCCGTTGATTTATCAAATCAACATGAAGATAAGACTTTATTACCGTCTTGTGAAGAAACGGCAATTAATTGCAAGTATGTATAACTATTAGGTTTTTTATAACGCAATATATGTTTAGATAAATTTGGTAATTTTTGTACAAAAAGAATAAGTTTAATTTTAAGGTTATGCCACAAAAATGTTTTGCCATTGATATAATATACTTCATAAAAATGCAATTTTTATTGCTATTAAATGTTATGTTATGTTACCTTACAATATTTTTTAAATTTCAATTTTGTATATCACTAATATTTATTCTAATAAGTTTTACTGGACTCGGACATGGAAGCTTCTGAAGACCAAATTTCGAGTGATTTAAGTACTTGGTTGTCTAATGTGAAGGACCGAGAAGGAGGGCGAAAAGGAAGAAATTCATCAGTGGCGAATCCTCAAGTGTAATAAAGTTTGGAGAAATGTGTTAAGTTATTTTTTTCCAAGAACTTTTCAACCAACTTTATTATTATTTTTTTATTATTATTATATTGTACTGAAGCCATTTTTAATTATTAAAATATAAATACATAACAATTTACACGCAAAATTTATTTCCAATTGACTTTTTTTTTACCGCATGTATCAATAATAATAGAATAAACTATCAATTAGTAAAAGCTCAAAGTATCTAAAATAAAAATTTATTTAATTGTTACATAATTTTTATTTATTTTGAAATTAAAAGTTTTATATAAATAATTTTCTTATCTAAATTGTTTTATTTTTAGATTAATTTTTTTTTCATTATTATAATTAACATTTTATTTTTATTTCAATTTTCTGAAGAGACAGTCGGCCCGTCCAAGGCCCATAGTTGGGCCGACCATCATAAAGTAAATTTCTCTCCTACCATTGACAAATGTAAAATGTTTTTGTTAATTTACTTGTAATTGATTAATTTAAAAAGAAAAAAGGTTATATGTGATTAATTTATTATTTTGAATTACTAACTTTAATTTTTTTCAAGCTGTAGCTTATAACATTTATTTTTCTCCGTGACTCATATGTCATTGCGTAGTGTAGTGGTTAGCGTATTAGACTGCGGTGCGTTAGGTTGCGAGTTCGATCCCTGCGAGCGTTAAAAATTTTAATTTGTATATATGTATGTTTACGATTGCGTTTAGTGTTTAAGTATATAAAATAAATGTATAATGAATTTAAAATGATTACTAATATATGTTATTTGTATAACAAATTTTTATATTTTAATGTTTATGGTCGGCAAAATTTTAGCAGCCAAGGTCGGCCCAACTATGGTACCCATAGTTGGCCCGACTTAGTCGACCATAGGTCGGCCGACGTTATCAATTCGCTAGTTGGCCCGACCATCGGCAGCCATAGTCGGGCCGACCAAGGCTGCCATAGTTGGGCCGACTATCATAGCCGACGGTCGGCAGCCATAGTCGGGCCGACCATGGCAGCCATAGTTGGGCCGACCTCGGCTGCCTTAGTCGGGCCGACTATGGCTGCCGACCGTCAAGTTGGATGGTCGGCAGCCAAGGTTGGCCCAACTATGGCTGCCATGGTCGGCCCGACTATGGCTGCCGACCGTCGGCAAGGATGGTCGGCCCAACTAGGGCAGCCTTGGTCGGCCCGACTATGGTACCCATAGTCGGTCCAACTTAGTCGACCATAGGTCGGCCGACGTTATCAATTCGCTAGTTGGCCCGACCTCTGGCTGCCCGAGGTGGGCCGACCATGCACATGGTCGGCCCGACCATGGGCCGACCGACAATTCGCACCTGGGTTACCTTCAAAAAACCCTACCAATTGAACCTAAATTGCAAGAGAATGAAAACAATCTATTCTATTCAATTTTTTTAGATAGAATGTTTTCCTGGAAAATGAAAAAATCTCTTACAAAGTCAAATAAAATTAACCAGCATGTCTCCACTATTTTTTACTTTAAAACATCACATATTACCTTCAAAAAACCCTACCAATTGAACCTAAATTGCAAGGGAATGAGAACAATCTATTCTATTTAATTTTTTTAGATAGAATGTTTTCCTGGAAAATGAAAAAATCGCTTACAAAATCAAATTAAGTTAAACAGCATATTCCTTTTTTTTACCTTCAAACACCTATAATTACCTTGAAAAAACCCTTACAAAGTCAAATAAAATTAAACAGCATGTCTCCCCTGTCGGCAAAAACCATCTTGGTTCTAAAAACGTTTTAAGGACGTTCTTAGAACGTTTCACGTCCGCCAAATAATGTTCTGGAACATTTTAAGAACATGGATGTTCAAATAATATTTTAGAACATTATTTGGCAGACATGAAACGCTCTCAAAACGTTCTTAAAAGGTTTTTAGAACGAACATGGTTTTTTGCCCTCAGGGTCTATTATTTTTTTACTGTAAAACAACACATATTACCTTTAAAAAGCTACCAATTGAACCTAAATTTTTTAAGTCTACAAGTCAAATATTTTTTCATCAAGAAAAAAGTAATGTTTACGTTGATTCAGAACAACGAAAAACGCGTTTTTAATAAAAATATATTTGGACTTTTTTTAAAAATTCACCTGGGATTATTCATGATAATCGTAAAACATATAATTAATTATATATATAATAAATTGCTTTTAATTGGAAAATATAATTTAATATCTTAACTTTAATTAAATGATGTTAAGCACATTTCTGACTAATATGAAATCCTGATCAATTGGCCGGATGTATGTATGTGTGTGAGTATGTGTGTGGATTCCTTTTTTGTTTAGACGATAACTTTAACAGGTTTTAATGGATTTAGATAAAATTTGGTAGGCTCATTTATCATATTAATATCTCAAATCTGACCAAAGGATTTTAAAAAATACAAAAAAAATAAATTTTATCGTCTTTTTCCAAAAATTTTTTTTATCGAAAAAATTTTTAAGTAGAAAAATTTAAGGTTATATATAATAAAATCGTATTCCTTACGTCAAGACAAATCGATTGGTATATATAAAGTATAGTTTTAATTTAAATTAATAGAATTAATGAAAGTTAAAAAATCAAAAATTTACATTATATTTGTCTTCCTACTTCTGTTTATAATTTTCATTTTCATTTATTATAATTCTATTCCTTTAATACAATTTATATTTAATATTATCTCAATTTATTAATAATAATATTCATTACATTTTCACATTTTATATGCAAAAAAAAATTCCCTGGCGGATTCGATTTGCGTAATGTCTACTTAACTAAGCGGACTTTAGGTAGACATTAGGTAGACATGTAAAAAAACGTATAAAAAAGCTATTAATCGACTTATTATGATAAAAAAAGTTGATAAAAGGGTAAATGAATGTTTATAGAGTAAATTCGTACAAAATTTGTAATTAATAAAGCAATAAATAATTAATAATGAATGGAAATGTGCGCGAGGTACCTGATCAGTTCAGCTGTACAATTATTTTCGTGCTATTTTCATGAAAAGAATATAAATTAACTGCAAAAACAATTGATATTTATAAAAAAGTGTAAAATTGATTTAATTTTATTGTTTGCAATACGAATTATTAAATAATAATTAAGTTTTTATCAAATGTGAATAGTGTTGTGAAAACCTGTGAAAACTAATGAGTTACTACATTACCGATCGCATATGATAATAAAAAGTTCTCGATGAGTGTAACAAAAAATCTGCAATCATGTCCGTAATTTTGGACGAGAAACAATTATGAAATCAATAATTATTTGTATAACTTTATTCTGCATTTTAAAATTCACTTTTTATTTTCTTTCAAAGCAAAAGCTTGGAAGAAAACATGCTCGCACTGTATTGTAAAAACTGGTGGCGCCATCTCTCATATGCGATCGGTAATGTAGTAACTCATTAGTTTTCACAGGTTTTCACAACACTATTCACATTTGATAAAAACTTAATTATTATTTAATAATTCGTATTGCAAACAATAAAATTAAATCAATTTTACACTTTTTTATAAATATCAATTGTTTTTGCAGTTAATTTATATTCTTTTCATGAAAATAGCACGAAAATAATTGTACAGCTGAACTGATCAGGTACCTCGCGCACATTTCCATTCATTATTAATTATTTATTGCTTTATTAATTACAAATTTTGTACGAATTTACTCTATAAACATTCATTTACCCTTTTATCAACTTTTTTTATCATAATAAGTCGATTAATAGCTTTTTTATACGTTTTTTTACATGTCTACCTAATGTCTACCTAAAGTCCGCTTAGTTAAGTAGACATTACGCAAATCGAATCCGCCAGGGTTATTATACAAATCACTCAATTCAAATTTTCACATTTACCAACCAGGGCTGGTCAATGTGTACAATTACCAATTTACTTGGTAAATGTACGTATCTTTCCCAAATGTCCGATTTCTCACTTTTACCAAAATGCCTTCGCACTTTAACCGTAACATATATAAAGTATACATTTGAGGTAAATTTAATAAATTAATGAAAGTTGAAAAAAAAATTCCCTTTTTAACTGAAAAATTTTGTATTTATTTAAATGCAAGCTAAAATATAAAATAAATGTGTTCCTTGCATTAAAACAAACCGATATAATTGTAAATAATTATAAATTATATATTATTTTTCATTAATTTTTAGAAATTTCAGCTAGAATGTGAATTTTTGATTTTTTAACTTCCATTAATTTTTTAAGTTTAACTCCAATGTATACTCAAATGTTTATATTATTATATTATTAATGTATGTTTATTTTAATGTTAATACTTTCTCCACGAGGAAGCAAATTCTTTTGCTGATCGTAAAGAGGAGGCAAAATGTTCATGTAATGAACATCTGAATTTACATCTTGTTTTTATTATTACTACTACAGTTCAGGCATCAGATGCAATATTCATTTTATATATGCTCGAAGACACTTAATTTTTCAACCTGAAAAATTATTTTTTGTTCGAGTATCATATTAACAAAAAAAAATTTATCTAAAAATTATTCATATTTGAAAAAATTTTGTTCTTCAACATAACCCATAAATTTCGCTATGCGAAATTATAACAGACAATTGTTATTGTATTATTATTTCAACAAATAAACTGTACAAACCAAGAAAAAATATTGTCATGTTTTAAAAATTACAATTCACTGAGGCACGCGTGCTGCACGCTTTGAAAGCCAGATTAATGGTAAAACCGGCAACACCGGCCACCAGGGATGGGTAAATGTCGCAAACTCAAGGTTTGCTACGTATGATACCTAAAATGTGTATTATATTTCATTTAACTTGTTCGAAGATATAACTTGTAGTACCGCTACTTGTCGTTGGATGACGCCACTGTTTAGAGATAGAATAAAGAAGTTCTCCCCCTTGTCTATTCCGTTCCCGCGTACTTTACGGTTTTCATTCGTTTCTTGGCGTTGGTTGGATACACATCATGGACGATCGAAAGAGAGCTTTGGAACAGAGGTTAAGGTTAGCAGAGATTGAAATGAATTCTACACTGGCGGAAATGGAGGAGATCACGAAAGAGGATCAGGATAACACTTCAATAATAGCTGAGGAAGATCAGCAACTTGAATTCCAAGGTAAGTCTTTTTTTTAGAGCGTCCTTACTGGCGTGCTACAGGCATCTCAGGCGCCATGTTTCCCAAAATGGTGAAGCTTCAATCTAGAATTGTCGCCAACAACCAAAACGGATTTCTGATTTTCGATCAAGAATCGAAAACGGAAAAAAGAGAAAATATAACACAAAACCTTCTTTTAAAAGAATTAAAAATAAATTCATATTTTCCAGACGTTATGAATTATGAAAATGAAAACATGGCTTCGCTTGATTTTCCCACGGAAAAAGCCACCGAGGAAACTCCTCCTGAAGTTGATTATTTTCTTGAGAAAAATCCCACTGATTCCCCTAAGGAATTAAAATTGCTTAAAGAGGTTGCAGAGAGAGTTCATGCCTGGACATCTAAAGGATTTGGGACTAAGGAGGAAAAAGATGAAATAATAAATTCAATTCCGAGAAAGGGTAGTGTCATTCTAGCAGCTCCTATCCTTAATGAGGAGATTCAGGTGGATTTACATCCCAAAATGTCAGCTCACGATGAGCATTTTAGAAATTATCAGGAATTGACTGGTTCGGCACTTGCAGCAGTTTCTTCAACCTTGAGTGCAGTTCTCAATGACACGGAAGATCCCTTAGACAGAGAACAAATTTTGGAAAATTTCTCGTCTGCAACAAAACTCCTGTCAGAGTTTTTCTATTCCTTGACACAGGCACGAAAGATTTTCCTAGTTGGAAAATACGACGAGAAGGTTCAAAAAATTTTAAAAAAAGCGAATCCAACTAGTTTTTTATTTGGAGATAACATTAAGAGTTTAGTGGAGAGTTCCAAAACTATGGAGTTGTCCAAGGAATTAAGACCCAAGCCATTTCAAACGAGGTCCAATCCTTTAAACTGGCGAAGCCCTGCTCTGAGAAGGGAGGTTGGAAGAGGGGGCTACAATCCACAGAGACCATTTACCTCCAGAGTGACGAACAACAACAACAACCGCTGGAAGGCCCCAGCGAAGAAATTTTATTCACAGTCGCAGCCGCAGAGGAAGAAGCCTTAGAGCATAACGTGGTAAGTCACGCAGCTAGATTAAGATTTTATCTTAACAGGTGGGAACAAATAACACAAGACCAAAGGGTCTTAGAAATAATAAAAGGTTACAAAATAAATTTAGTCAAAACTGTCATTCAAAATAATGAACCTTTTGTTCCTTCACCAAACGAACAACTCGACAAAGCAATAAGCAAATTAATAGACATAAATGCTATTGAATCCTGTGAAAAAGTTAAGGGACAATTTTTATCATCGTTTTTTCTCGTAGACAAACCGGATGTAACACAAAGATTTATTTTAAATCTTAAATCGTTCAATTTTTTTGTTAAAAAGGAACATTTTAAAATAGAGGACATCCGAACAGCGGTTAATATTTTAAATAAAGGGGATTTTATGTGTAGATTGGACTTGAAAGACGCGTATTTGCTAGTTCCTATACAAACAGAAGATAAAAAATATCTCCGATTTAGATATGGAAGGGAAATTTTTCAATTTAATGCTTTGCCTTTCGGGTTATCTTCTGCCCCCTTCATTTTTACAAAATTATGTAAACCAGTAATCAACTGGCTAAGATCCAAGGGCATTAGAGTTGTCATCTATTTAGACGATTACTTGATTTTTGGAAACTCAAAAAAAGAATGTGAAAAAAATACGAAATTAACAATCTCCTTATTAACTTTTCTTGGTTTTGTAATTAATTAATTAATTAATTCTAGATTTCATAAAAGTCCCCAAAAATTTATTACAAGATGACCCAGAGTTAACTCTGTTTTCTTGCGAGAGTAAGGCTGCAGTCCCATGGCAGCGTTTTGCGTTGCGTTTTGTCACTAGACCCTGAGTGTAAACATAGCAAACATATATCTGCATCTCTTTTACACTCATGGTCTAGTGACAAAACGCAACGCAAAACGCTGCCATGGGACTGCAGCCTAAAGAAAAAGGGTCAGTCCTAACCTTTAATGGCCGACAAAATTTGTGAACGGATTGTTTGTTTTGAAAAGTGTAAATTGAAACATAATAATTTATTTTTATTAAAAATTATTTTAACTTTTTATTTATAAAAAACAACTTTAATTAAAATAAATAATCTAGTTCCTTAAACAATTCAGATTAATTAAAGTTAGGGAAATAATGAAAAATTTGAAAACTATAAACTTTAAAAAAATAACACGTTTATGGGTAGCAAAAATATGTTCCATTTTTAAATGAAAAACAAAAAATACGTATAAATTAAAAAAAGTAAGCAAACAAGGACAACTAACTTCAAACTCAGGGTGATGAAAATAGAAAATCAATTATTTTATTTAGGTAAATAAATTTTCAAAGATAATATCATTGAGCACCACTGTTAACTCTAGAGTTAACTCTGAGTGAATGCCGAAAACACCCTAAGTATACGTAACAAATTGTCGCAAACTATATTATAAATATAACCTCACTTTTCGGATGTCAACTCGGACTCGCCTCATCATCATAACAGATAAATTATAATAATGTCTCAGGCAACTCAGGTAAATAGATCTACTGATAAATATAAAGAGATGAAATATTCTTTAAATAATAACACAGCCACACAAAAAAAAAAGTTCTGATCTGGGGGTCTGACTATATATTTTCTATGTCTTTTGGGTCGCTGAATCCGAATCCGAGGCCCATTCAACCCCATCACATCAGGTTTTTGAAAAAACCTCAGAAAACCAAAATGGCGGACACTTTTTTGGAAAATTTATCGGATTCGCTTGAAACTCGCTACTCGGGGGTTTTTGGGGTCGCTGATTACGAATTTGAAGTCAGTTTTCAAAAATTCAAAATGGCGGATCCAATATGGCGGATATTTGTTTGAAAAATGCTGGATTTGCTTGAAACTTGCTACTCGGGGGTTTTTGGGGGCGCTGATTACGAATTTGAAGTCAGTTTAAATTTATCATATCAGGATTCGGACATAATCTAAAAAAACCTACAATTTGTGCTATTAAACGCGCGTAATATCTTTAGTTTCAATGTTTATGTTATCACGTCTATTTTACTATATAATGTACCGTCGGCATTTGCGTTACCCAATGTACACCACGTGGAGGTGCCCTGGACGCAGGCACACGCAAGATACAAAGTAAATACGGGTGAATTAAAACACTCAAGTTTTTGATTTCTCAAAAGAACATCTTTATTGGATTCGCCATTTTAAGTTTTGTAAATTGGACTTCAAATTCGTAATCAGCGACTTCAAAAACCCTCATGTAACGAGTTTCAAGCGAATCTAATAAAGTTGACAAAAAATCCTGCCATAATGGATCCGCCATTTTGAATTTTTGAAAACTGACTTCAAATTCGTAATCAGAGACCCCAAAAACCCCCGAGTAGCGAGTTTCAAGCAAATCCGGCAAATTTTTCAAAAAAATGTCCGCCATATTGGATCCGCCATTTTGAATTTTTGAAAACTGACTTCAAATTCGTAATCAGCGACCCCAAAAACCCCCGAGTAGCGAGTTTCAAGCGAATCCGATAAATTTTCCAAAAAAGTGTCCGCCATTTTGGTTTTTTGAGGTTTTTTCAAAAACCTGATGTGATGGGGTTGAATGGGCCTCGGATTCGGATTCAGCGACCCAAAAGACATAGAAAATATATAGTCAGACCCCCAGATCAGAACTTTTTTTTTTTGTGTGGCTGTGTAATTTATTGCACTTCAGTTTAATAATTTTTATTAAGTTAATAACCTCGATTCATTTTTAAAAAGAATGTCCACAAAGCAACACTGTAAAAAAAATTTTGTGTCGATTTACCCGCCAAATGTAAAATAACTTATTCAACAATGTTAATTTATTATGCTTTGTAAATTTACAACGTTAAACATTTTAATTTTACACTGCTGAACGTTGTGAATTCACACGAATCAAACAAAAATTCAAAGACTATATCCAGTACCACTCTTTCGGTAGGGTAAGCACCACGAAGTAGTATAAGGAGCCCCCACTGCATAGGCAATTTCAGGAAAAACATGTTCCGAGTTTTCCGACTGCCTTTCAGTTTGGTAGGATAGCGATACTAGCGCGATTACCGGGGAAATTGTTGCAACTCAACTGGATAATGGCGGAAATGTATGTTTCGTGATGATTCGTATCTGCTCGTGAAGAGTCGAGTGCAGACGACAAATCTCTCACAAACATACATTTCCGCCATTATCCAGTTGAGTTGCAACAATTTCCCCGGTAATCGCGCTAGTATCGCTAACCTACCAAATTGAAAGGCTGTCAGAAAACTCGGTACATATTTATTTTGCATAGTGGGGACTCTTTATACTACTTCGTGCTAAGCACATAGCGGGAACCAACTAGATTGAGGTTATATTTGCTTCTGACCAGAGTGCCTACGTCATGAAATGTAACAAACGTTGTGTAGCAAACTGGACAAGTTGTATACACATGTAACATACGTAGCAAACTTAGGTAACATACATGAAGTATGTTACTTACCCATCTCTGCCGGCCACCGGGAATGTGCAGCAGGGTAGTGTTTTAAAATTCTCGGTAAAATTGAAACCTGAGAAGGTAAGAAAGAAAATTGCGGTAAATTACCGAAAAAAAGAGAATTTATGAGAATATATGAGAATATTCATTTAAGTGATTGATAATTGCCTTTTTTAAATTTAAATATGTATTTTTATAGTATGTAAGTTATAAATAAACGACCGACATGTTATTAAATGAATAATTTGAACATTGAATATAATAGACTGTAAGGGTGCAGTCCCATAGAGCAGATTAGCAGAATAGATTTCAGCCAATCAAAAGTTAATCTCTCGCGGCAAATTTTTGCATTTCCGTTAGAGACTGTTTTTTTATTGGTCAACGTCTAATCTGCTAATCTGCTCCATGGGACTGCACCCTAATTTTCTCTGTGTTCTTACTGACAAGATGACAGTCGGGTATATATGCCTGCACTTTTATCATTGTCTAACCATAGAGATAATATAAATAGAGTAGACAAGGTATAGGCGGCTGCGTAAGAGGGAAGTGTCCTGACATAAACAGAATGGGTTGGAAAGAGAAGAAAGATTTAACACCAGTATCTGTCCTTCAATAAGCACCAGCGCAAGAGAGACACCTACTGGTGCTAAAATCGCGTTCTCTTTCTATCAAACGGACGCCTCTATACAGACCATCTCCACTCTATTTATATTATCTCTATGTGTCTAACACGTGCGTCGTCATGGCAACATGTGTGTTAGACAAGGATAAAAGTGCAGGCATATAAATGTACCTGATTCAATATAATAATGTAATATTATATCAATATTAATATATTAATATATATATAATATATATTGTAACAAAGATATTTTTCATTATAATAATAATTGTACAGTCAGGAACATATGTCTGTACTTTTATCCTCGTCATACACGTTGTCATGACAACGCACGTGTCAGACAAGGATAAAAGTACAAGTAAAAATTCTCATAAATTCTCAGAGAAAAAACGATCCGGTAATTTACCGGTAAATTACCGTAATCTTCTTTCTCTTCTTGACGTAATTTACTGTCTTTAGAACACTACAGCAGGGATTGGTAACACACTTGACAGAGATGGACACTTTTTCGATTTCAGGTGTTCTATAAAGGTACAGCCACAGCTCTACTGCTCATTGTGTCTTCCGACAAGCAACCATTTTGAAAAGTGACGTCACAAATGGAGAAATCGAACTTCGATTTATCGAATGACAGTGCTGTCAACGTCCGCACTAGTTTCACATAGTTCATGATCATAATCACAACATCACAAACCTCGTGGATGTCAATATAACCTCTAAATAGTTTAATTATTTTTCAGTTTTAGACATTTTTAAACATTATTAAGTGTTACATTGACTATTTTACTGAAAATAGTTGTTTAAAGTAGATAGTTAAATTGTGTTTAAATTTAATATAGTTAAATACTTAAACAAATTGTAACTTAATTTACAAATGTGAATCAATTTTGTTATACATCACATAAGGTTATTAAAACAAATTTTGTTATTTGTTTACTTTAAAAATTAAGAGAAAAATAAAATGTCTTCCCCATGTACTGAAATCATTGATGATATTGAAGATTTAATATCTTCACAAGATATTACTCCAAAAGAAAGATACAGTTCTCGAAAAAAAGTGACTGTTCGAGCAAAGAGAAAACAGGACCAAGAAACAATACCTGAACCGCCAATTTATTCGAGTATAATTCCAGGTAAAATCCAGTAACAATTATCGTTATTATTATATTATTTCTTTAAGTTTACCAACAATTTTTATTGTCTTATAGGTACTCAAACTATTTTTGTAAAAACTTGGGGATGTACTCATAATAGTTCCGATAGTGAATATATGGCTGGACAACTTGCTGCTTATGGTTATAATTTAACGGAAGATAAATATCGTGCCGATTTGTGGCTTTTGAATTCATGTACTGTTAAAAATCCAGCGGAAGATCACTTTAAAAATGAGATCGAAGCTGGAAGAAAGTTAGGAAAACATGTTGTAGTTGCAGGGTAAATTATTTTCTGTTTAAAAAAATTTAAGAAAATTTTCTTTCATTGTATAACATTTTTTTTAACAATTTCTAATTAATTTGCTTATAGTTTAGTATTTGTTTTTTTTATTAACAATTTCTAATTAATTTGCTTATAGATTAGTATTTTTTTTTTTAATATTGTAATTGTTAAAAATTTAATTTTACAGTTGTGTACCACAAGGAGCGCCAAAATCAAGTTTCATTCAAGGATTAAGTATGATTGGAGTTCAGCAAATTGATCGAGTTGTTGAAGTTGTCGAGGAAACATTAAAAGGAAATAGCGTTCGATTTTTGGGTCAAAAGAAAGAGTCTGGTAAAAAAATTGGAGGTGCTTCACTCGATCTTCCCAAAGTACGCCGAAATCCATTAATTGAAATCATTGCAATTAATACAGGATGTCTTAATCAATGTACTTATTGTAAAACGAAACACGCGAGAGGTGAACTTGGTAGCTATTCACCGGAGCAAATTGTCGAGAGGGCAAAACAAGCTTTCGATGAAGGTGTTTGCGAATTGTGGTTGACTTCCGAAGATACTGGTGCCTATGGCAAAGATATTGGCACAAGTTTACCGGAATTACTTTGGAAATTAGTTGAAATTATTCCCGAGGGTTGTATGATGAGAATTGGTATGACAAATCCTCCATATATTCTTGAGCATTTGGAAGAGATTGGCAAAATTCTACGACATTCACGTGTCTATAGTTTTCTTCACGTTCCCGTGCAATCGGGAAGCGATCAAATTTTATCGGACATGAAACGTGAATATACAAGAGCTGATTTTGAATATGTCGTGGATTTTTTGCAAGAGAAAGTTCCTGGCGTGACAATTGCCACTGATATTATTTGTGGATTTCCAACGGAAACTGAAATAGATTTTGAGGAATCTATGATACTTTGTGAAAAATATAAATTTCCAAGTTTATTTATTAATCAATTTTTCCCGCGACCAGGAACACCAGCGGCAAGAATGACCAAAGTTCCAACGCAAGACGTCAAGAAGAGAACAAAACGTTTATCAGAATTTTTCCAATCTTACGAACCCTATGGACATGAAGTTGATAGCGTGCAAGAAGTTCTTGTCACTGAAATGTCACATGATAAAAAACATTATGTTGCGCACAATAAATTTTATGAACAAGTCTTGGTACCAATGAAAGAGGAATTTATGGGAAAAATGGTTACAGTGAAAATAACATCGGCTACGAAACATTCAATGAAAGGAGAACCACTTAATGAAGGTGTTTCACCAGCTCTAAAGCCATCATTGCCGAGGGGAATTGTTTCCGGTGTACCTGTTGAAATGCAACCATCGAAATTTCGAATTATTGCAATGGTGGGATTGTTTATTGCACTTTTTGCTAAAATTTTGTGGAAACTTTTTACAATAAATTAATTTTGAAGTTAATAGATTTTTTTTTCATTCATTTCGAAAACATAAATAATTCTAAAAGATTCCTTAATTTTATGACAATCCTTGGAAAAAAGTTAAAAAAAAAAAATAAAGTAGTAGTTTTTGGAATATTTTGGTTTAAATTTTTATTGAAAGACAAATAATTTTCAAGTGAATTTTTATTACAATATCAACAGGAAAATATAGGATGAAAAAAGGGGGATATTATTTTTAATTAAAATAAAAAATGCAGTTTTTCAAAATATTTGAAAATTTACTAATTAAAGATAAACTCATAGATACACAAATTGATTTTTGCCGTGAAATTAATTAACACGAATAACATTAAATTGAGCATTTTTAATGTATCATTTCACATTCTTGCACTCGAGCATAAATTGTTACAATAGTAAATTTAATAAGTCAGCTAGAAAAATATTAATATTTTTCATAAACTTATTGCATATTTTTCGCTTTATTTGGTATCACCTTTTGTTTTTTTTAAATACTTAGAAATTTCTCTTTTTAAATAACTTATACCTAAAAAGAATGCAGTAAAATGTTTTTAAATATATATTTTTTTTGAGTATTCATTTTTTAATTAAAACGAGGTATTTAAAGAGTAGAGGAAAGAAATTTTTTAAATATATTTTAATGTCTTTTTTTCTAAAATAAAATTTCTAAATTAAATTAAATAAATTTGCACTAAAATTTGTTTTTTAAAACAGTATCAGAGAGAAATGAAATTTTGAAAATTTCCTTTCCTCTTCTCTACATTTATATCTTACAATAAAAATTATTTCTTTCTTGAATTGTACCATATGCATTATTAGTATGAGAATTTTCAAAAAGAAAAAAAGATTTTATATTATTACCAAATTTAGATCTTCCCTTTTTTTGAAAATTTTTAAAATAAGAACGATAAAAACTTTAATTTTGAAAAAAATAATATTTTCTTTTTTTTGTGAAAATTTTAAACTGACAAAAATGTAAAATATCTTTTTAGTTTAGATTAAAATATTGTATTCTTGATAGTAAACAAGCAGCGGCGTTTGCTTTCAATTAGTTTAAGGGAATGAAATGGCTGCATTCGTGGTCCCGTATATAAGAAAGAAACCGGATCTGAACTTGAATCCTTAGCATAAATCACATGACCAGATACAGAGAGCATAACTTAATAAAAGGAATGGCGAACGAATGCGCAATACTGAAAATTTACTTTTTTTCGTTTCCTTTTTTTGGCAATAGACATACAACTTATTTATTTTTTCAAACGATTTGAGCAAATCATTTTTTTTTTTTAATAAGTGAAGAAATGTCAAATTTACGTTCAAAAATAAATTGATTTTTCGAATTCGCGACATCCAACTTCCTTTCATCTTTTAAACTCGTCTTTCAATATTTTATCAAAACGAAAACAAAGTGTACATCATATTTGGTGTCACACAATTTTTATATCTTTTACTAATTTAAATTTAAATCTCACAAATATTTTTAAAAAAATATTATCACCAATATATTTAAATAATCTAAACTTAAAAAAAATAGGAATGTTTAAGTCACTTTGTTTTCCTTTGATTTTTCTTTTCATTTTTCTATAAATTTTTTGTTTGTTTGTTGTTTTGGTCACTTAGATTAATAAGGCACTCAAGAATTTTTCTTTACTGGGATAACTTAATTTTTACCACACACGATTCATACGTTTAAAAGACTAAATTATTCTCACATAACTAAACAATATATATATATATACTCGCACTCATAAAGATATGTATCAAATGTATATGGGCTTATATCCTAGAGATCTAGCGAAATACAAAAATATTTATGGCAAATGTTAATCTCAGAAAGAAGTCGAGTTTTCATTTTGTTTCATTAAATACTATGAAAATTTTTGAATTTTTATTTAATATAATTTATTATTTTATTCGACAATTTGAAAAAAAAGGTACAAACAAATTTAATCATTTTTCCTCTATTTAAATTGTTATTTATTATTAATAATTTTTGTAAATAGGAATGCAAAGAATAAAAATTATGAAAATTTTATACATGTTTTAAATTTTAATAAAATAGAAATAATGTTAAATAAAAATTCTGATATTTTCAATCTATCTAGTAAACTACTTCGCAATATTTTTTTTTACAAATTATTTACATGCATTTTGCGCTTTGTTAATAACTAAGTGTTTCAATAATCACTGAATTCATTCCTAAACTATAAAAATCTGGAAAAATAAATTGCTTTCTGTAAACATCAATGCCATTTGAATTTCAAGAAAACTTTCTTTCTCGCTTATTTCTAGGATATCTATATAAAACGATGTATTACAATGTTCTTAAACTGGTTTACATTAAACATTCTTTAAGAGGCCCAAATTATAACTATACATACAAAAATTTTAAATATACATTCATTTCATACAATTTTTGTTTACATTTTTTTTTTTTTTTTTTTTTTTTAAATAAAATTTTACATAATTTTTTTTCTTCTATTTGATTAAATTACACAAAAATACAAATAATCGTTTCACGAATAAAATTTTTTCATTAAGTTATACATGATAAGAAAAGAACTTCAAATACTTGTTACATGTGCACCATAGTGTTTGAAGTTTTTCATTGAACGTTGAACGTACAATGTTTTTAAATTAATCTGATTGCGAAAATAAAGGGGAATATACAATAAATATTACTCCACATGTTTTTGTGTATATTTACATGCAGTTTTTTCCAGAAAGAAAAAAAATAAAATATGAAATTCAGTAAAAGTAATTTGAATGCTTAAAAATTAAAAACTGTTGACATGGATATTTTTAAAGAATGGCGAATTATCTTGTCTAATGAATTTAAAAAGGTACTTTTTTAAAAAAATATATATGTTTGCAATTACTCTAAGAACCTGAGTTTCTCTCAATTAATAATTACAAAAAATTTAATGATTGAGTTCTTTTTTTGTACGAAAAATTCTGTATGGCAATTCTTATGGCTCAAACAAAAAAAAATGGCACGAATTTAACTTCCATGTACACCAAAATATATTTTTTGAAAAATAAGTTGATTTCATCAAAAAAATCTATAATATTTATGAAATTTCTAATAAAATTTAATTTCTTAAATTAAAAATGTTATAAAATTTAATTTAATAAATTTAAATTTTATAAAATTTAATATATTATTAAGTCAAAAATTTTTAAATTTAATGAATTAAATCAAATTTTTATTCCATAAAAATGTGATAGATTTTCCTGAGATTATATTTCATCCTTAAATTCATGTTAATCTGCAAAATAATACTTTCAAGCGACTTAACAACATAAAAAATTTGTCATCTGACGCGACTAGTAAAAATAAAAAAAAAAAAAAATTAGACGAGACTTCAAAACGTTATTCTTTTGGTAAACTTTGTTCTTTTTTACATACATAAAGCTCCCAATGAAAAACGTTTGAATGTCTCATCCATTTTTTCAATAATATACAGTAATTACATATTATTTATAATCTATTTTTCATTTGCCATAATTTATAAACAAATGGTCAATCGACTCGATTTTCGACATAATTTTTCGAAAGACTTCAACGTAACGTCAATAAAATTCAGTTATATTTATCGTAGTAGAAATAAAATTATATACTTTGTAAAACAACCAATTTTTGTAGAATGCTTGTAAAATTATTTTTAATTTAAATTTAATTAATTTTATTGCCATATATAAAAATTTTTAATTTAATTATTTTAATTTCATTATTACAATTTCATTATTTCAATTTCATTAAAATGAAATAAAAATATAATTTCAATGAAATTATTATATAATATTGTTTATTCTCCTTGGATAAATATTCAACTAATTTATTGCATCCTTTGAAGTCTTAACGGTCACAAAATCACAAATCTTGGCTGCATCCCTTTTTCCGCGAAATCTTTAAAGCTACTTTTATCGCTCTTGTTATCTCAACGATAAAATAGTGAAACGATTTCAAGGACGGAAGTCGATTTTACCATCCAGTAAATCTTACATTGTATAAAATATGCAAATTGTAAAATGTTTTAAACATTGTTTTTGTTAAATTTTTTTAAATTTGTCTAATATTAAAAAAAAATAATTTTAATTTTAATTTAATTAAATTTGATTATATTTTTTTATTTAATGAAATAAAAAAAAAATTCTAAATTTGCGAATTTTGTTGTAGTGCGTGTGTGATTAAAATATGTAAATAATTAGATTCCGCCACAAAAAAAAATTGTGGCACACAAAATTTATGCGGTAAAAAGTAGTTTTACTGGATGACAAGTACCAACGAACCGTTCGTTCCAGTGAAGGATTGCAACCGATACTTAAGACTGAAATATTTACGGTGACTCTGGAGTTTCTTTTATGGGCAGACGCTTTTGCCTCTACCCTCTTTCTTTCTCTTTTGTTTTTTTTTTCAAACCACGTTTGGTACATGCGAAATTCTTCGAGATGCCTCGAGACATTGTGAGGTTTCCAATCCTCTCAAAAGGAGAATTTTTTCAAAAAAAAATTGTTTTTAATCATTTAACAATAATATTGTTAATGAATGACTATTATATAGCGTACGGAAAAAAATGCTCAAATTAAAATCAAAATAATTGGTTTTTTAAATTCAATGGTTTTTTTTTCTGTATAAAAACAAAAAGCAATAACGACTCTTTTATAAATAAGAGTAAATTGAAAATTTGTAAAAAAAACGTCAAGTTTGATAAAACTTCAAAATGAACTTTTTTACAACTTTTGTATATAAATAATATAAAGAACATGAAAACATGAAAGAGTAAAAATTGGGGGAAAAAAATAATTCTTGTAAATTGACTTAAACAATAACGATAATCTCCATTTCAGAGAAGAACTCAGAAACATCTCAATATAATGAAGAGAGTGAGAGAACCATTGTGTTTGGAAATTGATCAGCATATTTAAAAATTTAAGGCTTTCTGGCAATGCTATAGACGACGTAAATTCCTCTTGCTTTGTCTCGAACCAACGACGAGGGGCTTGTTCCTCTTTTTCGTCGGGGTGGCGAGTAATGGAGTTTTGCACGGTCCATTGTGAAAACTCGACGAGCACATTGCGCAAAATTCAAAACAACAGCTTTGCCTCGAACATTTGCCGACGTTCTTTTCAATGTCGACGTGACATGGAAATGTACATCTTGGACAAGGCAAAAGATGCTCCCAAGGTGCAAGGGTACGACTAGCCTGAAACAAAAAAGAAAAATCATTTTTTATTAACAAAAAATTGCATTATTATGAAAATTTATTATTAAAATAAATCATTTTTGATGCAAAAAAAAAATATATATTTTCTAAATTGTAAAAAGAATTTCTCTTGTTAGCAATATTATTCATTCCACAAGGCAAACAGATCGCGAGTAAAAACCTCTCGATCAAAATGTATCTCATGGTTGTCTGTTTTTTTTTTTTTTATATCGCAGGCAATTTTAAATTTCCATTTTTCCCGCAATTTTCTTTTTTTACCCATCAAATATGAATATGTAATCTCATCGAATTTTAATAATTCAGTTGCTGGGCAAAAAAAAGAAGAGCGCAAAAGAATCATGCGTGTGTTGTTGTTGTAACGGTAGTGTTGTCAAAAAATCACGTTGGGAATCGAACGCCGTTTTAACGCACGGTTGAAAACGTTCACCGAACTCGTCGCACGGTTGCACACATTATATCGGATTCAAATTTCATTTTGTATAGACAGCAGCAAGGAACTTAAAACCATTTTACGATGATCAAAGATCAAGATCATAGAAATAGAGAGATAGGATTTGTTTTTTTTTTCACCAATTTCCATCTTTTCATTAATAATGACTAGTGACATTTTTCACTGATTTCAATTTCAAATTCGATTTCTAATATTATAATTATATTAATTCGAATTATCTTAGATCTATATAAATACATTAAAAATGAGAAATATTTCCTAAATTTATTTATTACATTTTGTCTTATAGATGAAGTCATAAAAGAATTTTTGATTCAATGAACATTCATGAAATTCTTAGGAAAAAATTTTTTTTAATTTATCTATAATGAAAAAAAGTTTAAGGCTTGAAAACTATATTTTAAAGGTATCAAGTTTCTTTTTCATGTTTTTTTTTTTTTTTGGTTGATTTACGCCAAAGGTTCATTAACGAACGTCGCACCAAGTCATTTAAATATTATTCATTAATGTTCCTCTTGGCGTAAACAAAATTGATTTTACGTTCTAAATAATTAATGAACATACTGCAATTCTTGTAATTAAGTGACTTTCGACTTTTTTAGTTAAATTTTTTTTTTCAAGAATTCTGAACTAAAAAAAAGAGAAAATAATTCTTAATTTTAGTTATAAAAACTTCTTTTTTGAAAAAAAAACTTTCGTAACAAAAAGGTAATTAATTTTTTAAACTTATGACAAACGATAAATTTTGTTTCATATCCTATGTTCCAATTTATCAAAATATATGCAAAAAAAAAAAAAAAAAAAAAAATAGAAATGAATTCTGCAATTTAATATTCAGTGTTGGAATGTCAAAATAAATGACTATAAAAAAAATTATACTATCTTGCGATAATAGATAACTATAGTAGATATAGAAGAGAGAGGGAGATTTCGAATTATTTTAAAGCCATAATAAAAAAGAAAGGTGCGCTCCGAGTATCGTTCTCGAGATCCTATTAACTTTAAAAAAAAGATATATATAAACCTCTGAAATTTATGCGTGGCAAATCTATTGTGCAATTTTTTGCATTTAAAGCTAAATCAAATTCTATTTTAAAAAATATAAGTTAGGGGGAAATATATTGTTTATTAATATTAATTAAATATCTTAAAAATGTATTATTTACAACATATTGCGTTCAATAATTGGTTTCGTAATTCGATAGGATTTAAATTACAGAACGGTGTTTACAAATATAAATATTCAATTTCAGCATACAATTTTTAAAAATAATTATACATATTCTCAAAAGTACCCTGATTTCTCATTTTTAGTATAAATAATTATTAAAAAAAATATATATATATAAATTTGAATGTAACTTTTTCATATTATTATTTTTTATTCTGTTATTAATTATTTTTTCACTGACAATGAGTGAAAGTACTAAAATAAAGTAATAAAAATAATAATAGTAAAATTATTAAAATTTCCTTTTTTCTTTAATAATTATTATAAATGAAATTAGTTATACTTTTTAGTTCTACAAAGGTTAAAAAAAATATTCTTAAATCTTGTTACATATATTAATGATATTGAATTCGACGCCAACCACATGTTAGAAGTATAATTTTCTATACTACCACCTCTGGCGATGAGATGAAATGGAGCAAAGACGATAGAACCGAAGAAAATGACTCAAATCTCATTTCCTATTTTCCAAACCCTCGGTCATGTACATGTGAAAAAAATCTAGCGACGATAATTTCTCATAACAGCTGCTCACTTAGGTTTAACTAAGAGGAAATGAAACTCATAAGTTTTCTTTGTACAAGTAAAAAATACAAAAAAAATATTGAGTAAATTAATTTCATCATTTTTAACTAAACTTTATATATTCAAATTTTTTTTTCAATAACAGAATGATTAAATACTGCGCATAATATAATATAATTAGGATTCCATTTTTAAAAAAAAGCGAGATCCTCCAACTAATAAAAAGTCAACCCTAACGTAATCCTAGAATGTTTCACTAAAATTCATATATTATTACCCAATAAATCACAAAGATTGAATCAAAATGTATACATAATTATTTATTGTGAATTACGCTAATAAATCCAAAAATAGAAACTCTTAAATCCAGGCGAGAAAATAAAAATTTCAGCGCTCTCGGTCCTTTTTTCTCTCGCAAATCTTTAAAGTTATCGTATAAATCAATTTCATGATTATTCCATAAAACTTCTTTTACTTTGATGAATTAATTCAATTAAATTTCTTATTCCGTTTTTTCCCCTAAATTCACCATTTATCACGCGATCTGTATTATTCTTTTTTTTCTTTTTTGCTCAGTCAGCACACAGAAAAACAGTTCAAACTTTATAAAAATTCGTTTTGCTGATTTCATTTTACGGTCATTTAAACGAATCACTAGAAAGCAATAAAAAATTCTTATGTGAAATTAATCGAAACGATAATGTCACATGGTGGCTTTACAAGATTATAAGAATGTCTTCACGTATATAATTGAAAGGTCGCAAAAATAATCGCCAATTATATAGAAAGTGGTTGTAAATTTTACCTCCGTCCACATTATGAATTAATTAATTATAATAATAAAATTTTAATTATCATTAACTAATTAAAAATTCTATTGCTTTGTTTTTATTTTTTACAAATTTGCAACTTTTACTTCCTAAATAAATACAATTAATTATTTTATTTTATATATTACAGTTATTACAATATACTTAATTTTTTTTTTTTTGATATTATAATTAACGTGACTATAATAAAAATAAATGTTCAACATAACATTTTGTTGCATGTTTGCATTGTAATTTTTTACGTATAATAGTCAATTCAGATTTTTATCAAGCGAAAGAGACAAAATTTATTCTGCACGTATATTTTTAAAAGGAGAGAGAAAAGAACGCCGCGCGCCAACTTGAAATTTCGTGAATTTAAGTCTGTGCGTCCCCTATCGGATTTACGAGAGCAAAAGGATAGAGAAAGAGGATCCTGAATCAGTATGGTAGCCACACAGGACTATCCAGCATCTCCATATAAAATATACATACATATACACACAAACACTAATCACAATATTCATGAGTACAGTTTGCACGATTAATTTCCACTTTTTAATTTTACGACAAACACATAAAAACATTTTTTTTTCTTTTTTTTTTTGCATCCAAAAATATAAATACCTATTTTAATTGACAAACATAACATTTGTCTTTAAGTGGAAGGCATACAACACATTTGTGAAAAATAAATACGATTTATTAGGGAACTTTTAATGAATCTATATACATATATATATATAGTGGAATTTGCGCAGAATAAAAAAATCGGCGAATAAATAATTGCATATTTATCACGTCGTTTATCAATTTATTTAAATCTCTTTTCAATTATTATGAAAAGAATATGGGGCTTTAATTTTTGTAATTATTATTTTAATCCAATAAAAATTAAATTTAAATTAATAATTTAATTAATATTCATTTGTATTCTTTGTGCCGTTCGCTCATGAACATGAACTTAGGTTTTTTACAGAAAAATCGAATTAAAAATTCAGAAACAAATTACTAATATAATTTGCATATTAATTATGTCGCTTATTTTTTCCACTAAATAGGCATTATCAAATAATAATTTAAAAAAAAGAGAAAAGTTTAATAAAATATGTTAAGCTATTTTTAAAACATTAATTTATAATAAATGACTTAGGTGGTTTTTCTCGGCTAACTACTAGAAATGCAACTGAGATAAGTTTTTTTTATTAAAGAACACTTTTATTTTAATATATTAAGACTCTTATTTATATTAAACCTTTCTGAAGAGTCATATAACATATTTTATAGTAATATTTAATCAAATATTAACATTACATTGCACAAGTCTTAGTTAAAAAAATATGGAAAAATTACTCGCTATCGTAATCATCCGAATTACTCTTTGCAAACATTTTCATCACAATTATTTTTGTCTTGTAAGCTATATTTCCAAAAAAAAAAAACTGTCTATTTTTTGTTTTAGGAACTGATTTTAAAGTCTTTATTTCCTTTCGATGCGTACAACTCATTAAATAAGAATCTTGTTCAACTTTATTTTCAAGAGATCAAAAATTTAAAAAAATTAAAATTTGTATAACAATTATTGTTACATTTATTTATACGCTTAAATTTCTTTTTAGAAACTTCTTTTCCACTTTTATCAACATAACCTTTTCCTCCAGCACGTCTATACGTTTACGCTTATTTTCTTTCCACTTTTCTTTATTAATTACTTTTTTTAATCCTACGTTGTAATTACAATCTGATGTAGTCGTAGTATAGTCGAACTATCCATTTTCAACCAACATTTTTTAATTTAAACAAAAAATCGACGACAAAATAAAAACATAAACAATCTAACAGCGTGACGACAGATACTGCCGTAGCCTAGCGTGACCGCGCCGGATGTGAACGCGCGCTTGCGTATGAGCTTTAATTTTGGGACCCGGGCTGTTTGAACTCCTCATTAAATGATAAATATTGAATAAAAACTTTGGAAACTTAACACATGTATTCTATATGCCTTGTAAAATGCTGTGATAACAAAACTTAATAAAACCACCTAAGTCGACTTATGTGATTTTTCGAGCGGCTCATTTGCAAAATTTACTTTACTACAAAATTATTTGGTTCAAGAAAATATTTATTTGACAATAGTTTAATATAAAAAATTATATTTTTTTAAAAAAATAAAAAATATTATTAAAAAATATTTCATTTTAAAAACAAAAAATTAGCTGCCAATTTTTTTGTTGCATTTTAATAATTAACACTTATACGCGAATTGTAATACGACAATTAATTTTAATTGGTTCTATACCCGATGTTACGCACATTTATCGAAAGGTGGAAATGTTTTCTTATTTGATGAGAAAGAAGAAATAAAAAGAGAAAAATTGCGGATTGTGACAAGAGAGGAGGGAATTTGGATTTGAAAGGGGGCCACAAGGCCCAAAAAGAGACGCGAGCCAGATATATTATCTCAGACCTCTCTCTGTTGCTATGCAATTAGAGGCCGTTAATCGGGGGGGTGGGTGGGAGAGGGGGGGACCTTTACTTTGGCCAATCACTGAGTTCTTAGTTACCAAACGATAGAAAAGGAGAAACGAAAGAATTGATGAAAGAACAAGAAGAAGAGAAAACAAGGATGCAAAAAGAATCTTATACTAAAACGACGAAGATGCCAATAACAACAATAACATTAACACGTGTATATTTCGCTGATGCCTCATATTATATCTATCATTTTTTTTTGTATTTATATTATATCATTATCACATTCAATTATTTATTTAAAAAAAATTTTATTGATTCTTTTAATAATTACAAAATAAAAATTGTCTAAAACAAAAGAGATAGACGAAAAATTTTTATAATTTTTCGATTTTTATATAATATATGTAAATTTAATTAGTCGTGTTTTAATAAATTGAAAGATAAAAAAAACGAAATCGTATTTTAAATTCTAATTTCCAAAGTTTATATATATTTATAATATTCTCTTAAAACTATAATACATAAATAGTGTAATAGCATGATAAGATTGCGAAATATTCGAAAGGGAATATTGAGACGGAAACAGGCATCTAATAAAATTTTTAAATTCCCATAATTGATATATACATGTACTAATCTTGCGTGATAGTGATTTTTTTTGGAATATTTAGTTTCAACAATTTGTCAGGAAGACATTCTTTTTTCGATTAAAAAAAAATTAAATCTTGACTGATAGTTTGATAATTATTGAAAAACAAGTTTGTCAGTAATTACGACTTACAAAAATCTATATATATATATATATAATATTGCCTAAACTAGTGTGAAAAAAAAGAATTTTTTTATAACTTTCAACGATATATTGTAGTTCAGGTGGTGATATTTTGACTTCGTAATCATTGAAGTTAAGCAATCATAGTGTTGCAACATTAATTAGTTGAATAGCCACTCATTTTTGTTCCCAGAGAGATTTAAATACTTCAAGTGAAGAAAAAAAACCTATTTTTCCTTTGTGGGAAAATTTTGGCCCCCCTTAAATTTTTCGACATATAACCAAACAAATAATGTTTAAAATTTTGAAAAAACTAAAGTTTATCGCAATTTTTAAAAATATTTTTTTTTCTATTTCTGATGTGACAAAAAAAAAAGTTGAAAAATTGCGCACTGATGAAAGATTACTTGGTATTGTTATATCTCTCGAAATCTCTCATGTTGCACTTTCCCGCGCTTCTTAAAGGAATGCACGCTTTCCGCCTACACGTGATCCTCGTATCTCAAGGCCAGAATGGACCTTAATGGCCTCAACAAGGATCGCCGTTCATCCTTTAAATTGTACTCAGAGCTTTACTAAGGTAACGCATTATCTTTCTTGCAATTTACAAGCGCCACAAAACACAGAACATCGAAGATAAAAATAAAAATTAATTGGTTGTTTTCTAACTAAAAAAACAAGAAAACTATTGTCTCTTATCCTTGCGATATTTTTTAATATGTACCTGTTAAATAAATTTACTTGTATCAAAGGATTTTTATACTCGTACCAAATAATTTTTATTTGAATAAAAAAAAAGTTATTAAATTAATAATTTCTGTATCTGAAACAAATATATATATTCAATTAATTAATTGATTCAAATCAAAAATAAAAATATAAATTTTTATATGATAATAATAAAAATAATAATTGTATAATATAAAACATAATAATGATAAATTATAAAAAAAAAGGTAAAACGTAATAAAAATGAAAATTGTAATCCATTGTAATTTTCAAGGGTCTATATAAGAAGCACATATATGAAGAATGACTAATAAAAAATGAAGTTCGAAAATATATTTATTCATCTTTGAATTTCGAGAATGAACTTTAAAGTGTTTTATGATACATAGAAAATTTGTCTATATATATGTTCCTATTGATGATGATGACGTTCTTGATGGTATGAACTGCCGCCAAGGACGTTTTGGATAAAATTTTTTGATTAGTGTTTTAGAATATAGCGGATGATTTTAAGGTCATTTACTCGTGATACATTATTCAAACTTGTCATGTATAGTATACGAAACCAGCCTGTTTGGAATTTTTCATCTGATGTTGCATTGTAAATGGTTATAAACTACCGCATAGCAACAAGCGCGACTAGATTCGAATAACTATATCTGCAATCGATGGTCCTCGCTTTCTCGACGTTTAACATTTCGAGAAGTTGACCTCGTTTTTTTTTTTATTCTGATACCCTCATATATTAAATATTTGAAGTTATAACTTCAAACTCTTTGTTAAGAATCTCTTCATCTCTTTCTCTCTCCCCTTCTCTTTTATAAAATTGTGTCATCTCGTTTGATCAATAGATTCCGTTATAACTTCATCCAGTGAAGGAAAAATGAAGTTTTTTATTTTTTAAAAATATTTTCTAAATTTATTCAAATATTCCGAAAATAAAAATTTAAATTAAAAAAATATATATTTTCTATAAATGTAGATTAAAATTAATTAAATAAATTTTTAGATAAAAATAAAAAATTTGTCAAAATCTATAAATAATGTAAAACAAAAATAGAAGAAGGTGGCAAAACGGAAATTAATTATACCAATTCGGTTATCTGCACGATATGTTTCTTGGCAATTTTTTTTATGGAGAGAAAGAGAGAGAGAGAGATAAGACGGAAGCCGCCTGTTGCTATGGGAGAAATATATATAGAGAGCGTTAATCTCTTTTTGAGCGAGGTAACCTTTGCTTCATTCGAACCGAATATGAACGAGGCAAAAAGGTAAGGTATATAAGGTCCTCTGATTTTGGAATTTCATTTGTTGAGAAAAAAAAATAACGATTTTTTCGCAAATTCCGTCAAAGGCTCTCGGTGGGCTATTAGTATTCAAATCTACTTTTGTATTTGTACATGTCACAAAAGTTGGATATATTTGATTTGACTTAGAGCCTAGATTCTAATTCGAAAGACCCGCAGCTGGACAAGAATTTCTCACCGAAAGAGACAATAAAATAAATTTTCTCATGGTATAATCTAACAATAATTTTTTTTTGTTTTTAAAAAATACATATTATTAAATTAAAATAATTTGCTATATAAATCATAAAGGGAGAATATTGTTCAAAAAACGAGTACATACATATAAACACGTGTTTGTTCTCAAAACAAATGCTCTTTCAAATTCTCATGAAAATATATATCTAAAACCCTTTCATGAATTTCAATTATATCCACGCAAAATAGGTATTTCCTTTCTTTGATCAGATTTTACTATCTCTCACGTAAAAAAAAAATAAAATAATTTGCTCGTCCTCACGTCTTTTGAAATTCCAAAAAATAATTTCAAACTCCCTTAAGAATTAGTTTATAATATAAATATTTCATTCATGCTTTTTCTACGAAAACGAAACATTTGCCAGAATCTCTTTTTTTTCGCACAAAGATTAATAGAAATGCGAAAATAAAAAAAATACAGATGTAACTTTTTTTTTCCTCTTCATTTCTATAATTGAGTCAAATTGGCTATATATGCGACTAAATTCCAAAAGCAATTATATACATATATTTTTAGAAGAGTTCCTTTCATCGAGTGGGTGTTTGTTTACAAAATAGTACACGCAAAATTTTTAGCTATAAATACATTGACGTGAAGAAATGTAGGCGTCATTCAAAAACTTTTTTTCGTGAAAAAAAAATGAGAAATAAGAACTAAGTTACTATATAAATGTGCGTGTATAAATTTGGACGCAATTCATTTAATCCACTCGAAAAATGTTTTAAAAATACGTACAAGGGAAAGAGCTTCAGTTGGTGCGAATAAAATTTTTCTCATTCTCATACAAAAATTCCCCTCTTTTTTTTTTTTTTTTATTATACAACGTTCTTTTAATAAGTAACACATTTTATAAGATGCGAAAAACTATTATCGTGAATAAATCATGTAAAAAGAGTCTTTAATTTGCATTTTACACTAATATTTGACAGTTATAATATTTCAAGAAAAATTCGAAAAGATAAGATAAAAAATTGAAAGAAAAAATTAAATTTAAAAACTAATTAAATTCTATTAAAAAAATCAGGAAATATAACAGTTTAGAAGCTGTTAATCTTAAGATAAATCCTCTTTTTTTAAACATAATCTAGTGTTGAAATCTTCAAAAAAAAACCGGTTTTTGAAAAAAAAACGTGGCTCGTAGTTTCTTAAAGGTGTTCGCGCGTAGTTTCTTCACCCAAATTCTTGACTACGAATTTGAATTTAAATTATATAGAATTTAACGTTAGATCTCGTTATTACGGCAAAATATTTTAATATTGTATGACCAAGACAAGGCCGTGTGCTATAAGCTCTCGCAGTTTGCAGAGATTCATTGAGAGAATGAAAAGAGAATTTTGATGAATGAATATAAACGGGCGGTAAAATGAAGAAGAAATGTGAAGAAATGTATAAAGGTAGAGGTTATCGAGCACGCGGTCGTTTAAAAAGATTAGGACCGAGGTTGGTTATATTATGGTTTTATCTCAAAAAGTTAGCGCCAGCTCTAACCATATTTACACCCACTTTTTTTTTTTAAACTTCCATATGTATATACATGTATATATACCACCTAATATATCATATTTCTACAATATATATTTCAATTATAGATATCGCACTCGGAGAATTTTTTTTATTTTTTTTTTTATTTAATTACATGCATTCAGACCACCAAAGAAGAATGCCGAAGAAACCACAAAACCACGATATATTCTGTGTCTTCCTTATTGTTAACGCGTGATATTTTTTTTTAATGCATTTGCTTTCTATACTCTCTGATTTCAAACGCTTTTGAATCTGAGGCATATTTGAATTCAAAGATTTAATTTTTTTTATTTTCAAAACTTATTTTATTTATCCGAAGATATATTTTCCATTTATTGCCGATGAAAATAATATTTTAATTGACACCCCCCCCCCACAGCATCGAAAATTTCCTACAGATTTCCTAAAGATTTATTTGAAATGTTCGGAATATTTAATTGCAATGTTTAGTGAAAATTATGTAAAGATTTAAATGTCCTGATTAAATAAATGTTTAGTATGAAACTTTCCTAAACATTTATTTAAGTGTGACATTTAAATATTTACACAATTTTCACTAAACATTGCAATTAAATATTCCGAACATTTCAAATAAATCTTTAGGAAATCTTTAGGAAAGTTTCGATGCTGTGGGGGATATATATTCTCAAAATGATATAGTTCCATAAAGACTGAAATATTTCCATATATATCTACGAGATTAAAACAAATAATATGCCATTAATTTCGCAAGATATTGCTACAAATAAGAAACAGGAAATGAATTTCAATTTTAAATTTGCTTATATTACAGCTGTACAAACTTATTTTATTTTTATTTTTTTTTATTCTCACGTGCTTATACACAATTCTGTTGTCAGACTTGTTAGTTCAATTTTTAAGCACCTGGCGATGAAAACAAACTTAATCCCTACTTTTCCCCATTCAAAATTTGATGATTTAGTGATTAATGAATTTCTTTTCTTCCATATATATATATATAATATAAATAGATCTTTTTTCTTAGAAAAAGAAAATTATATTTTCTTTATAAAAAAAACATGATTAACAATTTTTATGTAAGATAAAAATTTAAAAAAAAAATTTTTGTATAACAATATTTTGATACAAAATTATATATGGATAACAAAGTTTTCATAACAAAAGAAGCAAGATATATATATTTTTTTATCATTTTAATGAAAAAGGGAAGTTAAAGATAATTAATATTTAAGTGCTCAACTCTCTGACACTTGTATAGACATGGTGTAATAATCGGTCGTCTTTTATGACTGGAAGTCGTGCGACGAATAATTATGGGGGAAGTAATAGTCAGTTGGGTATAAGTGTAATTGCGAACATGCACTTCCATAAGAACCATTATGCGGGTACATATAGGTATATACATACATTGAATGTCTTGAAGAATATAAAAGCAACAAGCTCAATATTTTCCCTTCATCATTTGTCCCATTGCAACGCATTCAAATGAAATATATGCATTATATACCCTAAGCTCTTAAGAAATCAATTATTTATCGGTTATATTCAATATAGTCAATAAAAACAAAAATGTCAACTTTCAAAATTTATTTGCACGATAAATATTTTATGACTATATAAAAAAAAAAATTAAATTCTATACCAAAAAAAAAGTAAGAAAAATTTCTTTTATGGCTTTCACTTTTCTTCACTTCGAGAGGAGAGAACTTTATAAATAGTGTATACACATTAACATATATATATGCCGTTAATTTAAAGATGCAATAGTTACTACACATATCCAAGGTAAATCGAGTAAAAAGAGTTGACTGGTTATAGAGTCGAGAATAGCGGAAGGAACTGTATAAGGTGTTCATTACTCCGTTACAACGGAGTAAACAAGTCCGTGAGAACCGAGTCACTGTATTATCAAGGACGTCTGGAAGAGCTTTTGCTCGATACTATATTATGTCCTGGAATGTACATTCTGTTGCATCTCTTTTATATTACGTATACATATAAATACACTAAAAAAACATTGAGTAGGTCGTGAAATTTCAAATAAAGAATATTATTTAAAAAAAAAATAGAAAAAAAACAAGAAAATGTTACGCTAAAGTTAATAATCTTGGAGATCACGTTCCACCTATCCAAAAAACAACAATTGTAACGCTTGTTTTCACGCTCGCGTCACTTTTTATCACTTCGAGACAAAAAAAAAGTAGGTACATATAAATCAACGTTAATGGAGGTTCAATTGATTTTTTGTTTTCATTCTATTTAATAATATTAAACAAGAACAAACATTGTACCTTAGAACCTTCATGAAGTTAAGCGTCGATAATTATTTTTTACGGGACCAAAAATATTAAATCATATTCTTAAAAAGGTTTTGGGTCCAAATCATACCTTGAGAAGTATTTCTCAAAGCATTATTTGGACCGAAAATCATGAAAGAAAAAAGAATTTTATATTTTTGATCCTGTTAAAAAGAATTTTCGGCTCTGAGCGTCGACGCCAACTTCATGGAGGTATACCTTAGAGGCAAAAATTTTAGGTTATGTTTAGTGATAATTTTAACTTGATTGAACATTCATTTTTAAATATTATATAAAATGAAAATCAGTTTTTATTGAATATTTTGGATCTAATGAAAACTTAAATATCAGTGGTTTATATTAAGAGTTATTCTTCTTTGTGCATTTTCAATCTAAAAATCACAAACATATAACCTAAAATTTTTTTGCCTCTAAGATATATTTTCTCATGGTGCTTCACATATAGCTTACTTTGAATTTGGATTATTTTTCAATTTTTATAATTATTTATTATTATTATTATTTTATCATTATAATTAATATTATTATTATACATTATGAAGCCATTTTCCTGTTAAAAATTTTATCAGCTAATGGAGAAGTAAAACGCTAGGGGGAAAACAATTTTTTGAAGTTATAGCGCTGTTCTGGACAGCAGCTGAAAACACTTTATCAAACAAACATACACACACACATTGACATTTGAAGTTTGAAGTTAGCTCGAGGAATTCTAAATAAAATTATAATATTTACAGATAAATCTATTCTATATAACCGTATAAACTTATATTCATATAGTTAAAAACAAAAAAAAAAACCAAGTTCTTTGAAACAAGAAAATCCGTCAAATAAAAAATTAAAAACTTTAATTCAAAATTTGTTTTTACAACAAAAATCAGTTTTAAAAAAATGTAGAATAGGAAAAAAATTCCCAAAGTACAAAAGAACAATAACAAACCTAATAAAATATAATTTAAGTTAAAAAGGTATATATGTATATAAAATCAGAATATGAAAAGATAACTTCAAAAATAAGGTATATATACATTTTTTTCCCCATGCCGGATGAGCATTTCCGGTCCAGAAAAACGTTTAAGAGAACAGAAGCTTGAAATGGACCAACCACAACGACAGATTCAATAAAAGTTTCGAGGATGAGAATTTTTGCTCATATACAGTATTCTCATAAAATGTGAGAGGGAGAGAGAGAGAGATGAAATTTGCGGAATGATTAAAAGATAAATGAAAACGTGTAGAATACAGATGGCAAACTGCATGATAAAAACAAAGCAAATGTGAAGGAGAATGAGTCACTATAATGATTGAGAAAAAGGCGAAGAGAGAGAAAGAGTTGAATGCAGAATGCATCCTTTGAACCCAAAATGTTGAAGAATTCACTAAAGATTAACATTGATCCTTCTTTTTTTTTCTTTTCGTCAGCAAGAATCGCGGAAGGCGACCTGTTGCCAAGGGAGAACTTTAAAGTAAACAATCTTACGTCATCATCAGGGCCAGTCTAGACCTCTCACAAGTATATATATATATATATTTTATGTGGTGGGAACGTGTGCCAAAAATCTGTCCTCGAGGATAAACTGAACTACCTCAAGTGATTGAACCTTATATGTATCAATCGTCCATTCAGAGATATGTATAGATTTTTTTTCCGAATTCAAATAACTGATAACTTGTGACATATTATCAAATGAATATTTATTTGTACCAAATAATTTTTATTTGAATTAAATAAACTTTATTTAAACCAACAATTTCTGTATTTGAAACAAATACCATTTAATTGACTCAGAAATAATAATTATTTCATCAAATAAATATTTATTTGATAATACACGGGGAAAAATGAATAAAGTAACTTTTACTTCTTTAAAAGTAAAACCGGAACTGTCGCAGTTTCTGCGCATTTTTGGCAATTTTTACTCCAGAAATAGTAAAATTTACTTCGTAAATAGTAAAATTTACTCCTGAAATAGTGAAAATTATTCCAAGAATAGTCAATTTTAATATTTCTGGAGTAAAAATTAACAAAAATGCGGAGAAACTGCGCATAGTTACGGTTTTCTTTTAAAGTATAGTAAAAGTTACTTTATTCATTTTTCTTCGTGTATAGTCAAGTAAATAATTACTTAAATCAAATAATTTTTTTTCAATATAAAAATTATGCAATATTTAAATACTAAAACTGAAATTTTTATAACATTATTCAAGTTTTCAAAAATGTTTACTTTGTTAATATAATGTAAAAGAAAAAAATATTTCAAATAAAGAGTAAATAAAAAATATGAAGTAAAATGAAAAATGGTTTTATATTGGATAGAAATAATTTCGTTTCAGCGTGAATAGAACTTCAGGGATCATAAAACTTCATTCAGGGGGAAACATTCTTCGAAGCTTCAGGTACACACTTTGATTTTTTTACCTGTCAATCAGAAGTGGAAGAGAAAACAAGGAATTTGAGAAAAGTTTTTTTTTTTTTTGGTCAAGAAAAGTTTTCATTTTGAAAGTGTTCCTGGCGAGGAATATGAGATTTTTGAAACTCGAGCATTTTTGAAGTTTTTTTTCGAAATTAAAAGTACATTTTACACAATTTATTATAATCGAGATTAAAATAAAATAATATGATAAATTTAATAAAAATAATTATATTAATAATGATAAAATTAAGAATAAAAATATTTTTTTACTTTTAGTATTATTTATTATTATTACAATAATAATTAATTTTTTGTCAAGAAATTTTTCTTTTTTGTTGATTGAGAAATGTTATAAAAAAATTTTTTAGACAAAAAATTATAACAATTTGCACAGAAAGATATTTGTTTTTTTCTAAATCGTTGATCATAAACATTGTAAACTTCAGTACCATGAAAACTTGAAAGAATTTTGTATTTTTACTTTAAAAAAATTTTTTTTTCATTCATATAATTTTTATGTAAATAAGCCACAAAAAAGATCGCATTGAAATGAGAAAAATAATTTTGTATAAGGGCATCGACACTGTATAACGAGTGCTTTAATTTTAATATTCATATCAGAAAACAAAACGAGAGACGCTGGTCCAAGAGAAAGAGAGAAAAGAGAGAGAGAAGGGGTAGGGGGAAAACCAAGTGCCAAATTGCGTCTATCTCTGGGACGCGTTGAGTCTCATACCGCGAATAATAATCACAGACTCTCTCATCATCTCTCTTCATCTCATTCTCATCTCATTTGGCAGTGGGTGATCGGCCTTTCTCTCGCGGATCCTTCTCTTTCTCTCTCTCTCTTTGGATCCCTGCATAGCAACAAGGACCGTTCTCTCACGGGAAGCAGCCGGCGCACGAGGCACGAAAGTCGCGCGCCGGACAAAATAAGAGAGACGAAGAGAATGATAGGGAGAGAACAGAGAGAGAACTAACAACACACAGGGAAAGAGAGAAAAAAAAAACGAGAGCCAAAGCATGAAAGAATGACGTGGTGGGTATGGAGCGGATCTCTCTGTGGGTGATACTGAGAAAACGGAGAGGAAAAAAAACAAAGAGAGAGAGAGAGAGAGAGAGAGAGAGAGAGAACGAGAAGGAAAATAACGTGTAGTGTATGTAGATTTACTTTACAGGGACAATAATTATGTTAAATATATGAATGGCACGCAAATATGCTAAAATATCAAATAAATTGAAGCGTTAGAAAATGTATAATGAATTAGCAAACAAATAAAACCAATATTTTCTAAAATGCATAATTGATTATTATTTGAAAAAAAAATCACACTATTGTTTTATTAAATTTCATACAAAAAATTAATACGATTAAAAAAATTTTTACTGTACGAAATTTAAGATAAATGTAACTATAAAAAATTAAATTAACACGATAATTAATTATTTTCGAACACGTCACAAATAATAGATTAAATAATTAGCAATTTAGAACTTTGTTCATTTATATGAAATTATGAATGAATTGATAAAACGACATAAATAAATAAATGATAAAAAATGATATGATGAATTTATTAATTCACGTGTTTAATAACTAATTTAGATAAAGCTAGTTGTGATTTCAATTATCGTATTTTTGCATTTAATTCATTCATTAAAAAACAAAAACAACAATGAATCACTTGATTTATACAGATCGATTTCATGATTTTTTAAATCTTCATTTACTACATTAAAAAAAAAAAACAAAAAAAATTTCACATTTGTACTACAATTTTCACTAATTATCTATTTTACTCCCTGCAAGGTAAATAAAATTTCATTTTAGTTTCTAAGGCTAAAAAGGTTCATTTTACTCCCTAGAGTAAAAAATTGCCTTTTTACTCTTTAAGATAGAAAAATGTTGTTTTAGTTATATATGATTTGTTAGAGTTAAGAAATTTAAAAAATGTTAAATTATAAAAATTAGTAGGGATATAACAATAAAAAATGTGATAATGAATTTTTTTTAAAAACGTTGAGGAATATAAGCAAGAGAAATAGAGGAAATTCCTATAAACGAAGAGACCTACTCAACAGCGGAAATAAAGTTTATAATGATGCACAGAATTGATTTTGGTTTACATCAGTAGTGATGTGGACAGTTGTGACGTCAGAGGAATCACTCGGTCAGCAACAGATTTCAATATGAGGATTTTTTTTATACCTGATTTGCTTTCTAAATACAACCAAACTTATTTTTTTTTAGCATTAATTCCTTTAAAAGTTGATCTCTCTAATTTATCTATATTTGACTTTCGACTCACAATCAGTTCTTAGAAATGAAAAACGATACCTTCATCTACGAGCGCAAGGTCTATATAAACACTTATCGCACCAATCGATTAATTTATTGGCCCTTTAATTTTAATTTTCCATCGTGTGTGCGATACACAAAATATATTATAAACAAAAAAGTTCTTGAATTTTCTCAAACTCCAAAATAATAATTATTTTCTTATATATTATAATGTTATTATTATATTATCGTGTATTAATAATGTAATTAATAAATATATTCAAATTGTACTAGAATAATAGTATTATTGTTGTATAGTCTGTTGGTGATACTGAGAAGAATAATTTTTAGAATTTTGTGATTCATCATTTTACATATATTTGAACGTGAGCTTTCGTTTTCTCTTGCATATAAACAATTGCTTCATTCTTTTAATCAAGTGTGTCTCTATATTATATATAATGACAAAAATAAAAAAATATTTAAAATGTTTATATTCAAATATAAACGCGCAGTAAAAAGAAAATTTTATTTTAAGATTTATCTGAAATTTTATTTACAAAAAAAAAAAAAAAAAAAGAAAAAAATAATAAATTATAAGAAAGTATTTCAAATGGAATGGAGAAATTTCTTTTACACAAACGTTCAGCAATTTCAGGGACATTTGAAGCAAAGAAGGTTGTTCCCACACGAAGTATGTAAATAACTGTATGTATATATGTATATATGTATATATTGAATTATCAACAGAATTTAATTTAAAATTGGCAAATTTTATTATTTAAAATAAAATTTGATTTAATCAATATATTTATTTGGTATTGATTCAATTAAAAATTTGGTGGTTTCAAATAAATTATTATTTATTATTAACAAATTATAAAAACAACATTTTAGTATGACAAAAAATTTAATAATTTTCCGTTTTAAAAAATAATTTATTTTCTCATCGTTGATCATAAACGTTGTAAACTTCAGCATCGTGAATTATTATTTAAGCGTGTGAAAAAAAAGAACGTTATTTGAAAGTAAATGAGAAAAAAAAATTAAAGTTGGTTAAAAAATGGTAGCCAACTACTTAATGTGTATAAAAGTACAGCTGCTCATGAAGTTTATCATTTCGAGCGCGCAAGGGCGGTTTCACTTCTTTTTTTTTCTTTCGGTCTCTCTCTCTCTCTCTCTCTCTCTCTCTCTCTCTCTCTCTCTTTCACATATTATTCTCTCTGGCTTTCGCTGGCTTGCATATTGGGTTACTATCGTTATATTAGACGCCACGGTCGAACTTTCAAAAGCGAACCCAAGGGATATAGGGGCAGCTGTTGCACATTCCTCCGTCCATATCTCGCCCCTTGCCACTCCCAGTGTCGCCTTTTTTTCTCATTGCCATACACATATATCGTCATGGGGAAAAAAATTCAATCCACAGTGTCATCAGTCTAATCGAATCAAATTAATAAGCCTTCTAAAGGTTGCTTCGATAATGAAACTGAGTTATCTTCAATTCAATTAACAGACGAACACTCAAAAACTAAATGATTCCCATATATATGTTATTGAATAGATATATATTATACTTTAACTTTTAGCCCGTTTTTTGATTACTAGCAAAAATTTTATTACCCTTATTGCAAAATTTTATTATTTGACAATTATTAATTGTCTCTAGAGTTTATCAATCAAAACAATTTTTTTTCCTCACAATCTCTAATTAGCCTATTATATATATCGTTTCAAAACTCATAAAAGCGGATTTATAATAAATTAGAAGTTGCTTCTATTTTTTTTTTTTTTTTGCAAGATTAATGCTATTTTCTTGGAATCGTGTAATAATCGAAGGGGTTAAAGGCTGTTCATTTATTTTGTTACTAAGCAAGATAAAAAAAAATTCTCAAAAATTTTGTATCTATGAAAAAAAAGCAAGGATCTATAAAAGAAGGTGTTCGTCTAAATATAATATATAAATATTTAAATATATCTTATCAAATATGGATTTTTATCAATTCCTTTATCGACCCCTATAAAGAAAAAATAAAGAAACTCGAAGAAATTGTTGAAACTTTTGTCTCTATATGAGAAAAATACCTATAATACGAACACCCTAAACAAATATTGAAAATTTGAATAAACAATATCGAAATGGAAAATGATCATCTCGTTATTTTCAAACAGAGATAAAAATTTCGAAAAATAACTTGATAAGAGTAAAAAAAAATTGATGTGTGTGACTGAAAAAAAGGCCAGGTGAGATTGAAATGATGCAATGTCATAAGCCGGAAACAAAAGTTGGTGGACAACGGAAGAAACAAAAAACACGTGTCCTTCCCTAATTATTATTAGTCACGGCCCCAAACACGTGCCATACAGATAACGATAAAGAAAGTGAGAAAGAGAGAAAGAAACTTTGTCTTAATCTCAAGTTAAGAACATATATCACAGAAGATTGCAAATTAAGAGAGTAACTCTTTAATGAAATGAATATATAAATATTAATATAATAACACATTAGTATTTTTTCTATTTTATATAAAGACGAAGCAAATTTTCAATAAATAATTGATATTGAAAAAAAACAACTTTAGAAAATTTATTTTTTGTGCTTCGTATCTGCTTCCAGGAATAGAATGTCGCTGTCAATGGACCCTACTGTTGCTTTGTTCTCCTTTGGCTACCCTTTTCTCTCTAACCTATTCTGATCCTGATCCTGCATTCGAGGGCAACGATAATATAGGTTAAAATCTCCAAACGCACACGTTTTCAAAGCGAGAATATATTTTTCATTGGTAAAAATTCACATACAACTTGCGAAGACACGTTATAATCTAAAAGTTTTTTGAAGAAAAAAAATCTAGAGGGAATAACAGAGATAGAAGAAGAAAATGAGGAATTCTAGTCGAAGGACTATTTCTCTAGTCCTTCCTGTTTAGGGCTGCCGACATCTTCATATTCCCAAGAACTCAAGTCACACACATATATATATATATATATATATATACAGAGACACTGAAAAAACTCGAAAAACTTCAACACCTGCCCTCATGATTATAATCTAAAATTGTCTCTGCATAATGCGCAATCGTCTATAATAATAAATAGGGGTATATCGTTCAAGAATTATAAGTAAATAAGTAAAAATAAAAAATTTTCACATCCATCATTTCAAGTTGCAAAAATCTCCATATTAAAATAATAAAATATTAATTTAAATGTTAAAATTTTATCTAAACGAGAATTTTTACTGAAACATTTGGATACATCAATGAAAGCAAAAGTGTTCAAAGTACAAAGTGTGTGAAATGCGAATGAATGAAATCCGTAAATTGTTTGTGTTTTTTTTTCTCTTTTTAACTAAAGTATTACGGAATTATCGTAAAGTATTGATAATCTTTTTTTTCTTATTATTATTATCGCAGACTTATTCTCTCACGTTCTTTGGCAATTTTATACTTCATGTCACGTTATAACGCACAGAGTATGAGGAAGCGTGACAAAAAAAAACAGAGCTAAATAAATATATGTATATATAATGTGATGATGGAAAAAGACAAAAAAGGAGAGCAAAGGTATAAAGTGAGAAAGAGATAAAAAAAAAACCGTGTGGCCAGGTGTAGTAGCAGCAGCAGTGTGGACTCCAATAAACACCACGTGGAAGACTCTATGGGACAGTTTAAGACACGTTATGGGAATTACAATATGAATCAAGAGTGACAATACCAAGGGTCCCGATCTCAACACTGAAATATCGTTTCTTCATTCATGTGGAAAAATCTCGGAACTCGCTTTTTAATCTAGACCACTCATATTTAAAAAGAGAAATCGAAAAATCGAACTTTTAAGTTACATAACGTACCGAAAAATTATATAAATAAATATAAATAAATATATAATAAAAAAAGAAGAACAAATACAGTTGACTCTCGATAATTAAATTTTTGATAAATTTATCGCGAAATTATCGTATAATAAATTTCAGTTTAAAAAAAATAATTTATTTTCTAATCGTTAATCATATAAACGTTGTGGGCTTCAGCATTGTATAATTAAATAGTTAAAATATACTAATCTAAAAAATATTCGTTACTTCTATATCGAATTTTAAACATCTAATAGAACGTTTTAAATATTTCTGTTAACTTTTCCCTTTCGTGAAGATTAACCAGGCAAAACCTCCACCTTAAAAAAAAAATATTATGAAGAAATGTTCGTTGCACCCGTTCGAAGGCGGAAGATCGCCAACAACCGTTTCCGTTCAAGAAAAATATTCCGTTGCACGACCTCCCTCCCTATCTTTCTCTCTCTGTCTCTCCTTATTCCTTGGATAATTCAAAAAAAAAGGTATACCGATTAAGGTAAGCACAGGTGAGGAAAAGGAAGTAAATATATAGGGGTTCAACAATACAAATGAAATAAAAATTAACCTGAACAAAGAGAATTGCACCCCTTTTCCTGATAATAATTATATATACGACGTTTGCTAAAGAACACTATATATATATATTCTCTTACAAGACAAGTAGCAACAATGCCTTGGACAAATATTAAAAACTTCCTGCTGATAAGTTAAGTAAATTAGAACCTCGTTTCCTACTGCCGTCGATTTTTGTATATCTGTGATGAACAAATCCTCAAACATTATATTGTTTAAGGAATATACTCAAAAGTCAAAAGGATCAGGTGTGTATATGATAACTGGTTCCCTCAACACTTTTATTATATTACAAGGCTTCCCATACACAAAATACATATATATATATACCCAATGTATAGCAAATAATTCGAAACCCTAAGAAGTCTTATCCATATAATCCAAAAGCTCCTTTTTACAATCTTTACCGTGAGAAAGCAATCGAGGTGAGATTTTATAATCTGTGCTTTCAATTTAATTATAAATGACAGATGTCAAAACAATATATTCTTTTTAGTTTTATTATATACTTTTTTTAAATTATAAAAAAAAATTTACATTTTTCAATTGTTGTAATTAATAAAAAAAATTGATCAAGTGCGAGTTACACTCGCTTACCTAGGGTTCCGTTCACAATTTTAAATGTTTATAAATATTTTAAAAATGAAGCTGAAGCTGGCACCTTGTTATTAGCACCCATTTAATTTTTGAAATTTTCAAGTTGGTATTGAAACAAAAGAATACCATTTGTCAAAAATCTCAAACATTAAAAGAAAAGTATATATATAATTCAAAGGTTATTCATTAGAAAACAAATGAATACGACCAAAAAATATCAAAAATAAATTTAAATATTTTTTAAAATAAATAATGAAAATAATAACGACAACATTAAAATTTACAATTACAAATGATTCTATTATTATTTATTAATGAATGCATTTAAAAAGGGGGAGAATATATTATTTTTGACTTGGACTTGGATTCCAAACGAAATTACAAAGATTTTTCTTTAATAATTCGGAAAAAAAATTCCAATTTCTTCCTTTAATAAAAATTTAACGATTTCCAATATTTTTTTAGTCTATTGGGGACCAAAGGAAGCTAAAAAAAAATTGCGACCGCGGGACTCGAACTCTGGACGAAATTACAGAGATTTTTCTTCCATAATTCGGAAAAAAAAATTCCAATTTCTCCCTTGAATAAAATTTAACACTTGCAATAATTCTTTTCAGTCTTTTTGAGACCCAAAGAAATTGAAAAAAATATTGCAAGTGTTAAATTTTATTTAAGGGAGAAATTGGAATTTTTTTTCCGAATCTTCAACGAAAAATATTTGTAATTAATAATTTTTCGTAGAATTTGAATGGAAAATCTTTTTAAAATTAAATTAATTTTCTTTAACTTCTATTTGCTTCAAAAAAAATAATAATATTCTCCCACTTTTTAAATGCATTCATTAATAAATAATAATAGAATCATTTGTAATTGTAAATTTTAATGTTGTTGTTATTATTTTCATTAATTATTTTAAAAAATATTTAAATTTATTTTTGATATTTTTTCGTCGTATTCATTTGTTTTCTAATGAATAACCATTGAATTATATACTTTTCTTTTGATGTTTGAGATTTTTGGTATTCTTTTGTTTTAATACCAACTTGAAAATTTCAGTAATTAAATGGATGCTAATAACTAGGTGCCAGTTTCAGCTTCTTATTTAAAAAAAATAATTTCCCTATAATTTTCTTTCAATTTGCTTGTAAATATTTATATATATATGTACAAAGTTTGAAATGGTTGGCTAAAAAATTGTTAAAGTTAAGATAAAAAGGAATTTTGATGAGCCAAAAATTTTGAACGTTCAAATGAACGAAATATTTTTTTCAATCTATAAATTATTAAAAATTATGATGGCCATGTAAAATAAAACAATAAATTAAACATATATTAAATAAATAACTCCGTTTTACATATTTAAAACAATATTTTATAATAAAATTCGTAGTTAAAGAAGTTGTAAAAAAAATTTCGTTCATTTGAACGTTCAAAACTTTTGGCTCATGAATTTTGAGCTTATTCAGGATTTTTGAGTTTTTCTTGCGAAGCAATATTTAAGTTTTATTAATTAATAATACATATACATATAAGTTTCAGCTTCTTAACTCCAAAACTGTAAAAGTTAAGACGGGGGGAACACGCTTTTTTTCAGAAATTTCGACTTTTTAGAATATAACTATACTCAATTCAATTCCAATCGGGTTCGCTATAATTTTCCTTTAATCTACTCGCAAAAATACGTATGTATACCAAATTTGAGCATCGTAGCTCCAAAACTGTAAAAGTTAAGGGGGGACACACTTTTTTCCAAAATTTCGAGTTTTTGGAATATAACTATATTCAATTCAATTCCAATCGGATTCGTTATAATTTTCGTTTAATCTACTCACGAAAATACGTATGTGTACTAATTTTGAGCCCAATTGGTTAAAATGGCTAGATTTGGGGGGGGGGTAGGATTTTGTGGGTGGACATAAGGCTTCCGTTTCGGTTCAATGCGTGAACGGAACCCAAAAAATTGTAGAAAATTGGAAATTATTTTTTAAAAGTATAAAAAATCTTCACCTAAATCAGCGATATGTTTCTCTAAAACAGCGAAAGTTTTCGCTGTTCCAAAGAAACTTATCGCTTTTCCAGGTGAAGATTTTTTTACGTGTGAATAAAAAATTTTTCATTCATTATATTAATGAAAATTAAGAAGAATTAATTAATTATTATAAGATCAACGCTTATAATAAACATGAAGACTAATTAATGCATCAGTAGACTATCTTGAAAATTTAATTTAGGTTATTATCAGGATAATGTTCTACGATAAAAAAAATAGTTACGATAAACTCATTAAGCCAGACCTCGTAAAACTAAATATCCCATTTGAAATTATGCGAAACGCGTGTCTCTTCATGCATGTTGGTCCATTATATATACTTTAAAGACTTTTACTTCTCTATCTCCAAAAGATATGCATCGAAATATATAATTTCCTTGTGATACGCAACGAAATTCTTTATATAATATTATTTTACAAACCGAATTTCGTTAAGTGTTATGTTGAAAGATTTATAACTATCGAATGTCTCAATAAATTCTTTTAATTTCGCTATTTCGACTTTTATCTTTATTCAAAATTTATGCATTTAAGTTAAAGAAAAAAAAAACACGAATAATAATAAATTTACACTAAGTTTCATATTTAAATGCCCGAGTCTTTAAAAAAATGTTAAATTTTCTAATTAATTAATAATTAATTATTCTCATTAAAGTTAAATAATTTAATTTTTTCTTGTTCAAAATTCAGAAACGTCTTTAAATAAATTGAAAGAAAAAAAAAATTATTCACTTTAATAATAATTTGTCTAATTTGTGAAGCCGGTATCCATTGAAGAATTGAGATGATGAAAAAAAAAAACTTTTCTCTTATATATACATTAACGGATTGAAATATAATACATAAGTGCAAAACGTTAGAGATCTATTATTTCAGTGTAAGTGTGTGACATGATAAGAGAATGCGAACACAACTCCCAAGAAGAAAGAGAGAGAAATCAACCTTCTTGGATGTCATTATTGTGAATGGATCAAATATGATTCTTGATACGGCGACAGCCAACTTAAATATATGGAGCATAATTACAAACACTCAGCTACATTGTTATAATTCCTCGACAGGACATTGTACCAAATAGTTTAATGTACTCTTGAGAAAAAAGTTCTCTCGTCAAAAAGATAAAATAAAAGGAGAAGGGTCATTCCATTATATTTCACCTAAAGTCGTTGCGGCCTAATTTTTAAAAAACTTGGTACTTTCAGAAATGATTCTTTATAATATTTAGGAAACGAAATAAAAAGAATTAAGTTTAAATTTTTATTATTTATCTCAAAATATGTATTTAAAGTGGACAAGGTGCGGAAAAATGTCACCTTTTTAGCATTTAGAAACTTTTTTTAAAAACATAGAAAAATTGTTAAAAGTGTAAAAAAAATTATTTTTTCTTGTTTAGAATCGATTAATTATCTATTTTTTAATGATTAAAGTAGTAAATAAATTAAAATAATATATAAAATAAGTTTTTAAAGTTGGTCTGTCAAATAACCTAATTTTGGGATTTTTATTAATTAATTACTAAAAAGTGGAGTTATTAAATAAAATAAAAACTTACCGAATGTAAAGTATTTGTGGTGAACTTTCAAATTTTCTTAGCACTTTGTACTTTTTAAATTTATAAATGTAAAAAATCTTGAGTCGAAAATTTGCACTTTGTTGACTTTTCCGATTTTTAATCGCTTGTAACTCTTTTGGTGCAAAATAAAAACTTTTGAAACCTGGCGGAATATTTAAGTTATATCTAAATAAAAACTCACTGTAATTTTCGTGATGGATTTTGATCGAGATAAGGAGAAAATTTAATTCCAAAATTGTACGTATATTTCCAGGTTAATGTATGTAATTTTTCGTCTTTGAAGTAGTGGCCCAACTTCAAGTTTAAAAAAATTACATACATTAACCTGGAAATATACGTACAATTTTGGAATTAAATTTTCTCCTTATCTCGATCAAAATCCATCACAAAAATTTAAGTGAGTTTTTATTTAGATTTAACTTAAATATTCCACAAGGTTTCAAAAGTTTTTATTTTGCACCAAAAGAGTTACAAGCGATTAAAAATCGGAAAAGTCAACAAAGTGCAAATTTTCGACTCAAGATTTTTTACATTTATAAATTTAAAAAGTACAAAGTGCTAAGAAAATTTGAAAGTTCACCACAAATACTTTACATTCGGTAAGTTTTTATTTTATTTAATAACTCCACTTTTTAGTAATTAATTAATAAAAATCCCAAAATTAGGTTATTTGACAGACCAACTTTAAAAACTTATTTTATATATTATTTTAATTTATTTACTACTTTAATCATTAAAAAATAGATAATTAATCGATTCTAAACAAGAAAAAATAATTTTTTTTACACTTTTAACAATTTTTCTATGTTTTTAAAAAAAGTTTCTAAATGCTAAAAAGGTGACATTTTTCCGCACCTTGTCCACTTTAAATACATATTTTGAGGTAAATAATAAAAATTTTAACTTAATTCTTTTTATTTCGTTTCCTAAATATCATTAAAAATCATTTCTGAAAGTATCAACTTCTTTAAAAATTAGGCCGCAACGACTTTAGGTGAAATATAATGGAATGACCCAGAATAAAAAAAATAATCTTTCGAAAATATAATATATCAAATTTTTTAGAATTTAGAAAACTTTCAATTATAAATATATAACCTAAAATTGTAAAATTTAAATCTTACCTTGACAAAAGAGTGGAATTTGACTTTACTAGGCGAAACTGGCGGGCTATTTGGCGGCAATGATTTGTGACCATTTTGTATTAGATTCTGGACCTCGAGAAGATAACCCTTCCTCGTGAATCTACTCCTTGGACTTGTCGTAATTTCCATTTCCATTTTTGCTTTTCTAAATTTGAGATTCTCCTTAACATCCTGCCTGAGTATTATGTGTGTCAGTCTTCTGATATTTGCCTTTGAATCATTTGCACAAATTCTTTGCCATGCTTTTGAAACCATACTAACAGAACACAAGTCTTGTGGACTCAATAATGCTAAAATATTGGAAACAACACGCCAATGATTACTTTTTTCGCCCAATAAAACAAGCATATCAACATTTGGTATACCAGTTTGATCTCTCGTCGCTCGACTTCTTCTAAAGGATGCTGAGAGACCTCTTTGACTGAAATCAAGTCTCTTTGGCTTGATTTCCGGTACCGTTGCCAAATCATTAATTACTAATCTACTGAGTCTTCGTCTATCAACGGAAGTTAATACCGGGCTGCTTCTTCTTATCGATCGATAAGATGATTTCATCGTTGAAATATGAGGTGTACTCTGATGCATTATTGCCTTAATTTCGACAAATTCATTAGGTTCTGAAGCTTGAAACGATGAACTTGGAATTGCCGGCGATGGTGGTGATGCTAAAAGTTTCAAATCATCAGCTGGATTTACCGGTACAGTCGCCCTCCAAGCTCGAAGATTTCGATTTCGAAGTTCCATTCCAAATTCCTGATACTCGGGCAATACGCCGTGACCACTTGCATTCTCGCTGCATGACAATTGATGTTGAAATTTATTTGGAAGTGAACTACGACTACTTGACTTATTTCCCTCACAGCACGAATTATCCAAGAGAGTTGAAAATTTTGAACGAAGTCTTGTAATTCTTTCCGATTGTAATGGATCATTTCGAAAGCGGCTCCGTTTTATTGACGTATTCGAAATTCGAACACGACTTCCCGTACTTGGCGAATGACATCCAGGTTGTGGGGTTAATGTTAAATATCCACTATCATAACTTCCAAATGAACTACGAGAACTCCGATTACTAACATTCACCTTTCCCACCGGGCTGTCAATAACTTCCAAACATTTATCCATTTTGCATTAAAAACACAAATTCTCATTCAAAAGAAAAACAATTGTAGAAATTGGACAAAAATTTTAACACATTCTTGAATAAGAAATACAAAGTCGTTGAAACAACAACATTTTAAAGAACTTCTCCTTCCATTTGTTTACCTTTCACGCACGAACACGCTTCGTTGACTGACGTATTGTATAAGATTGTTAATTGAAAATAATCACACACAATCCCGCAAATGATTCAATGCATTTGATCATTGTCAAAATGGAATATGGAGTAACAGATGTCAGCGTCCGTGGCACAGTCTTTGTTTGCAGAAATAAGGTTAGAAAGCAACCCTCTTTTTGGAAGAGTCCAATAAAAAAAGATTATAATTTTTGTAAACACACAAAATGCACGACATAAATAAACACATTTGGCGACAAATTAAAAATTCACAAGTATTTATATATATAAATAACACTTTTAACTTAAGAAAAACGTCACTTTAAACACTAAACTGACACTCTATTAAAACGCAAATGTCACTTTCTCGAAGGGTGCAAAACGCGCCACAGCACGCAGCACGCGGGTCCTTCTTCTTCTTCTCTCTTCTCTCTATATGTCCCCCAGTGGTGGGAACATACAAAACTTTCAAAACTTTATTCACAGCCCCACCGCCAAATAAATTCCAACCAATGGCATTCTGGCTAAATCCCGCCTGTTATGATTGAATAAAACGATTGGACTGAAAAGCGCTGTTCCACACTCTGGCGAGCATTTTGGTAATTAAAAATAAAGCGTCTGTTGCTGGGGAAACCTTGTAGTTCATCGTAGTTGCGCCGTAGTTTGTAGTTTTTTAAGTTCTGCGCATAAAATTCCTTTGTTTTTCAAGGTCGTCCTACATAAAGATTACTTCTCCCTATATTTTCAATATATGTTACAGATTCTGAAAATAATTTTTGAGATTTAATAAAATTAAAAAAATAAAATATACATTTGAAAATACAAAATATTGGATTTTATTTAAAAAAATTTTAATAAAATAATTTTTTTTAGTAATAAAAATTGTATTTTCCTATTAAAATATTAGTTTTATATATAATTTAAACTTTATTTAACTAATTATTATGTAATTGTATTATGAAAATATGCAGCGCCTTTGATAGGCAACCATACTTGTCGGGGTGTATAAAGATTTTTTTTTTTTTAATAAAATTGATAAATTTGACAATATTTTCTGCAAAAATTAATAGATAATTAATTGAAAAAAGAATTTTTAACTTAATAAACATAAAACTTCATTCATTAGTAAAAATTAAAAATGATTTTTAGAGATAATTAATTTTTGTATTTTAAATAAAGGCGGGAAATTGTTGAGAAAATTTCTAACAAATCAGATCAAAGCAGCATGGAAATTGTTTTGTATTGTCAAAGTATATACACAGCTCTTTAAAACGTGACTAAAAAATAATTATTTCAAGTTAATAACATTAAAAATGGAAGCTTCAACAAGTAAATCGGAATCTACTCCAAAACAAACGATGGTTTACGTTTGTGGCGGTAAGTTTTTTATCATACTTTTCACTACATTTTGAAAAAACAATTTTTCTAACCTCACTTTTTGCTAAACGTTTATAAATGTTTATTTTACAGTATTGTATTATAAATAATCAAGTATTAGACATTGTAATAAATATTTTTTTGTATTTATATTTATTTATTTGAAAAATATAATTACAGAATGTCATCGTGACAATGAAATTAGGCCTCGAGATGCTATTCGTTGCAGAGAATGCGGCTACCGTATAATGTACAAAAAACGTTCAAAACGATGTATCCTTTTTTATCTAAAATAACCATTTTTCCTTTTATGATATAATTTTCAAAAGAAAATTTTGGAAAATCATTTTAAAAAGTAAAATTTTTCTTAACTATTTATCTAGTTGTTGTATTTGATGCTCGCTGACAATGTACCATAAGATATCTACGGTAAGGACTCAACTATAACTAGGAATACTATAAATATATGTAAATCTTCTCACCAATATATAAATATTTTCAAATATATTATTGATTATTTTAACTAAATTTGCATTTAAATTAAATAATCTCCAGTAAAAAAAAACTCAAATTTTTAAATATAATTTTGATTTTTTTTTCTTATTTTTCACATCTGGACTGCTTTTTATTTATCAAAATAATAAATTAAGTCAAAAAAAATTATAATTTACTTCAGGATAAGAAATGATAAATTAGTTCAAGTAAAAAAATAGAAATGAGAATATTTATTATAAATAAAAACGAAATGTAAATTCAAGACTGTGAACTAAACAAAAAGATTACAATAAGTATAGGCAATGTTTTTTTTTTATTTACAATAAATAAATTACATTTTCATCAATAGATTAACAGAGTTGTGAAAATCGGGGAAGAAATGTTGACATCAGCATTGGCAAAATGTTGGCGATCGATAACTTATTAATTGCTACTACAACTTTGAAATATCTAATATGATAATAAAATCTTTTCTCCGGTCCCATTATTTGATATTCGTTGGCAAAAAAAAAAAAATTTGCCATTTTGGTTCCACTGAAAATGTTTCTGTGATACAATTCTCTCCAACATTCCTAAGGCAATTGAATGTACATTACACATTTTCACATAAAAGCCTTAGCTTCTCGTGTATATGCTTATAAAATCCTAAACACCCTTAGTTTTATACATTACATATGCATACATAATATATAATATATATATATTTTTTTATATATTTATAAAACATCAGAAACGACGCCAACAATTTGTTAAGCTATGTTATCGACACACAAACGGAAATCGACCTTATAAAATATAGCATAATGGCTTTAGCGATATTTTCATTCATGTCTTTATCAAAGACAAAAATTCAATCATGAATATTAGAAAACGATATTATTCGAACAAAAGCAATCGGGTTATTACACACTTTTTAATACTGCGATTGGAAGCAGCCAAGCCAACAAATTGAAATTTAACATTATTCCCTCTTAAAAAGAATTTCACATTTCTAGAAAAATAGATTTTTTTCTAATTTTGAGCATTCAACATTTTTATATATAAATTAATTTTTAAAATGCTTTTTTTTATTATAATTTTCTAATCAAAATTTATTTCTTGTTTTTTAATCGACTATATATAGTTGACAAATTGTGTCAAAATAAATTCAATATTATTGATATGTCATTTTCTTTTTAATATAATTTTAATATGTAAACATTATTACGAGTTTCTGTAAAAAATACAAAAAAAAATATATTTCTACATATTTATAAATATATAGAAATAAAATTCCTTTCCTCAGTTTCCGTTACGATAAAATCTTCAGAATTGCCTTAAAAAATAAATGTTTATTTAAAAATTGAGAAGAATAGTTGGCTTGGCATATTTATATATTATATATTACATATATATTGAGAATACATCTCTTAAAAAGCTCGTACTTCAACTGACAAAGAAATCTTAAAAAAAAAATTTACAAGAAATAATTACATCGACTGCTTAATTTCAAAAATCTACATTGATATTTGTTTTGGATGACAATGTTTTTTTTTCTTAACTGAACTTTCATTGCACATATTTATTTGTATTTGAATAATTCATGATTCTTATCTCAAGCACACAAAGACTCATTTTTTGTTTAAAAAATTGTTAAGATACATGATTATGCAGAAGACAATATTGTACACTTGAGCGAAAATGTTATTTAAATCAATCAAAATCATTTATCAATCAAATCATCTTAAAAAAATTTGACAAACAAAAAGAAACTAAATATTAAAATTCTTATTGAAAACTCTAAAAAACAGATTTTCTTCTATCAGTCGTGAAAAAGTTTTTACAGAACAAAAATCTGTTATTTAAAAAATAATAATATGAGATCACAGTATTAAAAAAAAGACTTGTAAATGAAATCACAAGAAATTTAATTAAAATACTAAATACAAATTTCTCAAAATGATTTGATTGTTGTAATTTGGATTTTTAATTTAATTTTTTTTTATCAAAAAAACAATAGGGGGAAGATTGTCAAAAGTTTCTCTAAAGACTGTTGATCAAAGATAAAATATTTCATCTATATGTATATATATATATAATATAATATATATAAAAAAAATTCATTTTGTTTCCTAAAATTGATTGAAACACTAATACTAAACGTTTTGGCGCGATTTGGAAGTCACTATACAAGAAATATATATATTTACAAAAAACACAATTTCTCCGAAATAACAATATCTTTTTTTTTTGCAATGTTATCTTAACATTGCAGGTATATTATACAAATTTATGTATAGATATTGTAGATATAAATAAATATATATTTATATCTATACATATATGAGATTAATTTTACGAATAAAATCAATATTAATTCGTAATATTAGAATACTCTTTTTAACGTTTTGTTTGTTTGCACGCAACATTTGCACTTTAAATACAGAATCACATGCCATATGCCATTACATAGCACCCTAAATACTATCTAAAAACTACAATGGGCACATAAATATAATTCGTCGTGAGATAATAACACTGAAATCTCGATTTGCTATAACAGAGAGCAATTTCGAATTTTTCCACACGAAATGAATTTTTCTTTTTATAAATGCTTGACAATTTTAATTTTATAAATCAATGAATCACAATTCTCAATTGCTCTCCATGAAAGACGCTTTAATTGGAAGATTCAATTTTTTTGAACTTTGGGACTCTTTTTCTTTCTGTAAAAAAAATTAAACGAGAGATGTTTTTTTTTTCCTTCTTTTCAATACAGTTAAAAGAAAAAATTCAATATTCTCTCGTAAATTGAAATATTTTGGCACTATATATCTTCTAGTTTTTTTGCACCGTCATTTTGTCGAATTGGTATTTCATCGACAAATCTCGTTGTCGTTATCCCGTCCTTTTCTCTTGTATCGGTTTCAATATTGTGCTCGACAAAGCAATGAACCTGCAATTCATTTAATGTTTGCATTGATACAGAACAAATTTGACACTTGAACGTCAGGGATTTTGATTCCTCGTGAATTGGCACATGATATGTTCGAGATGCTTCGGCATCGGAGACAATTTGAGACGTTGAATAAGAGTGAATTGAATGTGATGATAGTTCTTCACTCTCGTCACATGAATTTTCACCTTTATTACTTCCTTGATTGTTAGCCGATTCCGGATCCCACTGACCCATTTTACTTGGATCTTTCTCATACAGCTTCTGGGCCAACAACTGAAAAAAAAGTCAACGAAAAATTTTAAATTATTTTCTTAATTAACGTTTGTTAATTGATAATAATTTATTCTTTTGACTTACGATATTTAAATTCAATTTTTAAACAGCAGACATTATTTTTTAAATAAAGAATAAATAAATAAAAAATTGTAAAACAAATGTGTTTAATGAAAATTCGAGAAAATTTAAGTACATTAAAAAATAGCAATATTTTTAAAAATTACCTGAAGACTGACAAGACTATTATCACAGTCTGTGGTATCAATATCGTTGAGATTGATACCAGAACGTTCCATTTCGGCATAGGTTCCAAAAGGTAATTTACCTAGGCACTCAAGTTTCATAATATGCATTTTGCTACGTAAATGTTTAGCAAGATGTCCATGTATTCTAAACGCACTTTTGCAGTCATTACACTTGAATGGTCTTGGATTGCTACTGGTTGCTGCTCCAAAAGTAGAAGTCATGCTAACTTTATTACGATGAGAAATAGAACGCTGATGTTTAGTCAAGTGGCCTTTTGTTCTGAAAAATTGATAATTTTCATCAAATATTTTGTAAAGCTCTGCAAAAATAATGAGGAAAAACAAAAACAACAGAAAATTTTCATAAAACATTGCTTATTTAGAAATTTTCTTTTTAAGAAGGAAAATTTTTAATAAAGAAAATTAAAGAAATAATTTAAAAACATTTTTTCACATAAATATTTTTCTGTGAATTTTTTATTATTCTAGTAATTTAGTAACTTTTATATAATTATAATGATATAGATTAACAAAAAATTAAATTTTAGAAACAAGAAATTGTCACGAAAACATGAAAATTAATCGAAAATAATTTCAAAAAAAAAAAAAAACTTAAAAATATAGAAATTAAATTAAGAATTATAAATTTTGATAAATCATCAGATTCTCACCTGAAAGGAATAGCGCAACTTTCACACCTGAATGGCCTCTCGAAATAATGAATGTTGATGTGCAATCTTAAATGACTTTCCTTTGCGTCTTTGCTGAAGACTTTGTTGCACATTCCACAAACACTTCGGCCATCTTCCATCACACTGAAATAAAAACAAATTTCACTTTTAAATAACAATTCTATGAAAATTTTCAATTTTAAATAAAATTTTTTATTGAATTTACATTTTTTTTAAATAATTTACACAGCTCAATTTTAGCAATATTAAAAAGTAAAAAACATCAAGAATTACATTAATATTCATTAATTTAGATTTATTAAAAAATTTTTTTTTTTAATATTTATAGGTAAGCTCGAAATATATTTCTTAAATTGTGTTTTTATTTGGTTTTATAATTTTAATATAAATGCGACATCATAGATTGTCACCTACTCACCTTTTTATTATTTTATCACCTATTTCACTTGTTAGAATTGTTGTTAAAATTAGTCACTTTTTTCAAATTTATTTTATATTTTATTTAATTGAATTATAATTTCAATTAAAAATATATTAAATAAAAGTGATTAACTCTTTAATTTTTTTTATAAAAGTAAATTCAAATTTTTAATAAACAATATATATTACAAATTCTTACGTAAAAATACAAAAAATTGTTATCTATTTAAAATATTGAATATAATTTTTTTCCGTTTTTTTTCCCATTTAAACTGTATTGAACTTTTAGAAATATTTTGATTACCTAATTTTTATTTATTTGAAGTATAAGTTAATCTACCAATTTCTTACTATGATTAGTTGATTATATAATAATAATAATAATAATAATATCTATTTTTATTTTATTAGTTTTTATTCATTTACAATAATTAATAACTTTAGTTTATTTTATTAATATTGTTTTTATTGTAATTATTGTAAGGAGTTTAAGGAATGATGAACAAGAATTTTTTTAGATTTTAATCATTTTTTAATTTAAAAAAAAAATATAAATAAAATATATACCAAGAAGGTAACATTTTTCTATTAGTAATATCTTCATTGACTTACAGTAAAATTGAAAAATTCAATATTTCCTATTATTTTAAGAACATTTTTACTAACATATTTATTCATTTTTAAAAACTTATTGTCTTAACTAATTCTAAATTTTCTAATTTTAATTTATAATTTCTAGTATTAACTCTTTAATTATTATTATTATTATATTTACTAAATTTTTGGGAATGTTCTAGTACTTTTTGACTAATTTTCATTAATACTGAATATTTTGCCCTATACATTATTAATTTTTTTTTTTTTTTTAAATATAATATTCTGATAATTACTTAAAACAAATAGTAATTTGTTCTACATTGACATACATTTTTTATGGCACATATTTTACAAAAAATAATAAACAAAAAATCAAGGATAATTCATCACAAGTTTTAATTAAAATAAAAAAAATGTCAATCTTGAGAAATGAATGGTTCTTTAAAATTCAAGCTCCATGAAAAAAAAATGAAGATAAATTTACGTCATTTTCCTGGTTTTCAAGATTTTATAATATAAATATTATTCTATAATATCTCAATGAAAACGTGGACCTGCGGGAAATTGTCTCCAATTTCTCGCTGCTCCCATTTGACCCCAATAAAATAGGTTAGTTAGATAATGTAAATATGCCAACCTAACGTAATTTGGCGTTGGACCACTCGATGGCTGCAGAAATTCCGCTTGAGGCTTTGAATTGCCTCCCGTTGACGATGGAATCCTAAATGGTGGACCACCAACAACCATTTTTCGTTGCATCGAATGTTTGATACTCTCATTAATGCTCTGCTTGGTCAATTCAATTGAATCAAATCTCTCGGCAACACGAATATCCATTGCTCCTTGTGTTCTTGGAATCTCTTGATGTAAATTCGAAGGCTCGTGTTGTAAAACAGAATCCGATGGTGATCTATATTCGCCAATCATTCTTGTCTCTCTACTCGGTGGTCTAGAGACTTCAACATTTAATTGTTCCATTCCAATTGGTGGGGAAAATTCCTGTTTTGTACGAGGATGATCATGACAATGTGATAATGATGATGTTTTGTACTCTGGTCCCGTTCTGTAATCTTGATTCGTATTACGCATCTCTCGATTCGGTGATCTTAGATCAGAATTACGAAGTTCATTACTTGTGGGTCTCAAATCTGGAGTGTGAGATCTGTTTGTTGACAATCGAATATCCAAGTTTGATTGAGTTGTAAGATTTTCACCGCGAGGTCTCTCAACTTCCCTCATCATTTTCATTGCATTGAACATTGAATTTCGATCAACTTCATTCTTTGCATGTCGATTATTGACATCATGTTGAATAAATGAATTTTCAATTGGTAGATCGACAACAAAATTTGATCTTTCGGAAATGTTCATTAAATTATAATCAATTGTTCTTGCGATTGAATTCACGATACGCGGTTCAAAACACTCTCGCGCTAAACTTGAACGTGATGCGAGATCCTTATCTTTATTGTAAATCGAATCTATATCGAACGGACGCCTTTCAACATTAACACTATTTAGATAAATCTTCTCCCTGATCTCGTGTTTGATATCTTCTGAAGCCTGTTTCGACATGTTCTTGATTCTCGACTCAAGAACTGCAGGTTGTAATTTCGTTGGATCAGTATATGTTACCGTTGGCACACCATGAGATTCTACGCTGAGATTTGAATTATGTTGCTGTAAGTACAATTCCCGTTCTTTGATATGCTTGTTGTCTACTTTACAATTACCCACGCGATATTGCTCCTTCATTTTACTATCCATCACATGTCTTTCAGTAAGATAAGCCTGCAGCATATGGCCATCAGTCTCAGGTTTCCATTCTCTCCCATGATGATGATGATTATTATTATGATGATGAATCGGTAACCTCTCCATACTCTGGACAATTGTTTGCAAAAGAGCAGGTTCAGAAACTGGTGTTAAAATGTCCATTGGTTTTGCTCGTTGAATGGATGATTGTGAAATTTGTTTTATCGTAAGATCCATTGGTTGTGATGAGTGTCGTCCACCATTTATGGAATCAGTGACTGTTTCCATTTCCATGTCGGATTCATTTTTTATTGACGACTGAATGACACTTGATCGTGAGGATGATTCCTCGGAAGATGTGGAACGATTTGAGGGGAAATAATATCTATTCGAAAGTTCATTATGAATTACGGATGATGTTGTTGCTTGAGACATGATTGAATTGGAAATTGAACTGACAACAGTAGTTGAAATTACACTTGTCGTTACTGATGCAGTGGGAAGTGTTTGCAAATATGGATATGTCGTTGGTCTACCCGATGGCAAGAGACCTGGTAATCGACCAGAAGAACTACGTTGCGATAAACTTAATAGACTTTGTGCTGCTTCTTGTTCTTCACTTCCAGACTCTTCACTATCGTCGCCTTCCGTTTCTTCATCCTCGGACGATGATTCCTCAGCATTTCCGCCACCCGCTGTCAAACGAGCGATTGCCTCTTTATCAATGTTTTCATCACACACAACTGTTGGCACTGGCACAATTCCCAGCTCGACACACTTTTTGTAATGCGCTTTTGACTTCATGTGTTTCGTTAGGTTGCCTTTTGTTTTAAAGCTGTACACAGAAAATGTTGAAAGAAATTTTTTTTTTTTTAATATTCATTTTAAACAGTTATTAAAATAATAAAATAATAAATTTTTATTCAATTTTAGACAAATTTTAATTTTATCGAAATTTCCATTTAGTATTGTGTGACGGAAATTTTGTTTTCAGTGATTTTTTTATTCACGTTTAAATGAATTTTTATATATTTATTTTCATTACATTTTTGAAAGAAATTTTTTTTGTAAAAACCCCAAAAAAGGTTCAATTTAAAGTTTATATTTATAATTAAAAAATAATTTTGAATCATAATAATAAAGGAAATCTTACTAACCTGAAAGAACAGTGTTTACAAGTATACGGCCGGACATCGGTGTGTGTTCTGATATGTTTTTTCAGCATTGACGGTTTTTTGCAACGAATACCGCATTCTTCGCAAACGTAGCGACCGCGACCTGAAAATTAGAATACAAAATTAATCTAAAAATACAGAAATATTTCAATTTAAGAAAATTAACACTTGTGCTGCATTATGTCACTTGTAATATTATGTAGCAAAATATTTACTTTATAAAAATAAAAAAATAAAAAAAATAAAAATTTGTCCTACTTGATTTCAGATCAGAAATTTTTAGAGCATTTTTAGTAATGTTTAGCAGAATTTTCATTGTTTCGAATTCGTATTTTTTTTAATTAATCAGTTATAAAATTGTTTTCACAAATTTTTAGTCAAATTTTTCATTTTTTCAAGGAACCTTTTTTCTTCGAGATAGACCAAAAATTTAGGACAATTCATCACAAGTTTCAATTTAAAAGAAAATCAAAGTGTGAATTGTTAAAAAAATTTCAAGGTTGAATTAAAAATTCAAGGCATAAATAAATTTACGTCGTTTTCGCAGTTTTCAAGGTTCAGTGGCGACCCTTTATTACTAATAAATTAGTGATAATTAAAATTTTAGTTTAAAAATCGATTTTGCGGTTTATCATGGACCGTACAAATTTTATATGAGGTTTTACTTTCCGGCGACTCTATGCTATTTTAAATTTAAATAAAAATGTTAAAATTGTAAATTGAAATAATAATTTTTTAATTAAATAAATTTTTTAGTCTAATTAAAATGTGGAGAAATAAAAAATAAGGGAAAAATTGAATTACCTCGACCGCGAACATATGTGTAATCTTCATTGCTCTCGAATCCGCCATCGAATATTTTGACTCGTTTCGCTTTCTCCTGAGTATCATTTTCCAATCCACTGTCAGCACTGATTGGTGTCGTTGGTCGTCGCGACGAATGAGTCATAATATCCTCTTGTTTCGTCGAGGCAATACTGTAATTTAGAGGTCTGTGACGCGAATCATAATGGGCCATATCGACATCCGGTGGTGCATCTTTACAAATCTTCCAGTTAGAATACATCGACAAATTGTGTTGTTGCATAACGTACATTGGCTGTGGTCTATTCAATGTACAATAATATAATCGTGTCGAACACTTTAAACCAAGATACGTGTAAGCATGACCATTAAAGAAAACTTGACCATATGACTTCCTCTGTCTCGGTGTCTCGGGACTTATCAATGGTAATGTATTTGCCGTTGGTGTTATTCCATGATGTTTCTTCGGTGTAAATGTCCCCGGTTTTAATGGCAATGATGTTGGACGTAAAAATTTTGTATTACTTGCCTCTTCATTATCATCATTATAATTCCATGGCGATTTATTTCCATCAATTTTACCAATTAACTCAACGGGTGATTTGTTTCGTACTTCTGTTTTTGATGAATCTAAATTCACAAATATCGATGTCTCTGGCTTTACCTTGGCGCCGTTTAATTTCAAACGACCATTCTCATTAGGAAGACTACTGTCGAGCTTCAAGACGGGACTTTGTCTTAATGTTTTTGCTCTTTGTTCTGAGAATGGCAGAGAATTTATATCAAAGGAATTTCGATCTGAGACTCTTTCCTCCAGGTCTTCAACATTCCAGGTCGAGTGTCTTTTTCTATTTTCAATTAATTTCGGCGAGAATCTCATTTTACTGTAAGAATTTGGCGATTTGTCATCTTCAAATCTTGAAGAAGAATAATTGAATACTTTGTCGATCTTTGGATTTGATTCAAAAACGGCATCTCCGTCTTTTGTTTTATTGGTAATGGTGCTATTCTTCATGAGTCGATCGTCATCCTTGAGATCATTGACAGAAATTGATTTACCAGTTTTATATTTTTCTGTATCTGATTTAATGCTTGAAATTTTTGTTACGATATGACGATGGCCATGATCAGGTGTTTTGAAATTTGATGATGATGATGATGATTTATTCGCTGGACTCGCCAGATCCAATGGTTGATTGAGTGAGGAATCAAGAGATGATGGTGGTCCTGGAATTCCAGGTACATTTTGCGTTAGAATTTTCACGGGACTAGCGAGATTCAATGGTTGTTGAGGAATCATATGCAAGCCCGGCATGCCGGGTATCACTTTGTACGTTGCATCACCCGGAGGTATACTTGAAGGGGATATGTCTACAGAGGGTGAAGAATTGGTCAGTGTATGTGGACCGGGCATACCGGGAACGTATGGTATAACTTTGCCACCATGAAGAATACTGGCGATTCCGGCTTGCGGTAATGTTAGAGGATTATAGGCAGTGATGTTTGTTAATGGATTCAAATGTGGTTCCAGATAATTGTAGCACGTCATTGTGGGCGCTAAATTTGTTGTTGATATGTTTGGTACAATGGGTGCTAATAATTTGGAATTATCTGGCAAAGATATGGAAGAATTTGGTGTGCTATTGTCCGGTGTACTTCCACCGGGAGGTTTGTGTACCATTGTTCCACCCGAATGAAGACCAGATCTGAAAACAATTAAAATTAAATTGTCTTTGTATTTAATAAAAAAAAAAAAAAAGATATGTTTCTTTTTTTTGGCAAACTCACCTGACAACAATGGATGAGGTTTCAGAAGTGGCACACTTGTTGGTGACAATGTGCTCGCTTGTTGGCGAACTAGTTTTCCTTGGTTCGATCCTCATAGTCTTTGTCTCTCCTGTGTTGTCCAATATTCGTACCTCACCGCCAAACATTTGCAAAGAATTTGGCCTTGGAAATTTGGACAATTCCTCCAGTGACCTCAATGTGCCGGGCATTGGTTCGTTTCTTGATTTCTTTGCAGGTGGAGTGTAGGCATCAACAAGTCTCGTATTACCAAGGAGTGGTCCAGGTGATTGTAACGGTTGAAGATTATAATAATCAACCTTGGAATCGTACTCGGCTGTCGTATCCCTTTTATCTAAATCGAGTTGAAAGTCAGCTCGTCTTGGACTCATGACACCTTTACAATAGAATTTCTTGTGCGCTTCAAGATTATCGGCGCTTGTGTAGGAAATTTTGCAAAATTGACAGACAAAATTATTGTCAGCCTCGGTATTGTTCTCCTCATGATTCGATGATGAGCGTATCGCTGCTGTTTTTAACAAAAGATCCTTGATTATTGAACTATCTGCATTTGGTGATACATCTTTATTGCCTTCTTGAGCAAAACTGTCACTATAACATCGTTTTCGAATTGTTGATTCATCACCCGATGAAAGATTCAATGGCTGTTCAGTCTGTTTAATTTCAACTAGGCTCTGCTGTCGCTGCATTAGTTTGTGTAATCGTGGATCAACAGACTCGACAATTACTTGATTGTCGCTGATTATTTTATCTATGTGTTCCTGCAGCCGCTCCGCATTTGGTTTAACATTATTATTATTATTATTATTATTATGATTCGGTGTCATGTTAGTTGAGGAACAAGAGCTGCTGCTGGAGGAATTGGAAGACGTTTCAGTCTCATTGCTCGCATTGTGCAAAGCGGTATGGAACTTGGGCTTATATATCTTGCCAGTTTTAACAGTCTTTATACTCGAAGTGGAGCTTGATGATGCCGGCGGTGGTGGAGGTGTTCCCGTTCCATTGCTCGCGCTATCCGATAGACTTATGTCCGAATCTTCTGATACCTTTCGAAAACACATACAACATATTTCCTAATTTTAGGATTATTATTATGTATTATTAGAATATATTATATGAGTCGTTCGCTCGATGAATTGGAATTGTGTCAATTTTTAAAAAATTTACACTGAGAGAAGTTTAACGCAACATCTGAATTTTTTGAGGGACAGATATTGTACCTCGATAATGTGCAGACGCATTACTAAAATCTAACAGCAGCATCGCCAATCGAGTACGGATTTTGAACTAACTTGTGGGGTAAACAATTAAGTACAGTATCTGTTCACCAAAAAGCGCAGCTGCGATACAATTAAGAACCGATGTTTAGTTCTGCATAATTTTTACAATATTAGAATTTTTTATTTCTGTTTCATGTCAAAAATCTTTTGGAAAATTGAAAAAAAAATGTTCTTCGAGTGAACGGCTCATACATTAAATGTGGATTAGAAAATATTTAAAAATTTTCTTACTTTGTTGACTTCGCTGCCTTGACCTTCCAATTTGAGTGAATGAGACCGAGACCTGCAGTGTTTGTAGAGATTGGATTTTGTTTTGAAGGCAAATCCACAAGGAACGCAGGGATAAGGCCTTTCATTGGTATGAGCCCGGATGTGTTTTTGAAGAACACTGGGCTTGGCACAGGAAAGTTTGCAATAAGAACAAACGTATCCGCTTTTTTTTACCTCGGCGGTGGCGGCAGGTTCACTTTCCGCAGATTCACCTTTGGCTGCTATCTCCTTTTTCTTTTCGCTCTCGGAAGGTGGGACAACAACTTCGGTCGATGTCTCTTTTCTTGTCTCCACATTTTGGCTGACTTCTGTCGAAGCCATTTTCTTGAATTTTTTATGCAAGTACTTTGGTTCGCCATCATTATTGTTGTTGTTATTCGTCAACTGGGGGTCTGTCATCGCCACAGTGTGGGTCTCTGCAAAAAAAAAGAGAAGAAACATATTTAGAATAATAGTCAGGAAAATTTTTTTTTTTTAGCAAAATTTCATATTTGATTTTAGAAAATTTTGGAAAAAAAAAACCACTCGAATGTATATATATATATATAACCGCAGGCGAAATGAAACCGGCTCGAATAGAGAGTTAAAATAGGGTCGTCATATTCTTGAAGAGTGTGTGAATTCATTATAAACACAAAATGATGTCACCGACACCAATCAGAAGGAATAAGACTTTGAGAGATTGAGAATTCTTCAATCTATTTAAACTGATTTTTTGAAGCAAGAAAATAGAATGTTAAAAAAAAAGAATGTCATATATATAAAAGTGACAATAAATTGAAACAAGATTTGTGACGGGAAGTGAAAATAAAGATATATGCAATATTCAAGGAAAATAAAAAATTTTGCATTTTCGAGGCAATAAAATTTGAAAAGTATTTGTCAAAGTATTGTGCCAAGTCGCACGAGAATATATTATTACGAGAACGGAAATAGCAGAGTTCAGCAGTTCAAATCGCTTAGTATCTGATGTGCGAACAGAACTTTCCTTCAAGTGCACCTCATTTATAAATCATGGCCAGGGAACACGGTTTCGCCAGTCAGATTGACTGGAAATTATGCAGGTCGTATCGCGTTCTATTTAAATACGCTTCTTAGCTTCTAACACAATGTAGTTGAATTATAAAGAGGGCATTTTTTTATATACATAATAATGCTAATAATAAATAAAAAAAAATTTTTTTTTAGCTTTTACTCAGTTTCTTCTAATAAATTACAATTTATTTTCCTGATAAAGAAAAAGAATTTAATAAAAATTTAAGTAAATAAGAATAAATAACTTAAATTTCATAATTAAAATAAAAATGAAAAAAATAATAATAAAAAAAGTATATTCGAAAATTGAGAGACATTTTTATAATTCAACAGTTTCGCCCGAAATTGGAACGAATCGAATTCTTGGCAGAAATGTAATTTAAATACTTGACTGACAGGTTTCTGGTATGAATTTGAACCAGATTCATATAGAAGGCTAATTTTGAATTAAAATTTCCTATGGACCAGACAAAAATAAATATTTTCAAATTAATTTTTCATTGTACATTCCCTTTTAAAGATTATTCTCTTTATTTTAGATTTTCTATAAAAATTATTAAGAAGGAAGAAAGAGAGACACTCATCGACTTTTCCTATATCTTTTCGGTCTTTGATGAATTCGTTCAGGCGCCGTCGCCAAAGTGCCCGGTAATTTTAGAACACGCTATTTATATATATGATGATAAAAGAAGTGCGGAGAAAAGAGGAAAGTTGGCTTAGAACCCTCGAGAAGTCGATTCGTTGATGTTGCTATCAGGTCTAACGAAACTCTTCAAAATCCCACACCTGATATATATACAAATAATGCGCGCCATATACCATTTCATTTGTATAATGAAATGGTTTGGATTTACCAAATGAAAAGGACAATGAATTTTCAATGCGTAATTCAAATTTAGAGAGTAAAATAAAAAAAAAAGACGAATGATTATTATTAATTTTTTATGTTATAATAATAGAAAGTAATATTCTAAATAAATTAGAAAAATTAAATGATGCACAACAAATTAAAAAATAAATTCATCTCACATTTAAATTGAAAGATAACTAAATAACTCATAACTAACCGCAATAAATTTTTAAACGTATTACATTCAGCTTTACTTGTCGAATCAATATTTTAGAATTAATTAAAATTTAATAGCCCAAGCAAAAAATAACATTTTCGATATCTTAATTACATAAAAAAGTAAATCATTCTTCTTTTATCAAACAAATATTGCATACGTCACGGCTTTTTTATCATTGTAATCTATAATATACTCTCAGAAATAATAAAATTCCTTTATCTTTGTTTTTTACAAATTTTGATTTTATAAGAAAAAAAAAACATTTGGTTATCAAAGTTTTATATGTGAATCATTATAGAAGAATAAATATAATAAAAAGTAAATATTTTTGGACAGTTACTGTAAATATTTAACTTGTAACTAGACAAATCTATTGTGTTTATATATGTACTTTAAAAAAAAAGTACTTTAACATCTATACAGAACCTGTTTCGAATGCTGAAAAAGATGCGTCATTGGCAGACTCAAGTTAAATGAAAATATACCGACGTATCTGTCATTCTATCAGTTGAATATACAATTTTCCAAGAATTAATGCCAAGAAATTCCTATAATCGATTTATACAGCTATTGCGAATGATTCACTTTAAACCTCAATAACCGGGATTACTAACTTTTTTAACAGATAATTTTATATCTCATTAATATATTAATCTGACAATCTGTGAACTCTTCATGAACAGCCTATATATATATATAATATATCGCAGAGCTTTATTTTATTCGAAACAACAAGTATATATTGCAAAATTTACATTTTCAAATTGTTCCACTGTATTCTTTTTATTTATCATCAAGAATAGTAAATTTCATATATAAAATTAAATTTAAAAATACCTCAAGATCTATATTTAATTTTTTTCTATTATAAAGTGATAGATTATTATGCACATTTCATAATGGATCAATCTTTAACTATTAAATTAATCAAAGTGATTAATGAATCAGTATGTGATTTCACTGAAAAAAAATTCTGTTTAGGCTATATTTAACATTACATTCTAGTTATGTTAACCAGAATTCTAGTTGAATTAACTAGAATTCTCGTTAAAATAACCAGAATTCTGGTTAACCTAACCAGAATCAAAATGTTAAATATACCCTTAACCAGAATTCTGGTTATTCTAACTAGAATTTTTTTTCAGTGTAGTTTGACAATTTGGTTAATTATAAAGTTTTTATAAAATACTACTCTCAAAATATACTGAAAAAAAAAATTTATTTGATTTAACACCCAGAGAAAAAATATATTTGTCTCAGAGCTAAATAAATTTTTTTTGCTAAAAACAAATAAAAAGTTATTGTGTTCTGAGACAAATATATTTTTATTTGCTTCAAATAAATTTTATTTGTCTCAAATAAACATTTATCAAGTTTTTCTAGTAGTAAGAAACATTTATGCAAAAATATTTGAGACTAGATAACAAGCTTAAAGCGTTTTTACTCAGTCATTACTAAAAATTTTCATATAATAAGGAACAATAGAATTATTACAATATAAGTTAAAGTAAAATTTTTATTTTTGGAATTTATTAAAACATAAGATTCTTAGTTTCAAATATATTAATATTAAATATCAATAATAAATTTTTATATTTATGCGTCTATTAAGATTAAAAGTTTCGTTTTTTGCCTTTTTAGTGGCGAAGTCATTTACTATACATCAGTCAATTCCATTTTGGAAGCAGCTTCTGCTTCAATGGAAAGTAGACCTAAACTACTGAGTCTACTTTGACCAATTTGTGATCTCTAGTAGTTTTTGATCAATTTAAGTTTACTGAATGACCTTTCAACACTTGCCAACGTTACTGGCAATGAGAACAACAGTAAAAAGGCCAAGTAAATCTGACTAAAATCACATTCGAGTACTGCATATTTCTCAATTATGAGTTAAAGAGTTCTTTTGTTGAAATATTCAAATTTTCGTTTTTTACCAGAGTAAAAATTATATTATTTAGTAGTAAAATGTTTTCTTTTACTCTATATACCTAAAACTGTTACAGATTCGTGAAGATCCATATCTTTCTTTTGTAATACTTCTGATGCATATTTCGTTTCATTCAATGTTTCGATCAGTAAAAAACATCTTGCAAATCTGATTTTTCTTTATTAAAAAATGAATTGATTTTTGCGTGTCCAGCTATTTCTTGATCACCTCTTACAGCACGTTGTTTTTTCAGTTTTCATTTCTGGGCACAACTTTTATATGTTCATTTACTCATCAATTACTGTATATAATCACTGGAATTTCACAAAGTAATTTATGAGAATCAGATTACATGTGAAGAAAATAAATACAAACAAGATTGAGAAACTATACTAGGGACTAAACCAGTGATGGGTAGTTATGGAATACTCCTCGTTATTTACGCATTGCATATACGTCTATACGCGTATATAAAGGTCGAGTCACATGTATCAGATTAATACAATACAATTCGTTTCATTCTGAAGTTAAATTTTAATTCTTTGCAATCCTGTATTTTCTTTCCTAATCAAATAAGTTTTCTCCCGAAACTAAATTTTAATCTTTTTAAATCTTGAAATTTTATTCCGAATAAATTCTATTGCCCTGGAAACCGATTGATTCGGAATGAAATTTCAAGATTCAGAAATATTAAAATAAAGCTTCGTAAAAATGATTAGATCATTAATTTAAATTAAACAATCACCATACGAGATTAAATTTAAAATTTAAAAAAAAAACCTCTCTCTAAACCTGAATCAGTGAAATATTCCACTGAAGATCAGTGAAATTTGACTGAGAATCAGTGGGTCGATTCTTGCGATTTCAATCAGAGAAATTTCACTGAATATCAGTTAAAAATGAATGATATTTTAGTCATTTTTAACTGATTTTTAATGAAATTTCACTGATTGAAATCGCGAGAATATATCCACTGATTCTAAGTCAAATTTCATTGATTCAGTTTTAGAGAGCTTATATAGAATCTCATTCGAACTTCAGTGAACATTTATACAATTTGATTTGGTTTTAATAATGCCTAGACAGGGTTTCCTAAATATAAATTCCATTATCAGTTAGAATATTGCATTTCCAATTTTCTATGCAGAAACTATTCAAACTACAACAAAATTAGGGTGCCAGACTTTGAAAAAGTTAGGACAATGGACCTATGTTTGTATGGATATTATTGCGATTTGGAAATTGCTATAAAGCCGGAAAAATTTCTAAAAAAAAGACCTATATATATTCTATGCGACAATTTTTCCTCATACGAAAGCAGTATGCACTTAAATAGACAGGATGTTCCAGCAAAGTATCTTCAAATCAAAGTGACCACGTGGTACATAAATGACACTAAGCGCCAAGGCCGTAGTCGGCGATAATGGTGATTCCGTATACACATTTACATGTGCATATGTATATATATACTTTTACATATATGCATATACATAAGCAAAGTATGTACGTTCGTCGAGGTTTGAATGAACCGGCAACACCGCGTTCCCCATTGAGCATAGACTCTTTCTCTCTCTCTCTGTCTCTCTTGCGTTTTCTTGACTTCTCGTGATGTCGACGATCATTCCGAGCACAAGCGAAACAATAACGATCAAAATAGCTTACAGCTTTGATGTATCATCGTTCTTCGAGAAAATTTTTATTAAACAATTTGTCGACTTTTTTTTTTGTTCGGTGCAGTTTACATTCCATAAGTTCACATATTTCCAGTTCTTTTTCGAGTATCGCGTTTTTATTCGGAAGAAGCATTATACGCACGGCAAAAGGACCTTGCGACTCTATTTAATAGAAAAAAAAATTCCTCGCACAAATGACTGAATCATCTTGCAGTCAACGTCAGACAGTTTTATTGACGATATATAAGCCACCTCTTGTATTATAAACACTTGCATAGAAATATGCAATTACATGCTAAAGTTGACTAAAAAAAATCCTCCTTATCGTTGACTAAATGTGCAAATCATTAACTTTCACTATTGAATGAATTATTATCGATTTTTCAAATCGAAGCTATACTTGATTGGAAAAATCATATAATATATTTATTAATAATCCTCGCTTAGATCTCACATTTTTTCTATATCTTTATAAATGACATTGCTATTAATATTAAATCGTTTATTTTACTTTTTGCCGATGATGTTAAAATTTTTAGAGTTATTCAATCAAATGTTGATACTGACGAACTTCAAAGTGATTTAAAGTGTTTTTCGATGTGTGATCTTGGAGTGATTTTTGATAGCAAGCTAAGCTTTAACGAGCATATTTAAAAGGTTGTTAATGCTCCGTCCAGAGCTTTGGGTTACCGTCTCCGAACCGCAAAATTTTTTACTCATATCGATACTTTTTAATATTCTTTATTTTGCTCTTATCACTGTAAAAAGAAAGATATTAATTTAATACCGACTTCGGGTACTAAATTGTCATTTGGTTCTATTTTAATACCTAAAATCGGTACTGTTTTCACAGAAAAAAACGCTGGGTAAATTTTGTTGCAGGTAATTTTTATACCGATTTTGGGGTAAAAATTCTACTTTTTTTTCGTGTGTTAGTACTTTCTTTTTACAGTGATTGTATCAAAAATGGAATATATTTAGCTTTGATTTGGAATCCTCAATTAAATAAATATAATGACATGTTCGAAAGTGTTCAGAAGAGGTTCCTAAAGTTCCTGGCATTCAAGTTAGATGGAGCTTATCCACCACAAGGAAGTGATTATATGTAAATTTATGCTCTCGATTTTGTTTTAGAAGTTTGGCTCAACGCAGAATTTTTTATGCTTGTAACTTTTTATTTAAAATTTTGTTATCGCAGCTTTATGCTCAAGACATACTTTATCAGATCAATTTAAGAGTACCTAGAGTTAATTCTCGATTTTCCGAAAACATATGAGAGATTCTTTTTCAATCGCCCCAGCACAAAAAGTCAATGTTCTGGGATTGGCTTCATACTTTGGTAAATTGTTGTCCTATATGATAGTAATAAATCCCTAAAATATAAACTCATTAAAAAAATATTTGTAGAAAGTAGAGGGGGTTGAAGTTTTGACGTTAAGGGTAACATTGTCATTTTCAAATCCGTATAACTATGACAAAAGTTAATGGATTTTAATTTATCTATAATGAATTTTATTGCATTTTTCACGTACTTTTCAAAAATGTATACGAAATTTAAAAAAAAAATTTTTAACCCCTTTTTTTTCAAAAACAACCCTTATTTTTCGATTTTCACCCCTTCGGGTATTTTTTTTTTTTTTTTTTTTATTTTCATTGGAAAGCTGAGGTTTTTTCCGATGAGCTATGTAAATATGAAAATGGGACAACAATAATTTTGTGAGTAACAGAATATTAAAGTAGGCGGTGCCGATAAGGGGTGTACCTGGAGATCATCTTTGAGGATTTAGATAGGCACCGCCTAATTTAATATTATGTTTCTCACAAAATTATTGTTGTCCCATTTTCATATTTACATAGCTCATCGGAAAAAACCTCATCTTTCCAATGAAAATAAAAAAAAAACAAAAAAAAATTCCCGAAGGGGTGAAAATCGAAAAATAAGGGTTGATTTTGAAAAAAAAGGGGTCAAAAATTTTTTTTTTTAAATTTTGTATACATTTTTGAAAAGTACGTGAAAAATGAAATAAAATTCATTATAGATAAATTAAAATCCATTAACTTTTGTCATAGTTATACAGATTTGAAAATGACAATGTTACCATTAACGGCACCCTTATCGGCACCGCCTACTTTAATATTCTGTTTCTCACAAAATTATTGTTGTCCCATTTTCATATTTACATAGCTCATCGGAAAAAACCTCAGCTTTCCAATGAAAATAAAAAAAAAAAAAAAAAAAATACCCGAAGGGGTGAAAATCGAAAAATAAGGGTTGATTTTGAAAAAAAAGGGGTTAAAAAATTTTTTTTTTAAATTTCGTATACATTTTTGAAAAGTACGTGAAAAATGCAATAAAATTCATTATAGATAAATTAAAATCCATTAACTTTTGTCATAGTTATACGGATTTGAAAATGACAATGTTACCCTTAACGTCAAAACTTCAACCCCCTCTACTTTCTACAAATATTTTTTTAATGAGTTTATATTTTAGGGATTTATTACTATCATATAGGACAACAATTTACCAAAGTATGAAGCCAATCCCAGAACATTGACTTTTTGGGCTGGGGCGATTGAAAAAGAATCTCTCATATATGATAATAATTTAATTAAATAATAATAAATTAAAGCCAAATTTAACAAAAATTACTGCAATATTCTTCGTAAAGAACATAATATAAGAACATTATAAAAAAAAGTTACATTGCAATATTATTGCTTCAATGTATATATTTATTAATTTCTTGAAAATTTATTTCGACTACAAATGAAAGGCACATATATATATAGTACTACTATTTCAAATTTTCCAATGTAGGTTGAAAGATTGCACACGAATATTGCATAAAACTGTATAGATAGTGACTAAAATTATCCAGATAATGTGTGTATACGAGTAATTAACTCCACGAAAAAGTTAATTATTTTCATACAAAATCTAATATAACGATGCGAAAAGAGAAAAGTTTACTTTACCTAATAATTAATTTTAAATTACATATACTTAAGAAAGCATTTAAATTTTAAATTTAAAGAAAATTTTTTTCATTTATTGCACTATATTTTTATTATTATCACTTTTATTTTATTACTTAAAACATAAATATTGAACACCCGAAAAAAGTAATTTGCATTTTAGCAAATTTCTTTTATTTTTATCCGATTTTTCCTTTTTTATCCTAATATTATATAATCGAAGGATATTCTCTCAATTTTAGAGAGGAAATTGTTGTCCTACCTGATAGTAAATAACCCCAAAAATTTTTTTGACTTTTTTGAATTTTTGGGAGAGATAGAGGGGGGGGGGTCAATTTTATCAGTTTTACCTGACACCGCCTACTATTTTAATTTTTTCTGTCTTTGCAATAAAAAAAATTTTAGCAGGTATGTTTTTTGAAGGTTTTTTCATGCTCTTTCCAATGGTGAATTTTGTTTTTAAAAATTTTTGAATTTTGACCTTGATTTTCTATAATTAAACATAAATTTGCTATTTTCACTAAAATCGGTCCGATTTCTTTTTTAAATAAATAATTGCAAACGAAAGCTGAGGTTTCTTCCAATCTGTATATTATATATAAATTTTCAGAATAGCAAATTTATGTTTAAGTATAGAAAATCAAGATCAAAATTCAAAAATTTTTAAAAACAAAATTCACCATTGGAAAGAGCATGAAAAAACCTTCAAAAAACATATCTGATGACAAAATTTTTTATATTGCATTTATAGACAGAAAAAATTCAAATAGTAGGCGGTGTCAGGAAAAACTGATAAAATTGACCCCCCTTTATCTCCCCCAAAATTTCGAAAAAGTCAAAAAAATTTTTAGGGATATTTTACTATCTTCCCAAGTTTCACTCTTTTTTGAGAAATCAATTTTTTAACTCAGGACATAACGCACATAAAATGCCTCATATAGGTACATATATTGTGAAATCATTTCTTTGGAAGTTTTCTCCATATATATTTATAGTAGTCAATTCGTTTAAGAAATATTAGTTATAAGTTAAATAGAAACCCGAAATAAAAATTTTGTTACATTAAAATTTGCTTAAATATAGAAATTCGGTTAAGTAACAATTTTTTTGAAAGGAAATTCAGTTAGTATATATTAAAATTCAATTTAAAAGAAATATTTTTCTTTTTTTTTGGTCAAAATTAAGTTAAATGAAAATTTTACTTTATTAATATAGATAATTTGTTTAAAACACATCGCGGTTGAAATGTTAATTTTTTAAAATAAAATTACAATAAAGATCTGTCACATATCTATTTAAAAATTCAGATAAATAAGAAAATTATTAATAAAAATAATCGAATAATTATTGTAAATGTTGCAATTTTTTGTTTCATAAGAAAAATGAGTAATTTATAGAAAGATCACGCAAGATTTTCTTTAAAAATAGAAAATTCAACTGAAAAAGTCATTGTTTGTCCCCAGTCTCGATATATGTATATATACATAAATGTATACGTGTATAGGTATATATAATGATCTGTCGAGTAGTCCCTCTCACGTCTTTGCCTCACAGGAGTTTCCTCATTATTTTCTCCCCCCTTCTGGGCCCCCTCACTTCAAAGAAACTCGGCTCAGCCTACACTTGTAAAATGCAGAGGCAACTCGCGGAAGCCGCGTGCATTGCGCAAATCATAATATACAGAGTGGGTAGGAACCACTATTCCGTATCGGCCTTGTGTTTTACTAAAGAACATACATATACACCCGAGCATATTTGCGGGGTAATAATGGAATATTTATGAAAATTGTAACGCAATGTCGTCAATGCCGCCACTATCTTATTCCGATTATGACAGCTTCTTTTTCCTCGTGTGTTTTTATTTTTTTTTTCTTTTTCACTGTCACACACTGATATCGGTAAAAATTTATAGATGTCACTTCCCTCATTATTTCCCTATTTACATATAAATCTAATAATTTTTTAGATTAAAGACAAAATTTTAATTTTTTATCAATTAAAATTCATTTTTTCTAAAAAGAAAGTAATTAACTACCCACAAAGAATGAAAATTAAATGATAAAAAAGATGAAGTAAAATTTATATTGTCATCTGTTTTTATAATGGTAATTTTATATTGTCCACGAGCTTTTTCTCTGTAAAGGAAACACTATTTGAACAGTTTCTTACATAACTTCAATCTCATAAAAATGTAAACGTAACAGTAAATACAAACTATGAGTAACTCAATAAACATATGTAATCATGTGTTTCTCGAGTTTTAACGTTTAGACCAAAACTTTTTTTTTTCATTTAATTGCGTAAATACAAAATTTTGATACTTTTTGAAAATTTCTTGTTTTTAAAAATTAAAACAAAAATCTTAGATCAAAGTGAAATATTTCATTTTTATAACTTAGAAAACATGTGAAGAAATATTGCTAATGAAAGTCTCGAAAACTAGACGGATCCTAATCTGGACCGAGTCCGGAAATTATCTACTATTGTAATCGGTTTTGTGTAAATTTTTTTTTTTTTTTTAATAAAAAATTTAAAATGTAATAAAAAAGTGAAGAAATAATAAACAAAATATAAATAACAATAAATAAAACAAATTACAAACAATGAAAAGAAGAAGAAGAAGAAACGAAAATTCAAAGTAATGGACCCAGTAAAAATTATATCTAACATTCATAATGGAAAAAAAGTCTTTATTTTAAGTAATAACATTTAAAAAATTTTAAATTTGACGTTTTTGAAGTTCAGTTTAAATTTTAAACATATAAAATTATTGTAAATTAGAAAAAGCTGTATCTAACGATCTTATTTTAATTCTACATTTTGGTGTTAAAACAAGATCTTACGAAATATACTAAATTTAAGCCCGACAGTTCTGAAAATCAGCAACTCATGCTTAATTCATTTTTTCAATATTAAACCACAAAAGATCTTATACTGTAATAAATATAGAGATTTAATGGCAATTGGAGTTAGGAGTACAATTTTTAGAGTTAGAAATCAACTCCAAAAGCGAGTTAACATTAGATTAACTCCCTTAACATCAACTCCTAAAGGGTGCGAGTTTAATAAAATCCCGTTGGAAGTAAAAATCTAATTCCCTTTTTTTAGAGTGATGGCTTCACACAAAGGTTCGCCTTAAATTAAACTCATTCTAACATTAAAAACTAATTGAATTTCAAACACATTTTGAGGCAAAGATCATTTTTTTTTTGCTGCTAAACATATTTCTATAATTGGCACACTCATATTTCGGCATTATAAGTATAAAATTGTCCGAACAATAAAATTAACTGTTAGCGCATGAATGTTGAATATCACACTCTACCTTTATATTTGAATATGTATATCCTTAATTCCAGTACATCACCACACAATAATATTCACAGAACAGAGATTCACTTGATATTGAAAGTTAAAAAAAAATTCACTGTTTAATAAAAGTAAGAAAAAACAAAATTTATCACAATCATAGACACTTGACACATAATAGAGGAGCGAAGTTTAAAGTAGACCAATCAGACGAATGTCGATGAGAATCACTGAGAGCTTTCACGCGCGTTAAATGCATTGCGTGTACAGTGCTGCACCATGCGGGAGAATCCCGCTTCAACCTTACGAGGCAACTCCTGGCAAGTGAGTCACGCGTGGCTCGGCGTGCGCGTCTGACGAGGAACCTTTTGCCGCTCCCTCCCTCCCTCCCGTGACCCCTTGTGTGCTAGCCGTTACGCCAATCCCCACAATCCTCTCTCTTTCTCTCAACTCCCTCCCCCTCCACTTGAGAAGAGAATCCCCAGCTCCCTTTCCCCCCCCCACCAAAAACTCTCGTCGTCACGAATCCACTCTTCTACGATCTACGGTGCACTGCCGGTGAACGGGTGATTGGGTCACGCACCCCGTGCGTCTACGTGTCCTAGGACGTTCACGGCCGCATACACGGAATCCCCATTGTCTTCGTTTACATCTCTCCCTCCACCCATTGGCCTCACGCCCTCTGTCCTCCTCCCACTACCTTCTATCTCGACCCGTATACTGTCTTTCGTCTCATTCTTTTACTCCCCCGCACATAATAATAGCAAGAAGTTGGATATTTTTCTCTTTGCAACACTGTTTGCAATTTTTTTCCTCTTATCGCCCGCCCATGGAAGTGGAAATTTGACCACAGAAACACGTGTATGTATTTGTATGATGTGAAAAGTTAAGCGAATGTGAATTTATAATTTAATTTTTGTGACGCAAAAAAATTACTCACTCACAGCTTCAGGCTCACTTCAAAAAAAAAGGGAGTTAAATATTAATTCCCAACGGGACTCTATAAAAATTCCCATCCTTTTGGAGTTGAAACAAAAGGAGTTAATTTTATGTCTAGAGAGTTAATGCTAAGGGAGTTAATTTAATGATAACTCACCTTTGGAGTTGATTTTTAACTCCAAAAATTTTATACCCACTTCCGGTTGCCATTAACTCTCCAAATTTTTGACAGTGTAAGATTAGCCCTTAATTAAATAAATTTTAAAAATTAAGATAATCTTAAATTAAATATTGGGTAAAATAAGATGGACTGTAAAAAAAGGGAGTTAGATTTTAACTCTCAACGGGACTCTACAAGAGTCTCATCCTTTTGGACTTATAGCAAAGAGAGTTAAATTTATGCCTAAGGAGTTAATCTAATGTTAACTGACTTTTGGAGTTTTGATATTTAACTCCAAAAATTTTACTTCTAACTCCGGTTGCCACACGGAAAAAAATATTATGTCTGAATTAAAGTGTACATGAAATTTAGATCCTTTTGAGCTCTAATACACTGTAAAAAAAGAGAGTTAGATATTAGGAGTTGATGCTAGGGGAGTTAATTTTATGCTTAGAGAGTTAAAAATTAACTCCAATAGTGAATTAACATTAGATTAAATCTCTTAGTATTAACACCGTAAGCATAAAATTGACTTCTTTAGCATCAACTTCCTTTACTTTAACCCCTTAACTGCTGATGACGACAATTTGACGCACAAAATTGTCGTCATCGCAGTTAAGGGGTTAACTCCAAAAGGATGTGACTTTTATAGAGGCCCGTTATTGGGAGTTAAAATCTATAACTTCCTTTTTCTACAGTGCAATATAATTAATAGTGATATATATATGAGGATATTCTTATATTTAGTAAAACTTTACTACTCTCTAAATCTGAATTAGTAAAAATATTTACTAATTTAAATTAGTGACTCACTTATTGCTGTAGAATTAGTTAAATTTTACAAATTGTTAGTAAAAGTTACTAATGATTAGTAAAATTTCACTAATTTAGAAGCAAAAAGTGAGTCACTAATTCAAATAAGTAAACATTTCTACTAATTGACATTTAGAGAGTAAATATAATTAATTAATAAATTAATCAAGAATTTTAAACCAGAAATTTGTTAAGAAGTATTCGTCAACCGAAATAGTTTTGGTTTCTAAATTTTGCTAATTTTCTTCAGAAAATTTTTGTTTTGGTTTTTGGGTATATTCAATGTTAAAAATTTCGATTTCGCTTTAACACATACTGTTAACTTGAGTTGAAATATATACATAATCAACTTAATTTTGAGTTTTATAACAAAAAGTGGCTCATGCATATAGATGCGTCAAAGTATTTCTCTTATTTATCCATTTAAAATTCATTACATCTCACTTTTGTGAACAAAAGACTAGAGAGAGACTGTAATGTATTTTAAATTACAGGCATTCCTATATATATATATTATTTCAAAATGTTCATCATTGATTATTTGATACAAATAAATATTTATTTGATAATAGTTAAGTAATCGATTATTTCAATCAAATAATTTTTTTTCAGGGCACACTATACAATAAAATCAAAAAATGTTATTTTTAATCGATAAATTTTTTTTTGTTTCTAATATATTTAAAAGAATTAACTTAATAACACGCAACTTTTCAAGAAACGATAAAATGAATATTTCCGCGTTGATTATTCTTCTACTTTAATGGCAGTCGTCATAATGAGCTTTAAGAGGAGAGGGTCCTTGAAAGCTTGATAAAACTTTACACTTTATGCTTTCGCGAATCCATTTTAATAATTGTTTCTCAAGATTTTCTCGAGTGTTACTTCAATGGAAAACTTTTCCGGAATTCCTTTTTTATATAACATATATATATATATATATATACACCATTGGACATGAAAAATCTCGTCCATTAAAATGCAGAAAGTATACCGCTCACCCTCATAGATTTTTTATGTATATTTCGCGTCTGATGCTTTTGACAAAGATAGCTTTGTTTTCGTCAAAAATACGTCATAAATGTGGGTTCGAATCTCTATATATACGTATACAAATATAAATACATATATATGTATATCTACCAATAGTTCGTGATTCCAAAGTCGTATAGGCATGCAAGTGAATATGCAAATATTTTGGTTGACGTCGAAACACTTGATCATCAAAGAAAAGAAAAAAAAATTCTATGCATGTTTTTCGTCAATATCGACGTCAAAAATCTTTACCTTATATAAAGTATGCTTGTAAAATTTTTTTTAAAAAATAGAATAAAATTGTAATAATTATTACAATATACAATAAATAACAATAGCAATTATATTTAAGTGAAATGTATATAATAATTATATAAGAAATTTTATAGATTTAAATGAAACTCAAAAGTCAAGAAAAGTGTCAGATAGAATTTCCCTACTATGTTAGTTTTTTCTTTAAAAAATTCAAATATTAGACATTAAAGTAGGTTGTAGATGTAACGGTACATTCTCGATGGTAAACTTTAATAGTTTCTGGATGAACTTAATTATCTATATAATTGAGACATTTATAGCAAATTATTAATTAATCATATTAATTATTTTTTTAGTTATTTAACAGTTGCACAAAATTTTAATAATAAAATATTAAAATTGAATATACAGAAAATTATCATTTATAATCGTATGTATTATATATAAAGAAGTAAAATATTAGATTAGATTATTATTCAATTGTTATTATTCTTTTCTGTTATTTCGTAATTTAAGGCAAATTTTAAAGTAGTGTCAAATTTCGAGTTTTCCTATATATATAGCAAATATATTTGAAAAAAAAACTCGGAAACAGAAAAGTACGAAATTTTACATTTACGCCTGCAGCAATTTCCACGAATGCACGACAAATCGAGAGAGAAAGAGAGATTTCTGTGATCTCACCAACCATACGACCACAATATTCCTTCAGCTTTATAAGGTATGTTTTCTGTATAAAAGAGCTTGATATCCCCGATGAAACTTTTAGATTGATATAGTTCACAGTCGTAGTTTTTGTATTATCTCAAAACAGACGAAAATATTTTTCCAATTAATCAATAAAATACCTGAAAAGTATATATCTAAATTTTTATCCGCACTGAAAAAATTACAATATTCGATTTAAGAATACATCTTGAATCGCGCTTAAGAATAAAATTTTCTGCATTTTAATATTTTTTCAAATATTTCTTTTCGCATTCGAAGTTGAATTTTAATTCTTTTGAATTTCTTCACAAACTCAATCGATTTCAATTCAAAATTTTTATTCAAAAAGATATTTTAAAATTTAGCTTAGATCATTATGAAGAAAAATATACTCTTTAAATCTGAATTAGTCACTTCTGACTAATTCAACTACGCCAATTCGTTCATTAAAGAAGAATCCTACAAAGAATTGAAACAAAAATTAGCTAACTTATGTGAAAGATAATTTAAATTTTAAAAAAGCTTTGGTTATTTAAAAGATTTTCCATTATCAACATTATTTAATGCGCACCACTTTTTTTTGCTTGCTACTACATAAAACAAACGTTTGCTAAGTTTACAATTCGCGGGGATTGTACGTAAATAAAAAAAAAATAAATGAATCAGTCAATCTGTGTTTTACTGATTCAAATTAAGAGAGTAACAATCATATTATCCTGATAGCTACGATTTTCTTCTTTTGTGCTACATTACTTTGTATGTAAAAAGACTTTATTTTGTGACCCAGTTGCCAAATAAGAACCCTAAAACCACAAAAAATTCAACACTTAATTTTATATTATTTTGGTCTAAACATTTTTAAACGTCTTGAACTATTGAATTCAACTAACAAAATTTTACAATCTCTTAGCTACGTATATATACATATATACAGCAAAGATTTAGCTGCATCATCGTCTTTATCTTCTCAACCTGAAAAGTACATTCTCCGCAATGAGAAACAGTACCTGTTTCTAAACGTTAATCAATATAATTGAAGACATTCAAAACCTACATTCCATTATATCGAATAACACACATTATTTGTTTACAAAAATTTACGATTAACCACAACTACATTGCTTTATTGTGCGTGGTCAATTAAATTTCTATATATAAGAAAGTAAATAATTATTCATTCATTAAATTTATCATTTGAAATGTTCAATTTTCGTTTTTTTTTAATTTATAAAAAATTTTGTTCACGTTTTCAAATTTATATGGTTTTAGATATACTCTCTAAATCTGAAATAGCGACTATTCGCTTTGAATTAGTGATACTATATATTCGCTTATTCCTATAGCACAGAGTATATGCAACTGGGAATAAGTGAATAATTTGAAAATTCGCTTATTACTAGCGAATAGTCGCTATTTTAATCAGCCCAGAGTATGCAGCTACGAATTAGCGAATAGTCACTAATTCAAATTTAGAGAGTATTAAATATGCTTAAAAAAATGCCGCAGGAAAAAAACAGTTAACTCTTGATAAATGTCTTTTTGCCTTACGGCAGTTATCAAAAGTTCACTGTATCCTCTTCAGTTAATTATCGATAGATTACTGTATATATTGCATTATATATATATATGTATGTATATCTCTCAAAATAGAAGCAGTAATCTTATCAGGAAAGTAATGTCTTTGAAACAATAATAATTAATGTACAGAAGCAACCAACGTTATTGTTGTATGTTCGTATCATTATTATTTGGTTTCTTCAACTTTTTCTCTCATTAATTTTTCGAAATAAAAATTTTCGCCCAATAGTCTATATATATATATATATATATATATAATTAGGCACTGAAACAAATATTAACCTACTATGAAACTGTGAAAGGTTTGAGTTGACAACAAAACATTTTGGTTGAAAACGTGAAATCAAAATTTTTATGTTGCGCCAACAAAATTTTGGTTGTCTCAATCAAACTTTAGTTGGCACAAACTTGGTTCAGGCATCAAAATTCGTTGTTCTTTCCTATTGTGTCAATATCAAATTTTGTTTGTACCAACTAAAATCTAATTGGGATAGCTAAAATTTTGTTGACGCAACAAAAAAATTGATTGCCCCTTTTTAACCAAAATTCGACATTTCTTCGCAGTGTGGAATAGAAAAAGTTTTAATTGTTTCAGAGTTAATTCTTTCACTATTTTAGTGTAACCTTTTACTTTTCGAAGTTCTTTTTCCTTGTGGTTTTATAGGCAACAAATGGAAAGGGGATAAAATTTTGATAATAGAAATATTTTTTTTGGCCCAATTCTGTCTGGGGTAAATGTGTAATAATTTGCTGTTTTTATCAAAAATTTAGGATAAACAACTCGTTAAAAAGCAGCGGCATTTCTCCTTTTGTCTCAAAAGTAACCACGTGGAATGAAAGAGAGATAGAGAGAGGCACACAGCAATAGGTGCGAAGAGATCAGACTTAAGAAAAAGGATATCCAACCTGTCGTCATGGTAACGCCGCTCACTTGTTACTCCATCGGTTCTATAAAGCCCTCGATCCTCTCGCAGCCTCCGCAAGAATACGAGCACGAGTCACGACAATCCATCGCACCAAACATCTAACCACGCGGCTGGGGACGCCTTCTTCTTCTTCTTCTTTCCCCTTGCCCTCCTTATTCCCCTTAAGCAGCAAGAGAAAGGTCGAGAAGTCAGCAGCAGGAATCGCCCTTGTCTGCCTTTTTCCTTCCACCTTGCATTTCCACTTATTTCTTTTTAAAATTCCCTTCTCAAAATATCAAATTATTATCTTTGTCAATGAATCTCCAAATAATTTGTCAGCAACTAAAGAAATATCTACTCCAAAAAAAGAAGTATCAAATTATTATTATCATTATTCGTGAGAGAAATTCCTCGTTTCTGGATCACACTTGTTTACTTTGATGATCAGAGAGAGGGAATTACTGGCACCTACAATTTTATCAACAACGGACACCTTCTATTTTAAGAAACTGTTGCACCAGATGAGGTAGAAAGGGGGGTTTCTCCTTCTTCTTTTCCGTGGATATTTCTTTGTGGTGACTTGATATCGAAGAAGAAGAAGAAGAAGAAGTGACTCTTCACGCTCGTTATCCACTTTATATGAGCGCGTCAATCTGTTTGCCATGCAAATCCCGTCCAACCGGTGCTGACGTAGTCATCGAGCAGCAACACAAACACCAACACAAAATATCTCCCTACTAACACACTTAATACATTAGTCATTGCCCGCGGGCGCACACACACACATTATTATTACCAATCGGAAGCCTCTCACAAATAATTATCTCAAAAACCCCCACACAATTTATACCCGTAAATATTCAAAATCAAATTTCATATCACAAACACTAAATATTTCGAAATCCTTCAATTGCACACGTGGTGTGATGATCTAATCTTGAAAAATTGTGATAATTTTCAAGAGATCAGTTAATTATTGAATTTAATGGATTTTGTAAAGGTGTATATTTATTTATAAATGATCGATGGATCGAAAATAAAAAGTGAAGAAAAGTCTTGATTCTATTTTCTCAACAAGTTGATTTTGCGCACGAGAGTTCATAGCACGCGCACAAACACACACACATACACCGGAGCTGTTTAATCCTCACCGCGTTGTTGTTGTTGCGTAACTGGCCGTTTCTGCTGCTGACAGAGACTAGGAGAGCTGGAGGCCGTGGATCGCGGAGCGGGTGCCGTGGGTGAGCCTGTGGGCGACGGTGGCGGCGGCGGCAGAACGGTGCGCCGTCTGGCGTGGCTGGCGACAGTCTGCTGCGTTCCAAGAACCACGAGGCGATTCCGTGTATCGAGCGCGTACACTCTGTTCACTGTTGAAGAGGAAGGTTGCCCAAGGGGAGTGAGCGGAAGGCCTGTTGAGTGAAAGAGACAGAGAGAGAGAGCAAAAAGGACGGAGAGGAATTCAGAGGAACAGTTCGGTTCAGCGCTTGTGAGAAAGAGAGCGAAAGACAACGCAACTGGACTCGGAATGGGAAAAAATAAGGATTGCAGCAGGGACGAGAGAGAAGGGGGAATCTTTCTTTGCCAGAGGCCGCAGGAAAGGACTCTCAATATCCTTCTTTCTCAGAAACAAATATTCTAGAGATTCCTTCTCAGTAAGGACTCGGCATGGATTAAGAGAAAGAGAAGAAAATACCCCATACAGAAAAGAGTTGCTGTATAGGTGTTGAAGATTCAGAACTTTAACAAAGATGTTTAATACGGGTTTTTAAACGGAAGGGCAAGATGTAATTAATAGATTATAAAAGAAGAAGATTGTCAGCAATATGACTGGTGTGCTATTCTCGAAATTGTTCATATGCGAGCAAATTCGATGGGTAAGTTTCGTGCACGAAACAAAAACAGTATTTTTCAGCATCATTCAAAATTTCATTCGACGATCGTTCGTACACAAATAGGTTGTACAGTGTTGTCGTCATGTATTTCTAGTGACTTTTCAGTATATTTCTACTGCACTATATTTGCAAAAGACCGTATTACTAAATCCATCCTACATGATTTAAGAAATATTTATTGAGAGCAATATTATTATTAATCAAATTCTACAGATGATTTTATATATAATCTGCATAGACGAAAGAAAAATTAATGTGAACAGTTCGAGAATATATACGATTTTCGACAAAGTCATTCGAAAGTCTCCGATTCGTGCACAAAACTTATTTCAAGAATAGCACCCCTGGGCTATAAAACAAAATTCGAAAACCCTTTTGTTTCGTTTCGAGTCAGGTTTATAGAATTTAAAGTACATTTTGTTTGGCTTTGATTCGAATATAGCTGAATCAAAAATTTTAGTTTTTGATTGAAACATCAGAATCAAAAATCAACTTTGTATATTTTCGATTCTATTAGATTATGATATAGATCAATAAACCAAGTCTTTATTTCAACGACACTTCAAAAATGCATTTAGATCTTTACCTATATAAGCTTTCGCTAGACTAAACTCAAAGACAAAAAGGACTTATTACGTCACGTCAAAAGTGAACAATATTCGCTTATACCGAATCTCTTTGTTCGATTTTAGTTTACATTATGTGGATGATCGAACGCCGGTCTATCGCCCCGAAATCAAAATTATAAACGCCACCCAGAACGAATTCGTCGAAGAATAATATAAGATTTAAACAGAGATAATTTTTAAAACATTTATATTTTAATAAACCAACAGATTTGGACAATAGAATCAAAAGTTAACTTTTTTTAGGAACATCAGAATCGAAAATCAAGTACGATTAGTTTCGTTTCAAAAATCAAAATAAAAAATCAACATTGTTTAGTTTTGATTCGAACATCAAAATCTAAAGTCAATTTTGTTTAATTCTGATTCAGATAAATTGTTGAATCTTGTTCAATTTAAAATTACCGAATATTTAAATGTACGGGGTTGAATATTTATGTAGCATTTTCACACTGGCCAACAATATTTTGTTGGATAACATATTTTAGCCGATTCGTATAGGTAATTAAATATAAATGCAGTTATAAATAACGGACGATTATTTCATGACAATCGAATCTAGTCAATTTGATTTTAATTTATTTAACGCAAATTTTAATTTATGAATTATTTACACATTATTCTATATATGTATATTAGTTTTTGATTTTAATACAAGATGTACATATATTCTTCTGATTTCTTTGTTTCGTTTCGTTTTTTTTTCAGTTCCAAGTCTAAAAGTCGTTACGAATATCTGTCAAAGATCAAGGTATTTTGTATTTAAAGAAGTGTAATGACCTCTGCGTTTAAATAGAATTTCAATTTAAGATTACGGCAAATAAGACTCTTGCATATAGTTGTGCTCAAAACAATAAAAACAAGTTAAAATTATGGCTAACACAGAGAATAGTAATTACAACAATGGTAATGAGTGAAACGAAACATTTTGCATAGAAAAACAGGAATTGCCTGCAGATACTGTAAATTAATGTTTGCTGTCGAGAGTCTATAAACACAACCAAATTATTTGCTATTATATATGACAACAAACAAGTTTGTTACGATAAACAATATCAGTCAAAATTTTTTTTAAAATTGACCTCTCTAAATCTGAATTAGTGAAAAAGTGAACTACCAATTTAAATTAGATCAGAATTTGAAAATTCAAAATGTCGATTAAAAATGTTAATAATTGATGAATCTTTCTGAAAATTATTCGGAGGTTTTTTTTGTCGCTGATTACGAATCTGACATCAGATTTTGAAAATTCAAAATGGCGACTCCAATATAGTGGAAAAAAAATTCCAAATTCGATCGGATTGTTAACTTTTATATGTGGGTTTTAAGGGTTGCTGATTATGAATTTTATAATAGATTCGTAATCAACAACCACAAAAATCCCAGAATAACAAATTCCAACCAAAAAGATTTTTTATTTTGTGTCCTACATACTGAATTCGACATTAAAAATTTTTTGAATCTTACTTCCAAATTGTCTTTTTTTTGTAATCTATACGCAAAAATATAGATATGTACCAAATTTCAGCTATTTGTATCAAATTTTGACGTACTACTTTCGTTTGTTCTTTTTCTTTTGACTTGTTTGCGAACCCCGGAAGGACGGCCTTCAGGGAATTGACCTCACCAGCTGTCGATTGGAAAGACTTGTTCATGACTGGAAAAGACCGTGTGTTCCAAAGAGCAAACTAAAATACACATCTCGTTGGCAATGTCCAACTATATTATATTTGGCCAGATAGAATGCATCGAAAGGATTTAAGCTCTAACGTTTCATGGGAAACTCTTGAGATACATTCATCTTAAAACAAGATAATGTCTCTCTTGTACATATTCATATTTTATGCACGTAAAACAGAGGCAAAACTGTCCTCTCCATTTACAGTATACATTAATAATAGTGCAGCATATTTTTTTTTCTCCATAAATTTTAGATTCATGAAATTTAGGAAAGAGAAGAAAAAATAGAATAATAATTATATATTTAACGAAGTTTTGTTTCAATCTTTATATTAATCTAGTATTTAGTTAACAAAATATATATATATTAATCTCAATTCTTATTTAGTAGAATTTCTATTTAACCGAATTATATATAAGAATTTGTTACGTAAAACATTTCTTTTGTGAAAAAATGAAATGAAATCAACCTGTTACAGATTATTTCCATTATATGTATTATAAAATATTTTTCTCAGCGTTTTACAGAATGTGAGAAACCATAATGATTTCAAAAGGACAATCGATAAAATGTACATCCTTCATAGATTACAATGAATATACATATAATACAATTTGAACAAATGGATATAGTTATTTTACAAAAGGATTTCAATAAACTTCAATGTGTAGGTATATAATAATATTTGCGGGTGTAACTCACAGGTACACTTTTAACCTCGCTTTTAACATTTATGTCCCAAGAGATAATTTGACAATCATAACAAAAATATTTACCTGCCTTTTGTCAGAAATATGTATTAATTTTTAACACAAAAAATTTTCTTCAAAAAAAAAGAGAGATTTGACATTAAAATGTAGATAATAAGAATTACTGCAAAATCTAATTATTTATTTAATTCGATTAATAAATTTCTTGAAATAAAAATAGTCATCTTTTTTCAATTTTTATACCATTTTTTTTTATGAATATACACTCTAAATCTGAATCAGTGAAAATTTCACTGAATTCAAATCAGTGGCTCAGTTTTCTTTAATTCATCAGTGGAATTTCACTGGGAATCAGTAAAAACCACTGATTCTCAGTGAAATTCCACTGGTGAATTAAAGAAAACTGAGCCACTGATTTGAATTCAGTGAAATTTTCACTGATTCAGATTTAGAGTGTACCCCAGTTAACTGAATTTGCATTTAACTTTATATTTAACCACTGAAAATTTATAAACTAATGAGTTTTAGAAAATAATAATGCTTCTCATAAATAAAATCGAGTAATAATAAGTATAATAATAAACATACGGGAAATATATAGTTTCTTGTTTATATGTAAATAATGATATCAAAATTTTTATTGAAAATTATTGGTTAACGCAATTCATCGAAGAGATTTCAAAAATAAATAAAAGAAATTGTATTTACTGTATAATATTTCAAAATCATTTAACAGAATTATGATTATATTATAAGAACGTATTACTATTATTCACGTAATTAATATTATATGTATGACTGATATGTAATATATGTATATTATATGTGTGCATATATAATTTATTATAATTTCCATTAAAAAAATATTGAAAGAATGAGTTAATGAATACTTATATATTAATTTAATTTTAATTATGCAATTTAAATATTTTTTTTAATGATTTACAAAAGTACAACTCTGAAAAGTAAATGGGCAAATGTATAAAAGTTTCACAAGAGAATTTGTTTGAAACTTTAAAATAAAATATGTAAATCAATTTTTGGTCTTAAAATCATAGTTTAAAGTTTTTTCCCCCTTTTCAACAGATTTTGTAAATTTTTTTTAATTTCAAGAGATACATTTCTCTCTATCAAGCCTTATTTCCTCCATTGTTAAATTAATGGTCATTATCAATTTTTCTTGTCTTTTATGAACCAATTCCAAAGTAAAATTCTGTGCACTGTAAAATTCATTAGAAGATGATGAATACTGGATATTAATTAGAGAAAGGCTTCCATGAAATTTGATTTTGTACTTTACATCTTAGTTGTTACAATTTTTTTTAATTCAATCATTATTAATATTAAAATTTTTCATTCTACCAACAATAATATTAAATTCTACAATAACTGTAATTAAATGTCTAATATTTCAGAATAATTTTTCATTATGTTAAAATTAAAATTTATTTAAATTTATATTATTATTAATGTAATATTTATAGGTACAACAAAGAAATTATTTTATACCTTTCTAATCGGACAAGATTCAATTCCCAAGAATCGTTTCACTATTAACTTAAATATACCAGGATTCTGTTCGCACACATCATCTACTGCCCTCATTCGATCATTCTTCACTTTATCATATAGAATATGTTTTTATGAAATATTCTTGTTTTTGAGAAATTAATATTTACGTATTTTCTATGATCAAAATTATTTATTTAAAACTTTAAAAAATTTTTAAATTGAAACCTCAAGACTGTTTGGCCCTTTCTTCACTTCATTTTTCCACTGAATTAAGCCATTTCTTTTTTCTTCAATAAAATTATTGTTCGTTTCAATTTTATAATTTATAAATTTTGCATACAAAAGTCCAATTACATGGTTTTTCTTTTTCTAAAAAAAAATACTTGTTAAACTTAAGTTTTTTAATAATACACTGAAAAAAAATTTATTTGATTCAAATAATCTGTTATATGACTATTTACATATTTGAACTAATAACTTCTATGTATTTGAAATAAATACTATTTAATTGATTCTAAATAATAATTATCTACTACAAATAAATATTTACCAGATAATAGTCAAATAAGCGATTATTTGAATCAAATAAAGTTTTTTTTCAGTGTACATAATTTAAATATATTTATTATGATGTATTTAAAAAACACAAACTTTATCACCAAACAATAAATATCTTTCCAAAATAATTGAGAAAAGGAATAAAAGAAAGAAAACTTTAAACATTTTGGTTTTGTTGTAACTGCGTATTCAAATAGCGAACGTTAAACAAAATAAAATATCTTCTTTTTACATATACTTACATAACTAGTTTTGTTCAATTATTATTTATTTTATTATCTATATAATATTATTGTTAGTATGTTGATAATGTCTAGAAAATTTGCTATTCTTTTACTGAAAAAAAGGTAAAAAAAAAAAATATATATAACTAATTTATTATTAATTATATTTTAACAACTTATAAATTGTAAAAATACAAAAAATTGCAGTGAAATTTTGTTTCACACCCTTGATATTATTTTAATTATTTAAAACAATTAATACAACTAGATTTTACTGTATTTTCAGTATTAAATAATTGTAAAAGCTTTTGACAGTTTATGTTTGACAATCTTTTTGATCATTTACCGTGAAAAATTTAATTTTTTTTATATGGCTCAAATTTCTCAAAAATTTTAGGTACAAAAATATATTATAAAAATGAAAACATTGTAAAATCTGTCAAAAAATAGAAAAAAAGTGAACAAAAAGGTTATTGGCAAATGTAAAAAAGAAGAATTACTGAAAGGTCTATTGTATTTGGTATGTATAGAATGTTAGTTGCTAGAATCTAGAATGGAAAAAGAAGGAGAGTTGGAGAAGCCGCATGGTGTTCCAAGTGGGGATTTCTTGGAATGTCCCAGCGTCTCGGGCGAACAACAGTGCTGCGACTCCTCCGGAACTCCTAATGGCAAACACTGACTTACGACTTGGATATACTTTTGCCATGGTGCGAGTTGAACTAAAGTAAAGACTGGTTGCCCCAACTTGTGGGCCTTAGCTTCACAAGGGCCCTGAGAGGATCTCATGTTCTTCAAAGAAGAGACGAAGCATGGTTAACTCACATTACTCTCTCTCTCCCTCCTTCTCGCAGCATCACACTCAAAGTTGGCTTAACATCAACTCAAACCCTATAGAATATATACTACTCCTCTGTTTTACTCGATTATTTGGTTCAACAGAGTGACTATTAAAATTTAAGTATACAATTTTTTTTAATGCAGATTTCAAAAAAATTTCAACATTTTTCTAAATAATTCAAAAAATAATACACAAAGGACAATTTCTAATGTTAGTGAAAATAATAAAATTTGTAAAGTTGTTAAAAAAAATTTCTACTAATTCTTATTTTTTGGAGGTCCGTTTCACGTCGAATGCCCCTATTTTGGTAGTAAAAAATTTTTTTTTTTCTTTAGAGAAAATTAAAACTCACTTTTTGCTTTTGAATTAGTAAAATTTAACTAATTAATAGTAAAAACATTTTTTCTTTTTACTACCGAAATAGTAAGTAAAAGTTAACTACTTCAATAGCAAAAAGTGAGTCATTAATTAAAATTAGTGCGATTCCAAGTGAGATTTTGACTTTTTCGGAGTAGGTTAACCGATTGCAATGAAACTTTGGAATTTTGTTATATATAGTAAGACTAATCTTTAACGTAAATTTCAGCCTAAAATATTTGTTAGTTTACGAGATTTGCAATAATAACAAAAAATTTAAAACTGCTATATCTTCCGTTCTAATAAACGGATTGAGGTCTACTTTTTTTTAAAATGTCAAGGAAAATGAGAGGAATAAATCTCTTTCAGAACATTTTTTTATAATTTTACAATTAAAAAAATTATTAAATAATAATTGAATAACTTTCGCGCGACTAACTAAAATTCAATCACTTAAACGCTAAAATGATCTTACCTGTGTTTTCTTTAATGTTCCAAAGGATTTTTATTGTAAATGTAAGTTTAACTTAAGAAATTTTATTAATTTATTAGTATAAACAATTGAGATTTCTGCTAGTTGACGTGCAGACGACATTGCGCACGCAGCATTCTCACATAGCCAACTGACGTGATTCGTGGACTAAATTGGCTATGTGAGAATGCTGCGTGCGCAATGTCGTCTGCACGTCAACTAGCAGAAATCTCAATTGTTTATACTAATAAATTAATAAAATTTCTTAAGTTAAACTTACATTTACAATAAAAATCCTTTGGAACATTAAAGAAAACACAGGTAAGATCATTTTAGCGTTTAAGTGATTGAATTTTAGTCAGTCGCGCGAAAGTTATTCAATTATTATTTAATAATTTTTTTAGTTGTAAAATTATAAAAAAATGTTCTGAAAGAGATTTATTCCTCTCATTTTCCTTGACATTTTAAAAAAAAGTAGACCTCAATCCGTTTATTAGAACGGAAGATATAGCAGTTTTAAATTTTTTGTTATTATTGCAAATCTCGTAAACTAACAAATATTTTAGGCTGAAATTTACGTTAAAGATTAGTCTTACTATATATAACAAAATTCCAAAGTTTCATTGCAATCGGTTAACCTACTCCGAAAAAGTCAAAATCTCACTTGGAATCGCACATTAGTTAAAATTTTGAAAACAGTTTCTTAGAACTGTAGAAAAATATGTTATATAGGCAAATTTTCAGAGTCTAATAATATATACCTATATATATATATGGAAGAAAGGTTGAGATGTAAGCTTTGGGAAATATATATTTATATGTATATATAGAAAAAAAAATTGTCATATCTCCGGACAAGCGTTTCCCATGAGTCTCTCAAGTTGTGTTTCACTTGAAATGCCCTTATATTATATCCTTGTCAGTTGTATAAGCTGAAGCACAGTTTTTGGAGTCTTTCTGTCTCCCTTTCTTTTTAAACTGGATGGTTGGCGCCATGTCGTCGAACGCTTCTGCGTCGCAGACACGTCACTGTTTTAGGGTCAGGTCGCGACTATATAACGATACTCTCTTTATGTGTAGATGTTCTGCTTTTCGTTTTTTTCTTCTTCTTTTTTTTTTTGGACAAACGAGCAGGAGTCAAATGATAGAGAACAAGAATGAGAAGAATAGATATATAGTCAGATTGCTTATTAGCCGAAGGAGAAGGAAAGAAAAAAAACATGAGGGCCTACTTTCGTTATAGACATTTTTATGTGACTAATTTAATTTTAATTAACATTTTGAAGGATACTTTTTTTTTGCAAAGAAAAAAGAAGTTGTTAACGAAAACAAAATTTGAATTTTTTATTCCAAATTAGAAATTATGAATTGGAATTGCTTGCGTTATTATATAGTTTTGCTATATATGTATTCAACATAACAATATTTTAAACATTTAAATATTGTAATAATTGATAGATTCTGATAAGATAAGCAAAATATATATTAAAAAAATTGTATATATTATTTAAAAGTTATGAGAATATAAGTATATAATTAAAATATTTAAATATTTGTTTATTTAATTATATAAAAATAGAAAGAAACTAATTCATTTGTTTTATAAATGCATTTTCAGAATTTAAATGCGTTTTTGCTATATATATACAAAAAAGACAATGACAATTTACCATTAAGGTCGTGCATTAGTTATAAGAGTGAGAAAACATATAACGCAAAAAGCACTGACCTTACAAGACACTTATTTTATTATCGTTTATCTCTTTGCCCGAAGTTGTTCAAGCGTTCAATAACGAAAAGTTCTGTTTCACTCAACTTGATAAATTAATGTGTTCCGAAAAAATGAAATTTAAGATAATCGTTAATAGTCGCATTATGAAATAATTAGATTAAAACTTAAACGGGCATCTTTATAATAAATGTACGCTATGTAGTATAAATAATAAAGATTTAAACTTAAAATAGAAATGCTCTGACTTTTCTGATTAAATTTTATAAAAATACGAAAGAATTTTCATTGAGCCGAATTTTTATTTGTTAGAATTATTATTTTGACTTTTCATTAAACCGATTTTGTATATTACAGAATTTTTATACACTAAAAAAAATTCCTAACCCCCGTATACCAGCTTTACGAGAGGAACCCACGAGGCAATCTTGGTCAAAGTTGATTTCGACAATTAGTCGGAATGACTAAGGAAGCTTATCAGAATAACCATAGGTATCTTAGTTACATTGGCTAGAATCACTTTGACTAATTAAACTTTAGCAAAATTGACTATAGATACATACGATATTAACCAAACACCTTAGTTAATATAACTAGGAAACAAGGGGTCAATTCTACAATCGACTTTGACAATATTAACCAAGCTACATAACTATGAATTGACTAGGATGCTTGGTTACGCTGACTAGATTTAAAGTTGCTATGGTTAATAGTCATTAATGGGAAGCAAATTTTTTTCAGTTTAGAATCGAAAATTCACTTCTCAGAATTTTTATTTGTTCGAATTTTTAATAGAATTTCGATTTTTCATACCACAGAATTTATACTTAATCGAAAAGTCATTTAACAAAATTTGTAATTGAATTTTCATTTGTCCGAAATTGCAAATTACCGAAGTACTCACCCATAGCACTATCACGGAGAAAAATGGTTGGCTAATGCATCAATCATGTGACGCGCAAGCGCATTGTGTTAATTGCATATGGTTGCCGCGCTTATAATGACGGTTCATATCGTCGCGTCTCGTGAAAAGTGTTAATCGCGTTTCTTGTTGGCGACATTGTTTCTTATGACGAAGTATGGACTTTCTTCCTTACACTTCGTAAGATAGTCGACATTGAAATGGCTCCAGCTGTTCATCGGGATTGCGCGGAATTATTAGATAATTTAGTATTAGAACATCACAAAATGTATATCCGTTTATTTCAAGACTCACTAAAACCGAAGCACCATAACATGTGTCATCATAGAAGTGCGATAAAAAAGTCTGGTCCTCTCTTTGAATACTGTATAAAAGAGAAATAAAAATAAATTTTCATTTATTATAATTTCACTGATGTCTATAAATGAATTATTATTTACCATATAAGTGACTATATAAATGGAATCAAATAAAAAAATTTCTTATCCGGTCAAGTAAATGTTTGTTTTTATAGTAAAAAAACATTTATTATTGTATCGTGTATGAAAGATATTTTTATTTAATTAAATCTATTTTTTTCTAAATATTATTAAAAAAGGGATAGATATCCCACCAATCAAAATAGTTGTACTAACAAAATTAAAGGTAACTGTGTGCAAGAGAGATGGATGAGGCATTCAACGGAATGTATATACTAGCTATCGAAATTTGTTACAGTATCCAACTTGAGAGTATGCAACAGAAATAGTTGCAGCAGCAAACTAATTTGATCGCGCTATAGAGCCCAACAAAAATTGCTACCCTATCCAATACTTAACATAGCCTAACCAATTATTTCTCTCCGTGTAAAGTTTGTGCAAATTTTAGCTCGATCCGAAAACTTTCAATTTTAAAATTGGATAACTTCAGGAATTTTTCCTCATATGTATTTCATATAATTTATTGTAGGTATGTAAGATTAGAATAGAAATGAATTTTCCCGAAAATATTATTCTCCACATTTTATGTATGTCCATATATAGCGCACGCACACACACACGAAATACAAGAGATATTTTTATATTCTCATTGTCACATGACTTTAAAGAATAAAGTTCAATCTAGGCAAAGTCGCGCTCTTTAATAGCATTTACGTGAAAGCTTGCGCGCACTGTTCTGTATAGATATACATATATATGTAATATGTGCGAGCAATAATATATTCCTGGTATTCGACCCGCAAAAGAATGTCCTTATTAAAAGTCATGAGAAAAGCTGCGGAAAAGTCGCACGTGTGCGAATATAAAATTATTATTATTTTTTTTTTTTGAAAAAGGAAAATTAATAAAGAGCATACACTGAAAAAAGGGTTTGGTATTGACAACCAAACGTTTGGTTGGTATTTAAGAAACCAAAATTTTTTTGTTGAATCCACAAAATTTTAATTGTCTCAAGCATAATTTGTTTGACACAACCAAAATTAGAAAAAAAGGATTTTTAATGTCCTAACTAAAGATTAATTGGGACAACCAAAATTTTGTTGATTCAATAAAACAAAATTTGGTTGCTTAAATACCAACCAAACGTTTGGTTGTCAATACCAAACCCCTTTTTTCAGTATAGTAAATAAATTTTTAATTTTCTAAATTTCTATATCTCGCCTGTTGCGCTTATATACATTTATAGTAGCATTTAGATATTTATTATATATATATAATTTTTAAATCTTTTAAACCCAATTACCGAGTGCTGAAAAAGCCTTATATGTCTCGATTTCTGAGTCGCAATAAATATGTTTCAATCATTTATTTAATAGATAAATTGAGGTTTAAGATATTAACTCACTGATGAATTAACAGAATATCAAATATTACAATAAAAATATTCTATTATTCTTTTATTGTCACAATATTTTATTAAGTAGAAAAGTAATGAAAACATCAATAATCAGGATAGCATCGGTAATAGGGACATTTGCCCTAATTACGTTCGGAAAACGAACAATTTATGTATGCAGATTCTTCAAAAATTCATGATTAAGGAAATGAGTTTATTATTCTTGTATTTCAATTGGTATTGATTATTATTAATTTAACTTCCCTATTAATAAGCAGAGCCTGATGCACCTGTTATTTGAAACTGGGATTAATTTTATTTTATCACTCTCAAATTTTCCTTTGCAAACCCATTAATTATTGATGCAGTATAAGTGGTGAGGGAACAAATTTGAGGTCACCTTCTATCACCGATTTGAAATAGCGCAAACTTGCTGAAACACTTGATGTGTTTCACCAACTCTCTCGTCAATTCATTTTGTCTATATACACTTTCGAATTTACATGGACCTGTTTGTTTAATGTATATATACTACCGTTCGATACACGCGACAACTTGAAATTTTTTATAAATGATAAAAAAATACATGATTTTTATATTTTAATTATCAGGAAATTATACATACGTATAAATATGTATTGCATAAATATAAATTTAATTTAATTATATAAACAATAAAATGAATATTATTAGTTGATCAATACCTGCGGTAAATTTATATAAATTTGTAATACCTCAAATTTTTTGTTTTTGATATATATACCTTACCGAAAAGATTTGTTCTTGCCTCAAAATGGCTTTCCGCCGGCCCTTGAAATTTTTATTCAAGTAATTGAAAATAATCTTCGGCTAAAAAAAATGATATTTTTAATGATCAAAGGTTGAATGGGGATGTTTTGGGCATATTAACCCCTAAATAATAAGGGTTTTGTATAAAAAACCGCTCAAAAATAAATAACAAAACTATTTTTAATTGTGAAACAATTGGCTTGAAAATCGTTACTCGGAGGTTTTTGGGGTCGCTGATTACGAATCTGATGATAGTTTTCAAAAATTTTCAATGGCGGATCCAATATGGCGGACGAATTTTATAAAAAATAATTTAATTGACTTGAAAATCGTTATTCGGGGGTTTTCGGGGTTGCTGATTACGAATATGATGTTAGTTTCTCCAAATTGAATAACACGGTAACCCAATTAAATCATTTTTTATAAAAGTCGTCCGCCATTTTGAATTTTGGAAAACTAACTTCAGATACATAATCAGCGACCCCGAAAGCCCCCGAGTAACGATTTTCAAGCCAATTGTTTTACAATCAAAAATATTTTTGTAATTATTTATGAGCAATTTTTTATACAGAACCCTTATTATTTAGGGTTTAATATGCCCAAAACACCCCCTTTCAACTTTTGATCATCAAAAATATCATTTTTCTTTGACCGAAAATTGAATGAAAATTTCAAGGGGTCGGAAAGCCCTACTCCTCCCTTTTCTCGATTATAGAAAGAATTGAAACTAAAACAATAATTCACTTTTTTTTAGTGTTTCATTTTCAATTCTTTATATATAATTGAGAAAAAATTTATTTACAATATACAATAATAATACGAAAAGTAAGAAAGTTTATTATAATAAACAAATTCTTCTATCGATTGAAAAATTTATTAAAATAAATAATGCTCAATCCGTTTGGAACAAGCAAAATGAATTATATTAAGTACACGCAGTTTTCTAAGATTTTTTTTTTTGAGACCATAAACAGGATTAAAACGTTGCATTATCAACAATTTGATATACTTTATGGTCTCAATTTGAGATCCTCAGAAAACTGGGATAATAATAAAAATAAATTTTTGATTCATTGATATATAAATATACAAAGAAATAGAAGTGCGTTATCGTATTTTGAAATATATGCGGTACGCACGATTTATATTTGCACACAGCCCACCACTTTGCAAGTATATAAGATGTCGTTTGACCTCGATTAACTACTGGTGGTTAATTAGTTCTGACTAAAAACGAATATCCCCAGAGTGGAGTAGAAAATATAAATTTATACGAGTATAATATATACGAAAGTGCGTATATAATAGAGAGAAAGGGGAAATTAAAATAAGAGAAAAAAAGAATTATGTGAGGAGAGAGAGAGAGAGAAAAAGAGAAAGATATCAGTAACAGATAGGAGAAGGATACGTAATGACTAATATGTATAGAGATTGAGCATACATGATAGACTCGCACGACTTTTACCCTATATATAAGACGTGACGTCATTTTGAAATACTCTCATATAATTACGCTCTTTATTTTTCTCAACACTTAAATTTTTTCATTACAAATATTTCTTATATCTTCTTAACACATTTTTGGTAACATAGGTTCTATTAATAGATACTAATACTTAATTTCTTTATAAACAGATAAACATTGAATTCAACTGTATTTTTCCAAATAAGGGAAATAATTTGTTCCACATTTGGAAAGATATTCGCCAGGAAATTGCACTTTTGCTAAGAAGTAAATTGAAAAGTAATGAAGACAAAGAGTCAATTTACAATATTGAAGAATTGTCAGAAGGTACATTTTCTAAAATACAAAATAAATAAATTAATTCCCTATGCTTATAATATTGTTTTTTTATCAGAATTTTGTTTCATTTTACAGAGCAACAAGATGCAGTGGTTCTTTATTTACTGCCGAAGCTTATAAGACCATCATTTTCGAAATACGGAGAAGATCCATGGGCCAAAAAATAAAAAAAAATCAGACAAGAACAGCGATTCATCTGAAAATACTTCAAAATCTACGTGCAATGAAATACAAGAATCGTTCATTTACTTTCATTAGATTAAGGAAAATTACGTTTTGTTACGGAAATGTGTAATAATGTTTGGTATGATGATCATTTTCAAGCATATGAAGAAGCAAATGATTGTATAAAAACATGGAAATGTTTAACTCCAAAAAGATTAAATAAAGGTATTGTTACTTTTATGGTTCGAGGATGTGATGGATCAAATTATATTGCAAAAAGATGGGTATGAATATTGTTAACTTTATATGTGGTGTGCATGAAATTCGTTTTCGAAATATTTTTGAAATATATAGAGAATTTATAAAAATTGTATGTCTTATTTATTTTAAACTTTATTCATTAAAACTATTTAATATTATTAAAATTGTCGTTTCAGATTATTTATCAATAATATAATCCATAATAATCAATTATCAGAGTTTTTGATATTTTCAGAATTAGAAGTGAACAAATATTAATTAAAATTAATATTTTTATAATATTAATTCCTAAAAAATGATTATTATAATATGTAAAATTAAAGTTTTTAACCTTCGCCGGACTGGATACTTTTTATATACACGGTTGACAAGATCCCACCCAGGGTGGGCCAAATGTTTTCTTCTTTGTATATTGCAATAAAAACTTAGAATCATTCAGTTTTTTTCCAAAATTGTTATATGTTACCAAATAATATATTTTATTAATGTTTTGTTGATTTTTTATTTGTTTAAACAATTTATTATTAATAATTTATAACTTTTTCAAATATACATACGACAGTAGAAGAATTTTATAAATTTGTTACCTTTTCTTCGTAGTTATTAATTCAAAGGTTATAAATAAAATAAAATATATAATTCAATTTGCAACAACTATTATTATAAATTGTTTAAACAAATAATTGTTGCTATTTATTAACATTCTTCATAATATTCCTAAAAAATTGCAATTTTTTTCTAATTTTGCAACTTAACAAGCACAACATAATAACACAAAGATTTTATATGAATTTACTATTTAACCAATTGTTTAAACAAATAATTGTTGCTATTTATTAACTTTCTTTATAATGTTCCAAGAAAGTTGCAATTTTTTTCTAATTTTGCAACTTAACAAGCTCAGCATAATAAACATGAAGATTTTATATGAATTTAGTATTCAAACGATTGTTTAAACAATTTATTGTTGTTATTTATTAACTTTCTTGTAGTGTACCTAGAAAGATGCAGTTTTTCCCTAATTTTCCAATTTATCAAACCGAATATAATATAGCCAGACAGATTTGACATAAATTTACTAATTTAACAATTGTTTAAACAATTGTTGAATTTACAATTTTACATCAAATCTATCTTTTATTATATTCGGCTTGATGAGTTGCAAAATTAGAAAAAAACGGCAACTTTCCAGGTGCCGTACAAAAAAAGTTAGTAAATAACAACAATAAATTGTTTAAACAATTGTTGAATTAATAATTTTACATCAAATCTATCTTTTATTATATTCGGCTTGATAAATTGCAAAATTAGAAAAAATTGCATCTTTCTAGGTGCAGAACAAAAAAAGTTAGTAAATAATAACAATAATTGTTTAAACAATTGTTGAATTAATAATTTTACATCAAATCTATCTTTTATTATATTCCGCTTGATAAATTGCAAAATTAGAAAAAAACTGCATCTTTGTAGGTGCAGAACAAAAAAAGTTAATAAATAATAACAATAAATTGTTTAAACAAATGAAAAATTCAATATAATATTTTTTATATCTATTATTTGACATCATAAAACACTCACAGTGAAAAGTCTGCATGATTTCAAGTCTTTTTGTAAAATAGAATTAAAAAAATATCTGAATCATCCCGGTTATCTCCGTACATACATTGATAAAAGTTATAAATAATCAAGAAGAAATTTTTTTTAAAAATTTGTTTTTACATTTTTTGAAAGTTCTTAAGATTTTGTTCAGTGACTTAAAATCGCGATTCAATTAAGGCAAAACTCTAGAAGATATGGCAATTTCAATTTGTCTGGCCTACCCTGGGTGGGCATCTTGTCAAGCGAAGGTTAATAAGAAATTAATACGAATATTATAATTTTCTTATTAAAAAATAACTAAACTCTCTGCATAAAGTCATTTTCAAAAAGTATTAATACATATGAAAAAATAGTTTTATATCCTTCTAAACAGAGCAAAAATTTCCATGCTCAAAGTATAAGATGATTTCTTGATGGCACTGACAGGTAGTGTTGAATAGCTACCGCTACTTTCTAACATCACAAAAATTCCCATGCTCACAGTATAATATCCTCTACTCGACGGTACTAACAGCTATTATTGTGTAGACGTCACTACTTTCTAACATCACGAAAATTCCCATGCTCACGGTATAAGATGCTCTACTCGACGGTACTAACAGCTATTATTGTGTAGACGCCGCTACTTTCTAACATCACGAAAATTCCCATGCTCACGGTATAAGATGCTCTACTTGACGGCATTAAAAACTAGTAAAGGATAACTTATAGTTCTCACTACCAAAATTAAAATTCTCATTTCGCACTGGTTTTCATGATATGTAGGATAAGACATTTTGTTTTGCAGTATACAAAGTTATACTATGTTTTAATATATTTACGACTATAAGCACTTCTGAAAATTTGTAAACCAATATATAGGATAATATGGTATTTTAAAAATTATATTTTGCTAAAAATGACGAGTTGTCATCAGCTTGCCATTAATAATATAAATTTTTCCCAGGATTTCAAACAAAAGTTCCAAGAAATTTTTCTCCGTGATACTCTCTAAATTTGAATTAGAATTCGTTCACTAATTTAAATTAGGAAAAATTTCTACTATAATTTTTAGTCATTTTTCACTAAAACTATAAAAAATATTACTAAGTCAAACAGTACCTAAATATTTTACTCAATATTAGTGAAAATTTCTATAAATTTGAATTAGTGAAATTTTAAAAAAAATTTAATATCAAATTCGTATTCAGTGATTCCAAAAACCCCCGAGTAACAACCCAAATAGCACGTAAGATTTCAGCAATCTTGCGGCACGCTTGTCGCGCAATATTGCCAACCTTGCACGATAAACTTGCCGCAAGCATCAAATGGCCCACCTGATCGAAAGATTGCAGTGTAAAATTACTGCAAGATTGCTCAGTAAGCTTGCACGACAAGCTTGTAGCAAGGTTGGTGCAAGGTTGCCAAATAATCTTGCTTTAAACCTAACATTTTTTAAAAAGTTTTTTATTTATAAATAAAATAAAACAGTTAATCTGACAATTACCATGGACAGAAAATCAACGGATGATTTAATAATGAAAGAAAAGCAGACAATGAGAGGGATTTCCAAGAAACAATCGAACTTTGAGATCTCAGTACAATATATATGCTACATATACAGGAGTTCCTCGTTTACAATACACTCACCAACAGTCAACACTCTCAAGGATTAAACATGCATTCTCGCTTACAGAATTCATGACTTCCATGTACAAGTTCGAACATGCAGAAAGCATTGAACATTTATAAAAATTACAAAAAATTCATTAATTATATGGAAAATTTGTTAATTACCTACTGAAAGAAAAAATAAATATATTAAATTTCAATAAATATAGTAGAAATTTTAGTAAATATTTTTCAATTTAGGGAAAAAGTGTCAAAATACAAAATATATTTCAATTTTAAATAAATGTTTTTTAAATTCTATTAAATATATATATGAAATTCAAAATCATGATTTTTATGGATTTTTTTTTCATTTTCATACCACAATTGATATAAAATTATTTCATATATTTTTTAAAATAATAAATGTAGACATAAAATAAAAAAATATAAATGCATGATAAAAATTCATTTTGAAAGTAGGAAAAGAAGTGTTGCGAAAAATTTTATATAAATTTTCAAATGTTCGGAAATATCAATTCAACTGTATAAGTAGATGTATATACGTGTATATATATATGTAGACAGTTTAAATCCGATAATTGAAATGAAATAGGAAATATTATCATCATGAAATTCATTTATTATTTATCAAAACAGTGAATCGTTAATAAAAAAAATTCTCTCCTCTCTGTCAATTTACGTAGCCTGTCACATGTCACTTCCGTGTTCAATTATGTTTCGCGGCCTTCTGGCCTGAAACGTCAAGGTAGCGAGTTCAACGGATTCTCGCGAGAGGAAGTGGAACGGGAAAGCTGCTGTAACCAGTGCAAAAATAGGAACGTAGGGATGTTTCTGAATATTTTATGCGCGACCCGGCTATACACGCTTATCTCTATCGCGCGTTGGCTTATAAAAAGCATGCTAGGTCGTGGACATAATATTTTGTGAATCATCGCGCATATATAGATTTTTCTCTAAAATTACTTTTTATTATCAATTTATCATTTACTTTATACACCTTTTCTTTTTTTTTTTTTTAAGTAGGACACTTTAATTTTCTGAAAAACTACACTGAGAAAAATAATAATGTAATGTTAACAAAATAATTTGGTGGAGCACTTTTAGTTAAGATTACAAAAATTTAGTTGACATAACAGTAACGAAAGAAGCAATCAATCGAGAAATTTAGTTGGCTGTACCAAAAATTTCGTTCAAGCTTTTGCGTCTGTTAACTGAATAATTTGGTTCTCCAAACCAAACCGTCTGAATGCTCAATTGCGCATGCGCTGTTCTCGTAAATATGTCACACGTTAACCATGCTTCGCTCTTCGTGTCGTCCAGTTTTATTCAAGTGTTTTCGGGATTTTTATGTGTTTCAGAAATTCGGTAAAAAAGTGTGTGTAGTGATGCATATCGAACAGAGAGAATAAAGCTTGTTAAAAGAACGGAAGTTTTTCTCCAGCCTGTATACTTTATGAAAATAATTTACACTCACATTGTCACTAGGATTCTTAGTGTAGTGGTCAGCGTTCTTGATTTGCGTTGCGTAGTCTGAGGGTTCGATCCCCAGCAGTGTTAGGTTTTTCCGCAATAGAAATTAATTTAAGTAGACATAGGGTATCAAAAGTGATAAAATTAAGTGAAAAATAAAAAATATAAGTGTGAGCCAAAAAATAATTTGGTTGAGAAAAGAAAAAATTTTTTTTCATTTAACTAAATTTTTTGTTTGCTTAAAAACAATAAGTTAGTTCTCCAAACCAAATTTTTTATTTGATATATGTGCAACTAATCCGTTTGGTTCGGGCTACTAAATTTTTTCGTTGAATCATTTTTTGAATTAGTGACTCATTTTTGGCTTTTGAATTAGTAAAATTTAATTAATTCAAAAGCAAAAAGTGAGTCATTGATTCAAATTTGTTAACATTTTTTACTAATTCTTTAGAGTGTTGTTTTGATGTTATATTATAGAGGAAAAATTGCATTTAAAATGTGAGAGAAATCCCTTTAAACGAATTGTCTGTAATTGCAAATGTCCGAACAAACATTAAAAAGATTTTGGCGCGATTTTTAAAATAAACCAATAAAAAATTATTCATAAAATTGTGATTGCTTGATTTTAATAATTGCACAGAAACATTCTGTCGATTGTTTGTTCCGTCATTTGCAATTTCGGACAAATGAAAATTCTATCAATTTGAAATTCACAGTTTTAGGTACACTAGAAAGATTGAAATTATACTGATATATGTAGTTTTAAACTCGAAAAGTTTGAAGACTTGCATTTTCAATGGATTGATTGAATACTTTAATTCAATTATTGTCGTACGGATATTCTTATTTTAAAGACAACGAGAGCAAAAATTTTGTCGCACACCTATATATGAGGTATTCCATGCCAAATCGGAGACCATTTGACTTTTGCACCTCAGATCTTTTTGAAAATTTTTTTCCTTTTAGTACTCATGAAGACTAGCTTTCACGATTTTTTTCAAATTTTTTCATCAAGCCCTTTAGGAGATATCAATTTTTGAAAAATTACGTCACTTTTTTTTGAAATGCTTGTAATTTCGCTAAAAATTGACCAAATTGGATCAATCTTATATCAAAATTTTTGTTTTTAAACGTACTTTCCAAAAAAAATATTGAAAGTTATTTTCGAAAAAAATTTCTATTAGATTTTTGAGATTTAAGACTAAAAATTCATTTTTGAACCTGTGTGTATCGATCGATTTTTTTCAAAATTTTTTTACAAAAACTGCTCTAAATTTGACAAATTTTGAGCCTAGTCCGATAATGGGAAAACGATGGGAACTATTTTTTTCGAATTTTCAAATTTTACGTTTTTAATTATTCACGTTAAAAAGTATTTAAAATTATTCTAAGAACTATTTTACTATATATATATTTAATAATGTATAATTATTTGACACCTAGAGATTAATTATTTTAGATTGATTAAAGGAAAAGGATATAAACAAAAAAAGTATTAAACATGCTCAATAAAGTTTTTTCATCGAGCAGAATTTATTGTTTTACACGCTTAAATATTTTACGCATCCGAGATTCATCAGAGGATGAGAATTGTTTAAATCTTAAATTGCCATTTTCTTCTGGAATCACACAATGAAATTTTTGCGTTCCATCTATTCTCTTTGTTTTCTCATATTTTGTCTCTAATGATGTTTTGGCTTGGATGTAATCTTCGTTTGAAAAAAATTGAATATGAATATTTGGCAAACTATCGGTGCTGACCGCCCAGTTATATAACTCCCGAGGAGTTGAAATTTGTTTATCAAATGGAAGTTGAAGACTTTTTCGTGCAGCTATTCTCTACACACTGCAGAGATAGTCGGAACGAGTTAAATTATACAATTTTTGTTGATTAGCAGAAGCTCGTCGGAGACTATTCTTTACTCTATGATTCTGTAGTTTAAAAGGGTTGCAGCAGAAATTAAATGCTCCTAAATTTGACATGGCATAAGAACGTAGAATTGTTTTTTTACATGACACGCTATAAAGACTAATAAAATATGTTTTTAGGTTAAATTTGATTGCGATATTTTCGCACTTGTTCCCATGGTGAATATTAATCAGGAGTAACAGTGCGCAAGTCGCGTTTTCGTATTCTTCTGCGCACGCTATTACTCCGCCATTTTGAAAATAATTTCTGTTTTAAAACAGGAATCTATCGTTTTTTTCAGGTTTTGATCTTCCTAGTCTTTATTAATTATCTAGTTATCTGGTATTATTTTGAAAATCATTAATTTTAAATTGCTTAATAACTTCTACAAATAAAACAAAATTTTAGATAAATAATTAAAATATTACTTTATTATTTATTTTCTAAACTATTTTATTTTATAAAACTAACAATATTCGTTGGGTTTGAATGAGAGAAAATGATTATTGTTTGATTTCCATACAGATAATTAAAAACGTAAAATTTGAAAATTCGAAAAAAATAGTTCCCATCGTTTTCCCATTATCGGACTAGGCTCAAAATTTGTCAAATTTAGAGCAGTTTTTGTAAAAAAATTTTGAAAAAAATCGATCGATACACACAGGTTCAAAAATGAATTTTTAGTCTTAAATCTCAAAAATCTAATAGAAATTTTTTTCGAAAATAACTTTCAATATTTTTTTTGGAAAGTACGTTTAAAAACAAAAATTTTGATATAAGATTGATCCAATTTGGTCAATTTTTAGCAAAATTACAAGCATTTCAAAAAAAAGTGACGTAATTTTTCAAAAATTGATATCTCCTAAAGGGCTTGATGAAAAAATTTGAAAAAAATCGTGAAAGCTAGTCTTCATGAGTACTAAAAGGAAAAAAATTTTCAAAAAGATCTGAGGTGCAAAAGTCAAATGGTCTCCGATTTGGCATGGAATACCTCATATATATATGTACTCGAAATGCGAGAATAATAACTCACATAAGAGAATAGAGTTAGAATGCGAAGGGACTTTTCCGGCTTCTGAAATGTCGGAAGCCCGTGAGAATACCCAAAAGGGGAAGCATGAAGGATTTCCTGGGGTCCTTTCTCTTTTCTTCCACCCTCAACATAGATCGTTTATTTTTCAGGGACGAATCAATTGACTGATTTTTCGTCATTAGTCATCGAATGTGGGGATTCTACTTTCTTTTATAACGCCTTTTTCGTTTATATTTTCATTTCATAAAATTAAATTCAAATATTGTATGAAAAAAAGAAATTGCAATATTCCTACGAAATTTAATTTTTTTAAATTTTATAATTGAAAAATCAGTAAAAATTTTCTCTCATTTAGAACAATAGAATAAAAATTTAGACATATATTAATTTTTAAACTTTTGTTTTACAATTTTATTTTATTATTTATTTTATATATATACAAATATGTATAAATGAAGAATTATTTTTTCTAAGAGTGGTTAGATAAAAATATTTGAGGTAAATCAATGTACAAATTTTATATAAAAGAAGACTTCGTGTGTTTTTTTTTCTTTCTTGAAATATATTAGATATATGTATATTTGCGCCTCTTAAAAATGTACGATCCTGAAAGACCCTTTTCACCCTCGTATCGGAGATTGAGGTTTGCATTGCCTGGGTCGGTTCTTACTGATAATATCACCATCTCGCATTCCCGGAAATTTACGGTCCTTTTGTCTCAAGGATACATACATCCAGAGCTATAGAATAAAGGCAAAAACGAGGAAACTAATACAGATATAGGGAAAAAAAGAGGACCAAGAGAATGATGAAGAAGGACAAAATTTTGCGGTTAATGGGTATATGTTGTTTTACTTTTGAATATGCTCCCTCTCTTTCTTCATAGAAATAAGATGGCATTTATTCAAAGTGTGACAAACTTTAAAAAACAAAAATTAGTGTACAATAACGGAACATTTGAAAATATAAAACTTCTAGTTGTTTGGCCTAATAAAAGTCACGGACAAAGTATGCTTAATCCAAGCAAAATTTTGTTGCCTTACAACATCCTTGAAAAGAAACAAGTGAATATAATAAGGGGCAAATTCAAATGTTACAATGACCACATAGTACGTATGGCACATTCTTAGTAATTTTTATTTTTCGAAGAATTCTCAAGGACTGAAGTTATTTGAATTTGTACTTAACCACTTTTGAAAATAGGATTTGGTCCCAAGTCTATTGTTTAGGTGGCTTAGGAGGATCCCACTTGGTTTTGGGCTGGGAAAGGGCTCCCCTTCCCTCTCTATCTCTCTCAACTTTAAGAGGTAGTAAATTATACCATCACCTACGTAAGTAATGCAAAGGGGACTCTCTCGGTTTCGTTCCATCTCTCCCCCCCCCTCCCTCTCACTCTTACATACCTGACGAGAGATCTCCCAGAATTAAACTCAGCGTTTCTCAGGATGAGATCAGTTGGTCCCGTTTACAATCTGTTACGTTTCCATAGCGAGACAAAGACCCTCAAATTTAAGGCTTTAAACATCCTTTTACAGTTTACAATTTACATTTTAGATTTTACAACAGGGCTCTCAGGAGATTGTTCATAAAATTCTCACCAAAAAGAAAATTTTTCAAAATAAAGATACTCTTGAAAAATGGGGGTAGAAAAAAAAACATTGCCACAGGTTTATCGGTTTTACTTTTTTTTATAGTTTAAATTTAATGATCCCTCTTTTAAACAATTGGAAACCACTTGTTAAAATTCAACTGTTTATACACAGAAGAAATGTAATTATGCCATATAATATTTAAAGATTTTAAGAAAGTATGTATCAATATATATCAACTGTTATTATATATTATATTTTATACAATATAATTTTTTAAAATTAATAATTAATTTAAATTTTTATTATTTATTATACATATATTATATATTATTATACCTTATTTGAAGGTATGAAAAAATATAAAGCACATACATTTCATACTTTATATAAATTGTGTTTAACAATTTGTTATTGTTTTTTGTGTTTTGATAAATAAAAACACCTTTTTAAACACGCCGGCATAATACTTAGATAATTTTGTGCTGATAGTTCTAAGTCTGAAAGTGTAAAGAGAAATTTGGGTTTTTTTTTTAGTAAAATACGAAGAAAAATGTATACAGTAAAAAAAATCTTCTCCAAAATAATACAATTTTTTAATTTCAACATTTTTCGGGCAAACAAGATATGACTGAAATCGATATTATACTAAATGCACCCTTCAGTAAATTCAATGAAAATTATACAATTTTTAAATATTAACATTTTTAATTGGATCAACATATGCTTGTAATCTTGAAATTCCGAGGAATAAGAATATGATAAAAAAAATTAAAAATTGTTAATATTTAATTAAAAATATTATAATTTTCGTGAAAAACTCATTAAGGGCCATAAATAGAAAATGTCATTAGCCCCGAGAACGCCGCTCAGGCCCCCGCGGTGCATGCATCCCCTCGAGCTCCGAGTTTATGGCCCGACCGGTAGAGTGGGGGTATACTACTTCCCCTCACGGGAGTCTTCCGATAATCGCCCTTTTGACCCAACTTTAAAAACTATATCTATTTAATTTATAATCATAGTCATAAAAGACAAATTCACAGAGACACTGAGTGCAATTTATATTTCAATGTGTATAAATCATATATAAAACCTCTTTATCAACGAAATCTTATACAAGCAAATAGTTTATATTCTATCAGTTAAAATTGGTAAATATTGTATTTTCACAATCATCACTGATTGGATCTTTTCAACTTGAAAACTCACTCCCTGTGGAGACATTCAATATGTAAATATAATCACATTTTTCAAAGAATAGTAAATTCACAGACAATTGATAAATGCAAAATTACAATAAACAAACTCTCATAATGTTAGGGTGTTAACTTTTTTTTTAAACAAATTTTTAATAATCACCCTCATTAAAATTTAATTGTCCACTTTTTGGAAAATATTATGAATAATTCCACTGTGCTAGTTCAAAAAATGAAAAAATTGGACATATAGTGAATTAATCTAATTTTGGGTACGTTGAATTGAATTGCGTTAGCCGTTTTTCAAGATCGGGTCAAATTTTTTAATTAATTGCTATTTTTTTGCTCATTATCAAAATACAACATTTTTCCTTATCAAAAAGAATAAAATTGACTTAAAACTCGTTACTCGGGGGTTTTTTTGGGGTGGCTGATTACGAATCCAGTGTCCAACATTCAAAATGGCGGATCCAATATGGCGGACTTTTTTCAAAAATCTTTCGTATTCGCTTGAAAAAATCGTTCGGATTCTATATTGCTTTATATGAAGCTCTCGCATACAATTTCAAAATATGTGACCTGGTCTACTAAAAGGTACTATAAGGTTCAAAAAATTGATGTTCTCTTTTTGGCGATTCTGATATGAAAAAAATATGGCGTCAAAATTGATGGATTAATGTTCAAAATTTACTCACATTCTTCAGAAATTTGATACTTAGGGGTTTTTAGGGTCGCTGATTACAAATCTAGTGTTAACGTAGAAGTAATAGACGTTTTTGCTTGAGAAACCATTTGCCATTAATTTGGACGCCATATTGGATTCGCCATTTTGAATTTTTCAAAACTATAATCGGATTTATAATCAGCGACCTCAAAATTCCCCGACTGGAAATTTTCAAGTGAATTTATTTAATTTTATAAAATCTAGTCGCTATATTGGATTCGCCATTTTCAATTTTTCAAAACTATAATCGGATTTGTAATCAGCGACCTCAAAAATCCCCGACTAGCAATTTTCAAGTAAATTTAATTAATTTTATGAAATTTAGTCGCCATATTGGATCCGCTATTTTGAATTTAAAAACTATCATCAGATTCGTAATCAGCGACTCCAAAACCCCCGAGTAGCAATTTTCCCGTGAATTTACACGGAGAGAAGGGCGTAGTAGATCTTACTACTATCTCAGTTAAATATACTAAACAGTATCGTTCATTTTGGACGGACTAAACATTCAGTTAAATGAACGATACTGTTTAGTTAAAAAAATTTACACGATTATCGATAGAAAAAAATATACCGACAGAAACGAAATGTAGAAATCTGATTGGTTGTCCGCAATCTGGTTAATTGTGGACAACCAATCAAATTTGTGCATTTTTATTCTGTCGGTAAATTTTTTTGTGTGACAGAACTATAGTAGTCCCTCTGACTACGCTGTTTAGTAGAATCTGGACTAAACGTGTTTAGTAGAATATACTAAATCTCTTCTCTCCGTGTAATTAATTTTATAAAAGATAGTCGCCATATTAGATCCGCCATTTTGAATTTTCAAAAACGCCACACGACATCGAAAAGTATTTGTTTTTATTGAAGTAATAAGCATATATGCCCGATTTTCTATATTTGAACTATTTTTGGGCAGAAGGGGGCTTCAGTTGACAAAGAATGCCTCATATATATTATATTTTATTATTTATAATAACATTATTATTTCCCTTCGGATCAAGGGTTATATAGAAAATCATCCGCAATAAACGGAGAAAAAGGTAAAAATATTTTCTAATGTCCCGCTAGGCATTAACAATTATCAGTTAAATAAAAGAGATATTGTGAAGATTCTGTACATATCGTGGATACTTATACCCTAATCAATTGATGTTGTTTATGAGAGAGAAAAACACTGCCATCTAGCGGATGGTTGGAAAGTTAACGTAGCGCGAAATTCAAATTGCTTGAAGGAAAAACTGTAAGTATAAACATTTACTTGCAAATGTATTTACTTAAGAATGCATACTATTACATTAAACAAAACTTAATTAATGTTATAATGGTCACAAATAATTTTTTTAAATTTTAATTCTTTATACTTACAGTTTTTCCTTCACGCAATTTGAATTTCGTGCTACATTAACTTTCCAACTATTCGCCAGATGGCAGTGTTTTTCTCTCTCATAAACAACATCAATCGATTAGGGTATAAGTATCCACGATTAATTTTTTTAATCTTGGTTGAAGTCTGATTTTTTTTGTTTTTTTGAATATTGGTTGAATATTGGGCCAATATTGAAATTCGAGCCTTGGCATTGGTCTCTATACTCCCAGACTTGGTCCAATATTGGCTAAAATAACTGGTCCAATATTTAGCCAATATTTAGTCTTGGCAATTTCCCACTGGGAAGTTTTAAAATGTATATATTTATGTACATTTAGAAAGAAGGATTTTCTGCGGCAAAAGAAGATATAGAAATATTGGTGTATAAGGAGTCAAACTGATAGGTGTGTATCAGTGCGTGAAAGAAGGATTCTAAATCACTGAAGGATCGTAAATATATCAGAAAGAGAATTGGACACCGAGTCAGCCCTAAAGCAGAGAGGTTATTTACCTCACACTATTATATATATACACACCGAAAGTGAGGTTATTGATTCGGGTATCCTCGCGTATTATATGTTGACCAAGATCGAATTTCCAACATATTAAAGAATCAAGCGCACAAATGTGTTCATCCTGACGAAATTAAACGTAATTTTATTTGTTTAATTGATTAATTATGTTTTTTATACTCGGGTATAAAAAAAATCTGTTTACTAAAAGTATAATAATATAAGTAAATTATTTACAAAATAAGTTTGTTATTTCCCATATATATGATAATATTATATATATGTACATCATTCTATAGACCAAAGTAACTTGTCTATACTTGTTGAGCCATTTCTTTAGTGTAGTTTAGTATAATCACTATATCATTAAAGAAAAGTATAATAATAAAGAAGCTGTCAAACAGGAAAAATTGATACAATATTATGTGTGTAAAATTCATTCGCGGAAAGCTCATTATATTGACGCAAAGAAGACAACTAATTATTATTTTATTTTTAGAATAGTAGGTATATTCTATAGAATAAAATTCTTGGAATACATTATCCTCTCAAAAGGAGAGAATATTCAATTACAAAGTATAGAAGATATTATTCCTTTTTTGAAAACAAGTATTAAAAGATGTATTTTAACCTTTTTCTTAACAAGAACGTATCTTATTAAATTATACAAGATACAAATTATTGATATTAATCACTTTTAACTTCTTTCCAAAAAGTAATTAAAAGCATCTTAAAATGCATTTGTATTTAAGATTAGAAGATGAAAAAATCAGATACTTTAATTGTTTAAACACTTATAAATAAGGTATTATTTATTAATCACATTCTATTAATGTGTTATTTGACCCATAAAACATTTATTAAAGTAATTTATTTTGGCTAATTTTGTAAAGGAATGAAGAAAGAAGAATTCTTGAGAATGATGAATGAATCAAAAAGAAATAGTTTGATCGTTGAATGAATGAAGAAAAAGGTTTCGGTGAGGGTTAAATAATACATGAAACGATGTGTGTGTATGTGTTTGTGTAAGGGGGAAACGCATTAAAATAACCGGACGCTGTAATTAGTATTACACAACAGTTCTGTTCCTTTATTTCAATGAGTAGGTGGAATTTATTTACTCTAACCGAATTCTCAATTTCGCATACAATATAAAATCCCACTTGTATACATGTATACATATACATATCACCAACATAAATATACAAGAGATAAATAATTGATCACTTACAACATATACAATATATTTTTTAAAAAAATATTGTTTAAGTCATAATAAATCGATGGTTAAATTTTTGAGATGGCATTATTTTTTGTTTTCGAGATATTAATTAAATAACTAACAAAAGTTAATAAAAAATGAAATATTTTACGAACAAATAAAATTAGAGTAATTTTAAAAACACCATTTGAATGCTTATCATGTTTAAAAGTTATAAACAAGTTTTATTTTTTAAACAAATTTTTTAAAAATTAATATTTTTTTAAGCAAATAATTTTTTTCTAAAAGTTTAAGATCTTCTGCGTAAAAAACATTTAAAACATTGTTCTCTATCTTTAATAGGAAAAAAGTTATAAGTAAAGCAAAAAAAATATTGCTGAAATTTGTTATTGTAAATATCTCGAAAAATATTAAAAATTTCAAATTCAAAATTTGTACACTTATTTAGCACCACTATCACTACAATTTACCGAATTTTGAGAAAAATCCGAGACATGACCCCGTATTCTCATATGAAATGCCTCATATATACATTTTGGCTATTGGATCACTTCAGGAATTTCGCCCCATATATACATATATTCACATATCAATTCTTCCATCAGAATTGCAATCTTAGTTATCATTACACAATCAGAAGAATGTAATTATTAATACCATTATCATCAAATTTCTATCGCTCTTATTCATTCTGATATAAATCACGTAAATTATCAACGATATGACCTCAAACATACATAAAGCAAATAAATTGATAAACAAAAGAATAAAATTCGGAAGAGTATACACGTGATTATAAGTGTGATTGTCATAATTAATTATCACATAGCAAATATGTTAACTGTGAAAGCTAATTGTTAGCTGTAACAGCTATCAATAATTATTGCTATACACATATATAATAGTAAAAAAAAATGTATTCAAATTGTCATTTAGTTGAATTTCTCTTTCTCTAAATTGTCATTTAACAATAAAAAATTTCTCCCAACTGAATATTATCATTAGAAAAAATTAATTTTAAAAAAATAACCTGTTATGTCTTCATTATATTATTGCGTAATATTATTTTTAATAAAATTATCCAAGAATGTAAAGAGCGAGTGCCGTTTTGCGTCCATTCATACATATACATATATATATATATTTTCTCGTTATAGCAATTAGAGTTAGCGCAAACCTCCGAGTTGCGCCTTTCCCCTCATTTTACACTGAATCGCTTCACCTGATGCAAACATTCCATGTTCCAGGATCCTGTTAATTGACTCATTGAGCTCACAGTTATACCTTTAGCAGTTCATCTCGTTTCATTTTCCACATAATACACACGTATTCCATATAGAAGCCGGATTACTGAATAAATTCCTTGTTACAGTTTCCTATACGTATATACTACTCGGAATGCATGTTCATTTCATGTATATTCAATTATATATATTACAAAACAGGCAGAATTTTAGGGAAAGGTTCTCCCGTGGAGAAGTGTGTTTCAGATTTGAAGGTATAAACGCGGGAGATGTCTATATATATATATATATAGTATTTTAGGGTCTTCTCTGTTAAAAAGATGGGTTGGACCGGGAGTTTTTGGTTCGTTGATTGTTTTCCGAGTCTGTAGGTCTAGACTATTTAATCTCGAGATTCTATGGTATGTATATATTTATATATGAAAGCACAAATGGCGCCTAACTCCAGGGTGTCTCTGTTATTATCAGAGGGTGATTTCTACCCTAATCGTAGATGTATATATAATATGAGGGTGAAAGGTTATAGAGCTTATATTTATCAAATAATATAAACGGCTTATTAAAAGAAAATTATAATTTACGTATTTCTATATATAATTATAAATTATATTCATATTCACTTGTGCGTGTATCAAACACACAATATGCGCGCGCGAGATAGATTTTGAAAGCCTCAAAATCGCATATTATTATCAGACATTTATGACGAATTGTGCGTCATTATGAGGTATTCATATATATATATCTACTATGTGGTTCCTATTCAGAAGTGACCTCGAAAATAACTATTGATTCAAATAATCACACTCATATACATATATATATATATATATATATATATATATGGGGCATTCCACGTCAACGAGAGACCCCCCGCCCCCAGAATAGATTTAAATGAAAAAATTTCAAATACGGCTTAAAATTTAGGTAATTACATCTACTTTAAAATGCAAAGTGGCAAAATAAAAAATTCAAGATGGCGGATCCAATATGGTGAAAAAAGTAAAAAAAAATGCTTGAATTCACTTGAAATTTGTTACTCGGGGGTTTTTAGGGTCGCTAAACACAAATATGAAATCAGATTTTTAATATTAAAAATGGCGGATCCAATATGGTGGCCGATTTTTAAAAATTTTAACAAATTTCAATAAAACGTATCTTATGGTGCTTTGTAGGGTTGTAAAAAGTTCTAAAGGTTTTAAATTGAATTAGAAATTTAGGTAATTACTCCTACTTTAAAATGCTAAGTGTGAAAATAAAAAATTCAAGATGGCGGATCCAATATGGTGAAAGAAGTAACAAAAAAAAGCTATAATTCAATTGAAATTTGTCACTCAGGGGTTTTTAGGGTCGCTGAACACTAATCTGACATCAGATTTTAAATATTCAAAATGGCGGATCCAATATGGCGACCGATTTTTAAAAACCGAAACAAATTTAAATAAAAATTGGATTACGAGAGTTCGTAGGGTTGTAAGAAGTTCCAAAGGTTTTTTATTGAGATAGAAATTTAGGTAATTAGACATACTTTAAAATAAAAAATGGCCAAACACAGATTTCATAATGGTGAACCTAATATGACAGAAGAAGTAAAAAAAAATCTTCAATTCAATTGAAATTTGTCCCTCGGGACTAAGATAAATAGGCCTTACTTTTACTAGTTGGATTTTTACCTTTTCCTACTTTAACTAGTTGGATTTTTACCCTTTCTTACTTTAACTAGTTGGAACCTAAATTGATCTTGCCTTAATCGGTTGGACTCTTTATGTCTTACTTTCACTAGTTGGATTTTTATCCTTTCTTACTTTTACTAGTTGGAACCTAAATTGGTCTTGCCTTAATTGGTTGGACTCTATATGTCTCACTTTCACTAGTTGGATTTTACCCTTTCTTACTTTTACTAGTTGGAACCTATGTCTTACTTTTACTAGTTGGATTATTACCCATTTTGAATATTTAAAATCTGATGTCAGATTAGTGTTCAGCGACCCTAAAAACCCCTGAGTGACAAATTTCAATTGAATTATATCTTTTTTTGTTACTTCTTTCACCATATTGGATCCGCCATCTTGAATTTTTATTTTGACACTTAACATTTTAAAGTAGGAGTAATTACCTAAATTTCAAATTCAATTTAAAACCTTTAGAACTTTTTACAACCCTACAAAGCACCATAAGATACGTTTTATTGAAATTTGTTAAAATTTTTAAAAATCGGCCACCATATTGGATCCGCCATTTTTAATATTAAAAATCTGATTTCATATTTATGTTTAGCGACCCTAAAAACCCCCGAGTAACAAATTTCAAGTGAATTCAAGCATTTTTTTTTTACTTTTTTCACCATATTGGATCCGCCATCTTGAATTTTTTATTTTGCCACTTTGCATTTTAAAGTAGATGTAATTACCTAAATTTTAAGCCGTATTTGAACTTTTTTCATTTAAATCTATTCTGGGGGCGGGGGGTCTCTCGTTGACGTGGAATGCCCCATATATATATATATACAATACAGAAAACACGTTAATGTATAAAGATGAAATTTCCATATATAAATATAGCGTGTCACCTAATAAATCATTAATATAAATAGATCCACTTTGATAATGTATAATTCGTTCAATAATTTTAATTATTGAAAATTTCTACTAATTTTTAGTTATTCTTTTACTAAAATTTTATTAAAACAAGGTGTTCAATTCATGACCATTTAGCTTCCTAATCCTATCAATTTTACAAACATTGGTAAAATGTAAACTTTATATAAATCAATCGATTTGTTTTCATGCCAGGAATATGGTTTTGACAAAATTTATTAAAAATTTTCATGAAAGAAAAGTTATTTCAAAAAATACGAAAAAAATTTTGTTTACAAAAATTAAAAAATTATATAATTTATAGATTTTAAGTAAAATATAGACTTTATATAGGTTAATCAATTATTTGTTTTAATATGCGAGAAATCAGTTTTTTGGACAAAATATTATATTTACAGTGTAAAAAAATTTTTGATTAAAAAAGTGCCATAAAAAAAAAAATTATGTTGATATTTTTGGAAATCCTTGTGTCTGATTTTAGGTATTGATGACTGTAATAAACACACACACACACATAAAATAGCCATTTTAATGAATTTTTGTTAAGTAAAATTTCGTTGCATAGAATTTTCTTTAAGATGAATTTTCATTTGTCCGAAATTGCAAATGGCCGAACAAACAATCGATAGAATGATTTTGGCGCAATTTTCAACCAATCAAAAATTATTCATAAAATTTGTGATCGGTTACTTTTAAAAATCGGGCCGCAAATTCTATTAATTAGAAATTCTGTTAAATGACTTTTCGGTTAAGTACAAAATTCTGTTGAAAAATCGGTTATATCGAAATTCTATCAAATAATAATTCGAAGAAATAAAAATTCATCTCAAAGAGAATTTTATGCAACGAAATAAAAATTCTTTGAAATAAAAATTCTTTGAAATAAAAATTGTAACAATTGATTTTCAGAACTTATTTATGTGTCCCTTAAAAATACATATTTTGTTTAATTGAAATAGAATATTTTTTAACTGAATCATTTATATCGTTTTTACATTGAGGTAGATATTTCATTTGATTAATTAATGAAGCTTATAAATTGTGTTATATGCATATTAAATAAAATCATTCAAACTTACATTTAGTTTTAAAATATAGAAATCGTAGCTTAATTAAAATTGAAAATATTATTAAATAATCGGTATATCCGGTAAAAGAAGATTATGAATGAATAAGAAAAGATTAATTAGTCACAAAATGTTTAATTAACACAATTTGCGCTCCATTAAAAATACATTTTGTTAGTAACTGACCTAATTCAATTTTAAATAATTCACTTCCTTCAATGTTCTATTGTAAACTAATTATCAAATTATTCAATCGTATAATTAACTTTCATATGAAATACTTATAGAATAATGTATATAAATATAATAATCCTCAATTTGGAATTGTCATTTCTATAGATATAAAATTCTAACTTTGACTAAAATATAAAATTTCTAAATTCCGCATTATACGCATATAATTATAATTTATAGCTGAGGACAATACCTATCCAACTGTGGTATTATAGTTTTTAAATTTCCTTCACTGAAAAAAATTATTTGAGTAAATAAAAAGGTGGTTAACTCATGGATACATTTCCCTACGAATGTAACGTAACAGTCCGCGAAATTGACCATATAGAATATCAATAGAAAGTTTACAAATATCTTCGTGCTTTTTAAAAAAAATATAAATAATGCAAAATACAAGCAACAAAATTTAATGCGAAATGCAGAAAATTTCAAAGATATTGTAGTACATATAAGAGGGATGAAGAAATCCCCCCCCCTTTTCCTTCAATTACGTTACAAAAGGAATAGTCGGAACACATCATCAAGAAGCTACATACATCATCAAGTCATCATAAATCAGTGTAACATTATGTTAACTTTCTTTTTACAAGGATTTATCGTTCTTTTTGCATATTTTATGGGTAGTTTCAGGGGAAACTGGTTTCACAAGTGACAGACATACTGCGCGCACCGAGTGTAACGTCGAAATCCTCGTTACACATCAAAACACTCGTTGTCGTCTTATTTTCGCGAACATGAACGGAAAGGACCGGTTTTGAAATCGAACTGCCGCGCGCAAAGTCGATCCACACACCATAAGGATATAAAAGGATGCGATGCTTTAAGCTTCGTTCAATCAAAAGACATATATATATATATATAGAATAGTATATAATATACTATATTCAAATGAAAAATAAAATTATAAAATAATAATATTATATAAAAATATTTAAAAAAAATAATGAATCAGAAGAAAAAATTGAACTACAATCACAAATTTAATTTGATTCGGATGATGCTAATAAAAACTGTTATTCTAAAAGTGAAATCACAGAGAAGCCATTTTCGATTGCTGGTATCTCATCAAATTCGCACTTGTGTACAACCGCGGCATGGAGAAAAAAATTGCCATTAATTGACAGGGTCTCTCGTCGATTTTTTTTTCTTTTCTATATAGTATTAAACGACAACGGAGGCGCTTTTTGATGATTCATTGAGGAGCCGTGAATCAACATGGATGACAACAAGTGCACTTTGAAGATAGGGGAAAAGAAATCAGCGAATGATTGGAAGAAACAGGACGACACATCAGATTAAAGAAAAGAAATAAAAAGAACGTAATGGTCAATGGTATAGCAAAGAAGGAACTGATAGGAGGCTGTGTCAATGTGTCAGAGAGATGGTTTCTCGTCGACTCGGCTTGCCTTTTATGTCTCTTCAACGTGGGGTCTCTCAAACTCTCCATTTCTCAGCGTTCCTCAACTACATATAAAGAAGCTTGTTGTAAAATTATTTCTATTAATAATTACTTCATTTTTTTTATGTTATTAATATTTTAATGTTTAAATATTTTATAATTAAAAAACTGAACTTTCTTATTTTTAGGGTTTCGTACTCGGTTCGAAACCCTATTTATATCGGTTTTTTTTGAAATTTTGTAGATTACAGGAAAAATACAGCGAACCTGATTGGAATTGTTTATCATGGCGTTGTCAAGGTAAAATCATGAATTTTTACGAAAAATGTCTAAAAATGACTATGTACCTCCTCCCTAGCGGCCACATCTTTTGACATAAAGAGCTCAAATTTAGTACACTTACGTATTTTTACGTGAAAATTACAGGGAAAAAAATGTGAACACGATTGGAGTTGATGATTAATTTTTATCAAATTTTTAAAGAAAAATAATAATTTTAGGGAAAGAAATGTAGTTTTCGACCAAAAACTAAGAAAATTTTATCTAAAGTAATTCAAATTTATATATTTTTACGTATTTTTAAGCGTAGATTACAAAAAAATATAGCGATGACGATTGGAGTTGATGGTCCTGGTGCTGTCAGGAAAGAACTGATAATAATTGAAAAAATCATGAATTTTCTCCCAAAAACGAAGAAAATTTTATCTAAAGGGCTTAAAATTTATTCATTTATTTTCACGCATTTTTGTGTCTAGATTATAGAAATAATTTAACAAACATGATAAGAAGTTTTGTTTTAATTAAGTTTTTTCTAACACACATACTGAAAGTACATATGACAACAAACGTACAGAGACGCCAAGCGGAGAAAGTGTACACTATTGTTTACTTGATTATCGATTTTAAATTTGATTCGATATATCGAAATATCAACATTAAACTTAAACTCGATATTTCGAATCGATAGTTAGATAGTAAATTCAATAATATACTGTTCTTGTTCTTCTTAATGTTCTATAAACAACAGAAATAAAAATTGACGTTACGGGGAGGGAAAGTTACATTCCCTCCCTGCTAGTGACGTCACAGGGAGGGAAAGTAACTTTCCCTTCCGCTCGCCGGGAAAGACATACTTTTCTCCCCCTTTACAGGTAAGAAATGGTGTACTTTCGGTGCGTGTGTTAGAAAAAAATTGTTTTTGAAAAAAGTGTACTTTTCCCATGAGTTTTTTTATTCGTTTCTCTGTTCTATTTATTTTTTTCTAATTTTTGTTTCTTCCTCCTATTCTTCCTTTTTTAATTCGTTATTCGTTTTACATTTTTTTAAAGAAAATATTTATTTTAATTAAAAATAAAATCGGACAAGTGCGAGTTACACTCGCACTAAATTTGAGGGTTCCGTACACGTAACTTATTTGGTATAAAAACATATGTTTAAAAAATATAAGTTTTATATGTCAAATAATGTAAGTGATACAAAAAGGAACAATTTTCTTAAGATTTTTTTAAAAAATTCTTTCTTTTTGTATCACTTACATTACTTGACATATAAAACTTATATTTTTTAAACATATGTTTTTATACTAAATAAGTTCGCTTCGTGTACGGAAACTTCGATTTTAGTGCGAGTGGAACTCGCACTTGTCCAATTTTTTTAGATATAGCTTCTATTTATAAAAAAAAATGAAATGATAAGAAAATAAGGAGCTTTAATAAATATATAAAAAATGGTATCTATCGCTAAATATGTTTCTCAACGTAAATTAGTCTTCAATTACACAATACAATAGTATATTCTATAGAATTCTAAAGAATCATTAAAATTTCCTATTAGTAGTATTTAATTAATATTTAATGACCCTTTAATGGGTATATACTTGAAAATCTTTTAAGAAATTGTAATACTCTCAGTTTATAAAGTATTTAGAACTTTTAGTCCTTATCCGTAGGATGGCTAAGTGGCTTTTCTACTGGTTTTGCAACAACAAGAACAGGGGTTCGATTCTTCATGATTGGATTTTTCTTCTTACAGAATCCCCTCTTTCTCACACGTACACTATACATAACAAAAATGGTCGTGTGATAATAATTGATGTGATTATGAAAATGAATGGAAATTTCCCTAAATCTTTTCATATTGAATCAATTTTGTATAATATATGTTCAATTCTCAGAAAGTTCAATATAGAGTAAATTGAAAGCCATTAGGAAAATATATTGTCAAGCAATTAACGTCACATATACGTTATAATAATAAAAAGAAATGATGCCTTAAGCGTGATGAATTTCTCAAGAAAAGTTCATTTGTCCCACAATTAATTCTTAATGTGAACCAGTTTTTTTCCACTCTCATCAGAGATTGCGACGTGTAGATTAATTATTGATCCCTCGCGATCCAAGGGGCGCCTCGATCATCAAGACACACTCCTGTCTTTATGTATTTCGTTGTAAATTCAATAGATTTGTTTTCTGTTGGTTGTATATAATATAAATATATGTGTGAGTGTGTTTTTTTTATAGCCGACGCCTTCGATCTTCGCGTTCATCGACTGGATAACTTAAACGTAAGAGGATACCAAAGAATGCGTTATATCCCCTATCCATGGCGTCCACAAGGAGCGAATCGCTCCGATCATTCAAGGAACACGAGTTGATTTTCAATTGACAAAGATTTCCACGAAGCGACATCCAATTCTGGTAACTCGTCAACGCGGAGCTACTGGATCGCCAATATATATAGTATACTCATTCCCTCCCTTCATTTATTCCAAACGAGTGCGAATCCAGTTTGCCATAGGTATATACACTACTAACCAATCAACAAGTATATGTATAAAACTTTACAACAAAATTAAGTTGTAGTAAGATGTTGTCTTGTTTGGATTTAGAAATTGTAGTTTGATGTAGTTTTGCTTTTAATAATTCATATTATTATTATTATTATTATTTTTCTTTTTGTTAAAATATAAGACCAAATACATTTCAAATCAGGCAGACTGAAAAGTCGTTAATCTAAAATTTATGGAAAAAAACTTTAAAGTGTTATAACTTTTAAAGTAATTTAGATGTCTAATTTTTTTTTGCATTTAAAAAATGGCAGCGATTTTAATAAAAGAAATTTTGATTTGCAAAATTAAATGCATTCAAAATTGGAAGCACAAAAATTTAAAAGTATCAAATTGATACCAAAAATATCAAATTGATACAAATTTTTATATCAATTTGATATTTTTGGTATCAATTTGATACTTTTAAATTTGTGTGAGCTCAAAAAAATTTCAAAGCAATATACATTTAAAATTAATGAACATTTACGGATTCATTATTAAAAATCAACACTTTCAAAATTGGATATATAAATATTTAAGGTTATGAAAATTAAACTGACTCAAAATTAAATATTCAAATATAAATTTGCAAGCAATTAAAATTTAATATAGATTCCAATTTTGAGTTACTGTGAACTGATAACCCAATTTTTACAAGCGTTAAAAATTAAATGCATTTCAAAAAATAAAGCAATTAAATTTCATTTTATAACTAAAAACATGGAATCTAATTTCATTTTTTATGTGAATCGCTGTTAAGTGCCAGAGTATTAACATATTTTTATCAAAAAATAAATTATTTTTAAAAAACAAAATTATTAAAAGAAAATAAATCAAAATTTTAAAATAAAATTTAAATGTCGCGGAAAATGAAAAAATAAATCCAGTTTCATTTAAAGTACCACGTGAATAAGAGGTAAGCAAGTAAAGTACAATTTCAAATGAATGAAATTATATAAAATCGAAAGTATATATATACACGCGGATGAAATAAAATATGTTAGTCAACATAATCTACACATATATATATATATATATATATATATATATATATATATATAAAGTTTTATGATTCAATGATAAATATAAATTCCCTCACGCGGGATTTTCCTTTAATATCGCGACATTTATTCACATCTCTTTAATTAATTTCAATTTTCTATTATATATGAATATAAGTCCGCTATAAATTATATGATGCTTTATTATATCATAGTAATTAAAATATAAATTATAAAAGACTCTTGGAATTATAATTTATATATATGGAAATATTTTTCATATTAAATATTTTTAGATTATAAATTAATCGCGACAATAAAAAGAAAGAATAATAATATAATATACATCCTTATCAAATAATTATAAATTTCTAATATACGAAAATAACTTCCTTTTGTGTATTTAATATTATACACCTAACAAAAAATATATTTATCTCATCAGAGCTAAATAATTATTTATATTTAATTCAAATAAATTATATTAGAATAAAAAAATTTCTCTGGATGCAATTATATATTTGTCAGGCGCTTTACTTTAGCAGCTCATTCATGACTCATTTTGTAAAATGTCTATTGGTATCAGATTTTTTTTTTTTTATTTACTTTCCGTTATTTTTATGAACTGAATGATAACGGTTATTGTCTGTACGATGCTTTATCTAATTATCGCCCACGCGTTATCTACTACTATATACAAAATGACAACTACTAGCATAACACTGGTCTTTTATAATATATAAGTATTCATATATACAATACACTTAAAATGAAAATTCCATTTGAAATGATTGATAATAAAAGCTAAATTAATATTTCAGTTTAGAATTTTAAGTAAATTAAATGACCTGACAATTGCAATTTATATTATTCTTTTGGGATTTTATATACATATGATTTATCGTATAATAAACTTTGTGATATGACGACGTTATGAATAAATGATATTTGAACATTCTGATCTATTATAAAAGAAAGCTAGGAATCAAAAAGATTAATCTATTTAACATTTTAATAAAGATGTCGTGGGTGTGAAGTTTATAGCTCTCTTGAACAATCAGTGACATTCCTGACTGGACTATGTCACTGAAATTAGAGACCTCTGACTAATAAGTATGACGTTTTTACGCTTTGTAAAATTAACCAGAACACTCGTCAAAGAGCAAATTCTAAATTATCACGCTTGATGGACCATATATTACCAATAAAACGCACTGCAATTAATTCTAAGGGGGAACAAAAAAAAAACTTCATTAAAAACAAGAGAAAATTTCAAAATCGAAAAAACACTCTTTTCTAAAACTAACTAGAAAAAACTATTTTTATAATTATTTATTTAAATACAATAATCTATATAATAATTAAATAATCAATTATTAATTTTTGGTTTATGAAATAAACGTTTTATGAAAATTTAACTAATTCAAAAGACAAAAGTGAGTCACTAACTCAGATTAGTTAAAATTTTTATACTAATTCAAATTTAGAGAGTAAATAAAATTTAAAATAAATAATCATTTTATTTTTATTAGACGTATATGATATGAAATTTTGAAAAATTTAAAAGCGGAATAACAAAAATATAATGTCATTGAACTAATATATTTATAAGCTAATAAACGGATGCAATAAAATTTTGCACTTGCAATTCAAAAATAGCAAAATAATATAGCAATCAGAATGATTGATTTAGTATATATAGTTTAATTTTAACTTCTTTTTTATAAATTTTTACAGCACTTATGAATTGTGAAAATATTTGCTCTTGAAAACTGAGTAAACAAAACCATTTTTCATATTTGCCTCACATATAAAAATTTTCTCTTTTTACTATATATATTTATATAAGTATATCATAATTTAAACTAATAATACAACACTTGGAGTCGAAAATATTTCCAAGAAACTCTAAGAGAATAATAGTTTTAAGCTCTAAATATTTTAGCACATATTCCCCATTTAAAAGCAGGGTCAAATAACGACAGATTTAGAGAATAGTTTTCTAGATTATCAAATAAATATTTACTTGAATCAAATAATTATTATTTAAATTAATTAAATAGTATTTGTTTCAAATACAGAAATTATTGACTTAAATAGAATTTATTTAATTTAAATAAATATTTATTTGATAACAGTCAAGGATTATTTGAATCAAATAATTTTTTTTTAATTAAAAATTTAAGAAGACCTATTTAAAGCTGTTAATTGTTTATTTCCCACTCAATTGGCGTAATTCAAGAGAAATATGGGTTAAGACCTGAGGAATGTGGAAGATTCTTAATGCCAAGAGTGGATTTTCCAGGAATTTGCGCAAAAGAATCCGGTCGTCATTGCGATAAATAGAAAAAAGAGAGAATGAAAATTTTGCAAGAACACAAAAAAAATGGGTCACAACACCAAATTTGTAAGTGTAGAGCGTTCACGCTCCCAAAATATATAAAGGCTCACGTGCGAGAAATCAGGGAATTCCTTATAGCTCTAATGGCCACGGGGCAATATGGCAATTTGCCAAAATTCTGCGTAGAATCGCGAGAATCTTTTCATATATATATATATATATATATATATATATATTCACGGACCCTGCTATATGCAATTTAATAGTCAGTTTTGCTACTTCTATTCAATTTTTTTAACTGACTAAATATGTGTATCGTAAAACTTGGTAAAAACCTCATAAACATCAAATTCATTCTAAGAGCGAGCTATATAAACCGGAAATGTATTTTTTAAGCAATAAATTTTTTCATATAAAAAGAAACAAGAAGAAGATATGTTATCCAAATGGTAAATTATGAAAAATGTAAAAATAAGGGAAAAAATAAAAATAGTAATAATTGGAAAATATATTTTTCAATATATATATATATATATATATGTGAATTACAGTTAAACCTGGTTAAGTGAGATAAAGTAGTAATTTCAAAGATCGAGATTTCACTGATGTATTTCTAAAATTTTGATAATTTGATAACAAAATCCTTTTATTAATATTCTACAACTATCAGAGAAATATTTTATTTGCGCGTTTATTTCAGACAAATGAAATTTATATAAACCAAATAAAAATATATTTGTCCCAGAGCTTATATTGTCTAAATTTTAATTAATGAAAATTCGTTCACTAATTTAAATTCATAAAAATTTCAACTATTTTTTAGTCATTTTTCATTAAAATTTTAGTAAAAGAAAAAAATTACGAAATCAAATAGTAATAATTTATACTAAAAATTAGTGAAAATTTCTACTAATTTGAATTAAAAAATGAATTCTCACTAATTTAAATTTATATGAATAATAACTTTTTTATTTGTTTCAAATAAAAGATTTCATTTAGTATACAAATAAAATTTTATTTAGCACAAATAAAATTTACTTAAATCAAATAAATATTAATTTGTCTTTGATTGTAAGGCAAATACATAATATATCATTTATCTGTGTGTACTATATAAGTAAAATAAATTAACTAACTATATTACTAAATTAATTGACTGTATTTTTTTATGTGCCTAAAGATTTGAACGTTCAAATGAATGAAAAATTTTACTACTTTTTTAATTTCAAATTTTATTCTAAAATATTGATTTTTGTATCTAAAAGTATAAATTAAATTTTATTAAATGTTTAACGTACTTTCTTTTATTGTTGCGTATAGAAATTTTAAAAAAAATTATAGAGCAACAAAATTCATTCATTTAAACGTTCAGAAATTTAGACACATTTTTTTAAATTAAACCTTTTTTTGCAATTTTTATTTATTTTATTTTATATTTGTTAATTATTTTTTATCAATAAAATAAACAAAAATAAAGAAAATAAATAAATATATATATATATATAATTACAATGATTTATACATTAAAACGTCAAAAATGTATGATTCAATTTTTATTGTTGAAAAATTTTTATCACCATTTTATCTGAAGCAAATCAATCTATAACGAATTTACGCACAAGATTTCTGAATCAAAGAGGTAATCAGATTTATCCAGTAATCTTTAATATACATATATATATATATGTTACGAAATCCCTGAGTCATATATGTAGGTGAGTTTATCATCGAATTAAAATTTTTAATTAACATTTGACATCTGTATTATAATTTTTAAATTCTTGTTATCTTTTAATTATAATATAAAGAATTCAAACTTTTTAATATCTATTTGTAGAAAAAGATAATTTCCCGGGTAGAAATTTTTTCTTGGCCCAAACCTGGACCAAATCTGGCGTACATAAAATTGGCATGAAACGCCTTACCCGATGTGGGCCACAAGATGAAGCCACATTTTGACGCTTCCCAGATCTGGCCCATATTGGGTGAGGCGTTTCAAGCCATTTTTGGGCCAAATATGGCAATTTCTACACGGGTTATAATTATTATAATTATTATTATATACATATATAATAATAATATTAATACTAAAAGTTATTATTATTATTAAAATTTATAACAGACAAAAATAGTTTCAAAAGTAACAAATTAATTAAATAATAAGAAAAGCCAAAATATTAATAAAAAAAGAAATAAACACTTATGGAAAAAAAATGAAAATATTTCTCAGATTGTATTTTTATTGATTCCATTAGGGATTAATTATAAAGGTGCACCTTTATGAGATGAATTTTTGAAATTGAACGATGAATTTAATAAAATGAATTTTGATTTTCAGTTATCTAACTCAAATAAAATGAATATTAAAATTAAAACTTTACGTCTGACCATATTTGACTTATTTCACTGAATATTTTATTTGACTATACATTTTATATACTCTCCCTCATAACTAATTTAATTAATATAATATATAATAAAGTAAAAAAGTTTATATATATATATATATATATATATATATAATTTCAGATATATAGATTTTGAAAGTGTAATGACTGTGACTATGATGCAAATAAAATGCATTTCATTGAAGAAAGAGAAAGAAATCGAAGTAACGACAACCTCGACCGAGAAGAACGTACGTGATGACAATATTGACGATCGATTTTAACAACTCGAAGAGAGAGAGATAGAGGAACCCTCTCAATCCTAAATGCAATCGATCCGAGGTTAATTAAGCGCGTCTCATAGTTCACCATGGCAAAGACGTCTGGCGCCGCCTGCTGTTTTCCTTCATTCTTCTTCTCACAGCTCGATAAATTTATCTTCATTTGAATTCGAAATGAACAAATGTTGATGCAAATAAAAAAAAAAAAATAAAAAAAAAAAAACTTAAAAATTTCCAAACACAAAAACTTTTAAAAGAAAACATTTTCTTTCACTATACACTGAAAGACTTTTCATTTCAAAAATTAATATAATGCATATTTCAAAATCTCTGTTTTTGTACTACACTAAAAAAAAATTATTTGATTCAAATAATCGGTTACTGAATTATTATCAATTTTTTTTTTTTTTTTTATCAAATAATTATTATTTGAGTGAATTAAATTGTATTTGTTTCAAATAAAAAAATTATTGGTTCAAATACAATTTGTTGAATTCAAATAAAAATTATTTGGTTCAAGTAAATATTTATTAAATAAATAGTTAAATAAGAGTATTTGAATCAAATAAATTTTTTTTTAATGTAAATTATAATTGTAAAAATTCTTTTCAAAATTCTTAATTTTTTTAAGTGTAATTAATTTTAATTAAATGACTTTGGTTACAATTAGTTTTTAATTATTTCTTAACTCTAAGAACGCCTAATTTTTAAATAGAAAAAAATAAACAAAAAAAAAAAGATAATTTTTGAAGAAGACACTTTTTGAAAACGGAAAGTTTGCCAAAAATTTTGAATGAGTAATTATTTTATAATTTAAAAAAAAAGTGAAATGCAAAAAGAAAATTCTCTAACTTTGGGTGTTGGCCAACGGGAAAATGGAAATAAGTGCGAGTTTCTTGACGAGATGAAGTTACAAATAACGTGCAATGTTCCATCCCTTAGGCGGAAATAGATTGCATAAAGAGACTTGGCACGAGGTTGAGCAATTCGTAATCTACTAGGTTAAAGTGAGAATAAGAAAAGAGTAATAATAAAATGAAAGGCACGAAACTAAGTCCAGGACAGCCTCGCGAATATGACTCACTATATTCGAGCGAATCTGATTTTTCAACGAATAATAACAACTATTTTTCCACTTAAAAAATGTGATATTAAAAGTTTCAACTAAAATTTATAAATTTATGTAATTTTTTCTTTGGAAAACTTGCACAATCATTTGAATCGTCTTTCATTATGAAAATGATGCATAATGAAAAAGTAATTGACCGTCTAATGAGTTGGCCGATAATAATCAAGGAATTCCTTCACCACTTTTGTGAATTAGTAAAACGTAAAAAAAAAAAAAAAAAAAAAAAAAAGTTCAAGAAGAAAATTTAATTTTTATACGCAATCAAAAAAAGAATTTGTTTTTACACTAAAAAAAACATTTTTTTTTGAAACAACCAAATTTTTGTTAAATCAATAAAATAAATGCATTGCTATACAGTTAACTAAACTGTATGATTGAATCAATCAAATTTTTATTTGATTCAATCCGAGTGTTGTTTTTTTTAAGTCAAAACCACTTTTTCTAACATTTTTTCTTCTTTTTGATTATCAAGTTAAAAAAAAAATTTTAATTTAAAAAAATGAATAACTATAGAAAATTTTAGGAGAGTAATAATTTGGAACAATAGCAGTCCTTGGTCCCATAATTATTTGAGAGATACATAGTTTCTTTGAAATCAAAATCTAATTTAGAAGACGCACATATGTTTTGTTCCTGATGATTTCTTGATACATATAGACTGACGGAATTTTGGCGGTTTGACAGTTGTCTGATCACAACACTTGTGACAAGTTACGAAGACTTTATTCTATTATTCCCTGAACTCATAAAAAATGTCAAATGCCACTTATTTTATTTATTGTTGTATATATTGCTTGTGAGAGAAATAATAATAATCATTTTAACAATCCGAGTGATGTAAGTCACAAAAAATTTATCATCCATACACGTGGGAAGATTATAATAATATTTAATTAGACTGTAAATTGAACTTCATTTTATTTTTAAACAAATTCAGATTTCTTTAAATAAATATAAAAATATATTTATATTATAATGTAAAAAATAATTATAATAAATATATAATATATATTTTTATTGTTCAAAGAAAGTATTCATAATATAAAACATTTTTGTGTAATAATTGAATATTTTTTATTTTTAAAATCTGAATCAATGTGTAAAATTTTGTTTCTGATTCAGAGAAAAGAAAAATAAAATTCATTTGTTTATCTTTGATTTAAAGAACTTTTCACTTGTCAGTGAAAATTGTTATCTGGACCAAATATACCATTTTTTTTTGTATTAACACAATTTTTTTGTTAATTCAAATAAATATTTATTTGATTTATATAAAAGTTTAGATTATTCAACCAAAAGTTTGATTAACTGTAAACGTTTATTTGGTTGTTTCAAACAAATTTTTTTATTAATGTTTTTTTTGAAATTTTTACATTGTCTGGTGTATTGCATCGATGATTGAAAAATTGTGTTTTTTTTTTATCAATAAAATACACTTTTGCAATCTGATGCTTATGTTTTGCCGCAAATTAGTCATCACGCGTTTTTCGAATGGCAGACACTCGCGACGCAAAGATTTACAGTTAGAATTTATGAGTACAGTTATATGCGGTATGTACCGCAGTCGCGTTCAAATGCGTATCTACAACAGCTCTATACAATCTCTATATATATTCGATTTATATACGCCTATGAAATCTGCACGTTAGATCCATATCAGAAAATTGTATAATGATATAGATGTTATTGATAAAAATCGTGCGCGTTATATATATATATAAATACTCTCTAAATCTGAATCAGTGAAAATTCCATAAATTTTTCAGTGACTCACTTACATTATTTTAAATTTTATTGAACATTAGCCAAAAATGACTGTAATTTCCCTCGTTGTAAAAATAATTATAATTCTCCAAATTCTTTTATTATAATATTAATATTATACTTTCTACATTATCATCAGTATATATAAAGTCTTTGTGAAATTATTAGTTAATTAAATTATTATATAATTAATTAATTAAAATATTTTAAACAGCTTAATATATTTCTATATCAAACCGTTCCGCACCTTTAAAAGACGATCGCTAGCAAAGCGTTTTTAAAGTTAATTTTTCTATATTAAAAAAAAATAATTTATATATTGTTATACACTATTTGAAAAGAGAATTTAACGACCTTTCGATTGGTCTTAACATTTTTCTTAATTTCCCACAATTTTATAAAGAAATTTCGTTTTAAAATATTAACCTCTTGATATCTCAAAAGACCCCCACTTAAATTTTCTTATAACTTACGTGAAAATAAAGCTTAATTTTTCTAGTTTCCAATTCCCTGTGATTTATTATGGACAACTTTAAGGATTTTTGGATAAAAAAAAAATTCAAAATGTTTGTTTTTGAAAAATTTGATACGAAGCATATAAAGTTGAATACAGCCTTCATCAGAGACGAATTTCATTGTTTTGAATCAATAATAATAACCTAAAGATTTCTCCAGATAATAATTATACTTAATTTTTTAAACAAAATAAATTTAAAGAATAATTTTGAAATCACTTTAAAGCACTTTATTAAAATAAACATGATTTTATTTATCTCTTTTTAGAAAATTTGGGCACCGAAAATTTTTATTCCAGTATAGATTGTATAGATTAAAAACGATAAAATTAATTTTATGAATATCTATTAATAATAATAAGCTTCAAAAAAAATTTAGTACAAAATTTACTAATTCAAATTTAGAGAATATAAATTATATAAAAAGATGAAATTTAAAATAATTAAAAGAACATGATGTAACTAATGAATGAGAAGAAAAAAAAATTGATCGCCACGATCTTTACTGTATTTCTCGGAAAATATGTGCCGTGTAATATAAAAAAAATGCTCGATTACGTGACTATTGTAACGCGAAATGAGTCAGAATCTCCAAGAAATATGGTATTTATACAATCATATTCTTTCATCGTTAAATTACTGATTAATAGTTTCGTGGCATTTTAATTATTAGAACTAAAAGATTTTTTTAAAATATACAGAATATTTTGGTCAAGAATTGATAACATAAAAAATTTTAATTTTGTTTAATATTAGAAGAATGAGATATGATTGATATTTATTTATTGAATTCCATCTCGAAAATTCTTTTGATATTGTTGATTTATAAATAAAAGATGGTAGTTTTTGATTGGCTTAATGGCTTTTTAATAATTTAAAGTCTATATAAAATGACGCGTTTCAACACATTTTCGTGTTCTCATCAGATATAAGTCTGTAAAAATGGATTATACAAAATTGATTTTATAAAAGAGTATAAGATTGTTGTTAATATTAACAGTAATAATAATTATTAACATACCACATAAAAATGATAAAAATTGAATTTTAATTATTTTTTGACATGTTATATGTTTCGTAGAAATATTTTAAGAACATATATATATATATATATATATATAATCAATGCAGTCTGCAAGGAAATTAAGAATCAACTATTATTTGTAATAACATTTTTGTAAAACATTTAATAAATAATTAATATAATATATATGACCAAACACATGATTATTACCACGTGTTGTGTTGAAAATTTTGGTTATGAAATATGTCATGGATAAAAGTAATGTAGAAGGAGAAGAAAAAGTGACAAGGTTGATATATCAAAGGTAAATATTCAGCTGATTAAAGGTAAGCCAAATCAAAGATTAAGGCTTATAACGATTATAGGCATAACAGTTTGGATTTAGGGGGGGAGGGGTAAGGGTTTCCAGTTTCGAAAAATCGATTTTTTCTTTTTTTGCTATTCTTGTAGTTGAACATATCAAGAATATATTCCCAAAATTTGAAGTCAATTAGAGCAAAACTCCCAAAGTTATTAACAAGTTAGTTCATTCACTTTTAAAAGTGTGTGTATTTCCGTCAGTTAGTTGTACGTTGGAACAAGGGATTGTTCTCAGTGATATAATATAAGGCAAATACTTGAAAAAAGAGGCTGAAGACATCGAAACTACTGTAGGGAGTCTATACCCTATGGAGCTAAAATCGATGATTCCGTGTAAGCTGAAAAAATAATTTTTTTCCTTCTGTTTTAGCCTTTAAAACTTTAAACGCGTTTTTTTCATAATAATTTTTTAAAAGTCCGTGTTCAATACAAAGTATTCTGCAAAAGTTGAAGTTCAATCTGAAAATGAGGGAATCTCAATCCAGAGATGAAGAAATTCATTTTAAGCCTATGAATCCAAATTATTTAGTGATGTATTTGTGTTAGGAGTTAAATTGGTTTTATTATATCTTTCGATTCTTTTGTTAATAAATTTGTTCAACAAATCAATGGGGTATCCGTTTTCCATTAAAGTATTAAAAACAATATTTATGTTTTCAAGATGGCATTTGGGATGAGAAAGCTTTGTGACTCTATCTATTAAAGAATAAATATAATACCAATTTTTATATTGATGTGATGATTTGATTGATAATTTAGATAATTTTCTGAATATGTACTTTTTCGATACCAATTTGTTTTTATGTTGTTGTTGTTAAAATCCAAAGACACATCAAAGTAGTTTATTTTTTTGTCTTGTGCAAGTTCCATTGTAAATTTTAAATGGTTATCTTTTGAATTAAATTTATTAAGGAAATGTTGCAGTTTGTTAGTATGTATAAACAACAGATAGTGTCATTAACAAATCTGTAGTAAAATATAATTGTATTATCTATTTCATAAAAAATTTGTTTTTCGTAATATTGCATAATTACTTTGGCTATGATCGTGTTTATTTCACCCCATGAGTGTGCCGAATTGTTGTCTATAAATATTATCTTGGAACTTGCAAAAAGCATTATCCAAACATAATTTCAATCCTTTAATAAATTCATTACATAGAAATTTAGTGTGTTTTTTATAATGCGACCAATTTGATTTAACAATTTCTCAAACCAAATTGCAATCAATATTTGTGAACATTGAAATTGCATTTAGTGAAACTATAGTGTATATTGTATATTATTAATAAATTGACAAATACCTTTTAATGTGTTTTTTGATTTTGAAATTTCTTAAAATTTGATGATAGAATACTGATAAATTATAAAGTGGAGAATTTATAAAAGAGATTACGGGTCTCAAAAAGGGGGTCAAATAATATTAGTAAAAATATTGAGAAACAACTCACCAACATATTTCTTGAAAAATTTGATTGCAATTCTCTGGATTTCATTGTAATTAGTCGAATCCATCTGAAAAAAATTAAATGGTGTTTAATTAACAAAAAAAAAAAAAAAAAATTCTTGAATTTTGAAAAATTTTATTTATAATTCTAATATTTAATTACTTGACTATTTTTAATAATAATTGTCTAGTAACAGATATAATTTGAATGATGTAAATATTTTTCATTCTGTAATATTAAATGTATGTATACTGTGATGATGATGATCATCATCATCTTTGGTTTGTCCGTCGTTTCCATGCGGGAATCGCGGAAGTCTTTATAAAAATCTCACCGAGAGGATTGAGAGAGAAACAGGCTTGGGCGTTTTCTTAGAAATCCTATCGATAAAAGGCACGGAGATCCGCGATGATTCTGTAGAATCATTCGGGTCGGAATAACCGATCGCTTTCAGCACGATCTCACCTTCTTGGAAACAACTCAGCGCGCGAGGTCGTGTAAAAATACTCAAGTTCAGGGCGAGCGAGGATTCTGGATATCAAGGCCTGCGGGTTAAAAGTATAATTTTTTTCCCTTGTCAACAAATCCCAAGTCAATTAACAAAATACTGAATTAAAAAAAAAACAAGCCAATTCAAATACGCATTCAAAATCTATACAGAATGAAACTATTTTTTACCATTTCTTTATATAGACAATATATATTTGTATTTCTTCTTCTGTTTTAATAAATAATATAAATAATGAAATAGAAATTGAATTGAATTAACAAGAGCAAAAACTATGTTTTAATGAAAATAGTATAGTTAAATGCATATTTTACATAAAGAGAAGCAATGTCTATATATCTTCATTTAATTGAGAATACATATAGTTTTAATGATATCTTCAGAAGATTATACACATTCTTAAACAACCTTGAGTATATTCTAGGCAAGGTCACTGTCCGTCCTGTACAGTGTGTGTAAAGTGTGTACAGGACATAAGCATGTGTACATATATATAAGTATAACTTGCACACAACATATACTCATTTAATGTGTACAGGGTCTATAGGGAAGACCAGTTTCTGTTGAAGCTTATAGCTGACCCAACGCGGTCAGCAAACTCTTCTTTAATAATACATATAGGTATACATATACATATAGTGGGAATACTTGTCACGATCATCATATTTCTATATATTTATGTCTATATATCTATGCACATACTCAGAAAAAATTTCGTTTGAAACAACCAAAAAAATGTATTGCTATTAACAGTTAACCAAACTTTTGGTTGGATCAATGAAAAGTTTATTTGGCTTAATCAAATTTTTTCTGTGTTCAAGAAATTTATTAAAATAAACCAAACGTTTATTTAGATTAAATAAATTTTAATGAATTCAACTGTTAGCTTAAAGGTATCAAATTAATTCCAAAGCGGATCCGAGGCGGATCAAAACGTTACATCTCAAAATAATTTGATATGTATTTTGGTATCAATACGAAAGAACCTTTTATACAATAGTTATGATTTTTCAAAAAATGCAATGCTTACATTTTGGCAATTGGATCACTTCAGGAATTTCGCCCCATGTATATATATATATATGAGAGTACAAGGTGCGAAAAGTGATTGAGAAAAAGAAAAGAAAAAGTTAACTGGAAAGGGGTTAGGGATGGTAACACTTGGTGGGAGCAAAAGGTGCTTGGTAAAGCTAAATAAGCGACAAGCTTGTAATAAGAGCTGGCAGAAAGTTAAGTGAACCAAGAAGAGAAGTTGGAAGGCCCGCGCAATGGACGACGAGAGAGAAAAAGAGAGAGAGAGAGAGAGAGAGTTCCAGGAACTTAGCCTTCTCTTCGAGAACTCCATACTCGTGCAACAGCTTTTTACCCTTGCTCCACCATAAAACCGCCCACGCCCATCAATTTACCCTCCTCCTCCTCCTTCTTTTTTTCTCAATACCAATGTTTTGTTAAACACATTGCAACATTATACAATATGTTGAAAATATGACGTGAACATTCAAAATAATAAATCTGGCAATTAGTGTATTTATGCACTGAAAAAAATATGCTATTGAATCAACATGTATAAAAATTATTGATTCAAAAGCATATGCCATAAAATTTGTAAAATATTTTGTAAATTCTATAGCATATGCTTTTGAATCAAAAATTTTTATACCTTTGGCAGAAATGCTATTGATTCAATAGCATATTTTTCTCAGTGTGGATACTACCAATTGGATTTGTTAGTTCTAAGGGTCAATCCATTATATTTTTACAAAAACCGTAGCCGGTCTATTCTTTAAAAATTTTGAATCAAATTTTGCTTAAAATTAAGAATTTTTCATTTACTTTCATATGATCAATTGAGTCTTTAAATTATTTATGTTGAAATATGAAATATTTTACCTTAAATCTTAAAGCTTTCCTCACCAGAAAAACGGAAAATTACTATTTTGGTTTTAATAATCGAATTGAACCTTCCATTCCTTCACTGAGAGAAGTTTAACGCAACATCTGCATTTATTGTGGAACAGATATTGTACCTCAATCATGTGCAGACGCAGTATTAAAATCAAACAGCAGCAGCGTCAATTGAGTACAGATTCTGACCTAACTTATGGGACAAACGATTTAGTACAGTATATGTCCACCAAAAAGCGCAGCTACGATACAACTTAGAACCGATGTTGCTCGAAAGGTTAGGTATACACTATCTGAACGTGTGTTTAGTACGAAATCTGCGTGTTTAACTTTTCTCAGTGTTGGTTTTGAAATTTCACGTTGAAGAAACAGATATTTTCCCAGTTAAAATGATTTTAAAATATAACATTCCATGAATGACATTTCAGATTAGAAAACAAGTAGATTGTCAAATGGAAGTTAGCTTGTACGTGACGTTTAGTATTACCGATAGTGAACACTAGGAGCGCTACATTCGCGCGTCACGTACCTATTTAGTTATAATTCAATTGTTAAAAACAACCCGCATTAAAAGAGTAAAAATATTTTTAATTTTAATAACGATAGGAATCTCAATTATTAGCCATCTAATCTCAAAAAATCGATATGCAACATAAGAAATTACTAATTTATTCATCAAATGAATCGCCACAGTTAAAATTATGCCTCCCCTCAAAAACAAAATAACTATACAATATATTCAGGCTCATTAAATAATAATGATAATAATACAATAACCATAGACTTTGTATATTATATATATATATAGTATTTATAGTTTCCAAAAAATAAATAATCTCAACAAGTTGTTCTTTCAAATCAAAGAAAAGAAGAATGATACAGATATACCTATATATGTATAATAATTTCCAGGAATGAGAAATTTAATCCATTATTGAGAATCATTTGCTCTTTTGTTGAATTGATACAAATTTGTAAGAAAATTGGCAACATTTTTGTAAGCTACAATGTATAGAAGTCACGAACTACAAATTAATAAATATAAGGAATATATTAAAAAGATGAAAACACACGGAGCAAAATTTTTGGTGCTGTATCACATAATCATTCGTTTCGATTGTATATCCCGAGGGTAATTGGAGGTAAAAGAAGCACGTATGATGGGCATTGGGGAGCAATTCCAGGAAAATTCTCGCGTTGGCATTATGAACGGTTACGTGACGTGCGTGGCAGCTCCCGTTTTCTTCTTCTCTTCTTAAAAAAAAAAAAAAAAATTTTTTTCGAAACCAGTGAAATGGTTGGTACCAATATACTTGCTGAGGCTTAAGACGTACTAAAGGCCCGAGAGGAGTTCTTTTGTGGAAGCCATCTTTGATTCGTTCTTAGAATTGGTAAAGCCAGCCAGCAGGCAAGCGCGTCTCTCCCTCGAAGCGCGCGTGGGCAACAATCTGTATTTTTTATCTGCAGCCTCTTTTTATTCCTTATTTTTGCTTCTCCACCACTTCTTCAGTTTCCTATCTTCTTTTTTTAGTCGCGTCTCTTACCCCCTTTTTTTCATGCATGCGCTAGTACATGATTTCTCAAATTTACAAAATGAGTTCTGACTACCTATATATATATATTTCTCGGCACCTACCGCCGCACGCTTACTAAATTTGTTTTTTTTTATTCTCTTTTTAATCCCCTTCCACAATAGCCGGTAAGCTGATTCGTAAAGTTGTTTCCTGACCTCTTTCGCGAGAAGACTTCACTCCTTTAGGAACTGGTTTTCCCCTCTCTCTTTCTCACTCTTTGAAGATCCCGAAGGTTCTAATTGCTCCGCAGGCGCGCTAATCCGCGTTGAATTTCTTATTGTCTTTCTTGTTCTATTTTTCTTTCCTCATCTTATTTTGTTTTGCTAAAACATTCGCATACTTTTTTCAGTAACGCAAAAGAAGTTTCGACCACATCTATCTCTATATATGGTTTCTTTCACAATTTTTTTTTTTTACTGACTCGCACATATGTTTACTACACAGAAAACGTACCAGTGAAACTAATTTTTTTTTAAAATTTTGTATGTAGTTTAAAAAAAAGATTTTTATAATTATCTTTCAAATCTTTTTCATTCATATAATCTTTATTCTGCAATCAACAAAATCTTACATATTGTAGAAAAAGTTTAGCAATTTATTGACAAAATATTGATTTTGCGAAACAAAATTTTATAATTAAGAAAAGTGTATATATTTTGTAAGAGAAAAAAATCCATGACATATGGTAATAAATCATGTCAATAATTACATAATGTTATATATGTGTACAAGAATGTTTAGGTGATTTTTTTTTTGACAAAAAAAGAACTCGTAAATAATCTCCAAGCAAGATAGAATGATTTTACAACCTCGGAAGTGAATTTCTTATAACGATCTTTAGCAACAAGAGTAAAATTTCTGCCTTATATAGAGGTGAAAAAGCGAGAACACTAAATATTATTTTTTATCAGTCTTTTAAGAATCAGGTACATTCTAAAACTGGCAGCATTATAAATAAGACATATATATATATATATATTATCTGAAGATAATTTCAAAATACTTGCAGCAACTATTGAATTTCGAAAATATTTTAAAGAAACGTGCGGTCATCTTAAAAGAATTTAAATATTCTAAGAGTATATTTATAATTGCATCCTAAAAGTATATCTTCACTACGTTTGGAAGTTGAAAAAGTGCTAATTTTCAAATTTCATATCATATATAATTAGGTATAAGAGATATTGAAAGAAGCAATTTCTAATGAAACGCATAACAAGGAATAATTAATTGGCAAATCACTCAAAGACCACTCACGTATAAGAGAGCTATATACTTAAAGCTATTTTACCACGTGGATTGGATATCTATTTATAACACAGCTAGTGACACTGGAAGTTATATAAGTTTACATATTCATATATCGAACTGTCTTTGTGCATCCTCCGTTTTATATTGATATATATAAGCATATATTTGTTAGTGTGTAGGTATAATTTCTAACAAAACTTACAAGCAAAACGCCTTCAATTTTTTTTTTTTTAAACAAAATTACACAAATATTATAACTTAGGTAGGGTCAGTTGGGGTAAATGGGGAAAAAATCCCTATTTTTCACAAATTACGTAAGTTTCTTCCTTTAAAAGATAATATTTGCGGGTTTATTTTTTTTAAGTTGTTATTTACATTCCCAGGATTAATTTTATGCAGCAGAAAAAAATTTAAATGATCTTTAAACGCATAAAACTAACTGTCCCCATTTACCCCAAGATGTAGAAAATTTCCTAAAATTTAGAGTAAATAGGGACAGCATATAGTTTCTAATAGAGGTTTAAGAAAAAAAAAGTTTCCTTAAGTATATTACTGTATTAAGGGATGAAAAAACTTGAAAAAAATTTGTAATATGTCAGACGAACTTAAAAATTTTCTTATAATAAATTAATTAAATTTACTTGGTTTATGTATTTTATTATTATTTTTTTTTATTCCAATATTTCGCATTTGAAAAAAACAGATTTAACAATCATACAAAAAATTTTCCTTATTCCTTATGATTTCCATAACGCGAAATTCACTTGAATTTTTGATTTTTGTCAATTTGGTTAATAATAAGAAACTATACAATTTCAATTATTTATATTTAAAACTTTTTACCTTGGATAATATGCTTTTTTATACCTAATTATTCATGAATTATATTTTAAAATCCTGGAGAAAAATGTGTTGTAAATGTGAATTTCTCTGATTACTCGCAAAAGAACCGTCAACAAGTTACGAAATAATTATGGTCACGGAAAATATATATAGTAAACACTAACTGCAAAGATAATTAATGCAAAACTATTTCCCCTTTGGCGAACTTCTGTCTATCTCTGCGCAGCAACTCTTGCATACCTGATGGCTATTTGGTTGCTCTGATATTATTATTATCCGTCATTATCATCATCAATATTATTATCATTGTTATTATTTTTGTTATTGTTATTATTATTGTTAATATTATTATAAATATATTATTATTTTTTTATTATTTTTATTATTATTATAACACGCAGTAGGCATTTAAAAGTATAACGAGAAAAATCATTATATGCACATGATGCTCCGTTGAGTAATGAAGAAATATATCACCGTTATATATCTTATAATAATTACCTACATATCAAACGTCTTTTTTTCAGGTAAATAAGACACAATCTTTCTTAATCATATTTTATTTTTTAAATTAAACGAAAATTATTAATTTCAACAACGAATATATTTCTTTTTATTACATAATATTTCTGTAATAATTAAAAGATAGTTATCTATTACCATCTCATATAAAAAAAACATATTTTCATTTCCGAATTAATGCAAAAAAATGTCTATTTTAACAAGTTCTTGTCAACTTCTTTTTAATTAGTTTCTAAGTATAATGAAGTGATATGCGCGTATAATTAATCAAAAACTACATTTTTAATTAATGTCATTTTTCTTGGAAAATTGCAACATTCATTTTTTCTTTTTAATGAGAAAAGAATTTGACGAAAGAGGTCCTCAAGATATTATATATATATATATATATATATATATGAAACAAAAAGAAAATTTAATTTATGTCGAGATTTTTGTCTTGTTCTGAGAATAAACGAAAATTCAGAAAATTACTTTCGACAGAGGCACGCGATATGTGTGCTAATCGAGAATCCCTCCTGACGATCGAATAGAATATGCAGTGAAGTTCAAAAGAAAGGATGAAGAAAAGGATTTAGAAAAATAGAAGAGTTTTTTAAACGAACGAGACGAGAACGACGACGACGACTTTTAGGGAGTTTAAGCGATTCCAGGTACGATTAAAAGAGGACTTCGGCTACTGTTATACTATCCCCATGAGATACTTGACAGATGGTCTCATAAGCATCCATTCACAGACAAAGGAATTAAATTGGCAGAGAAAAAAAAGATATATAAGGAACGCGCGAAAGGCAAAAAACTGTTTATCATATATTAAGAATGTTAGTTAAAAAATTTATTTCCTTTATTAGTTAATAGGATTTTGAAATAACTTTACTATATTTTTCAAAAAATTTTCTTCATCTTTATTTAAAAAAAAATTTTCTCCTTTAAAGCTCAATGTTTTCAAGCGGAACTAAAAATTGAAACATTCTTTTTTTTTTAAACGGGAGTGACCCACAAAATAATACTTTGCAAAAAAGAATATTATAACGCAATAAATTAATAACTGGGTTTCGTGGCTCAGGCCCAAAAGCCTTATAGTTTCGCTTTTGGCGTCCGTCCGTCCGTCCTACACTCGTATGGTTGTACTGTTGCATGTCAACCGAAACAATCGAGGAATTGCCGATCTCAAGAAAGATGATTGTTTAATGTTATGCGATATATTGATTGGTTCGTGTCATAGAGACAAGCTTATCGGGAAATAATTCAATCGAGCTTTTGATTGGTTCAGATTTAAGTTAACCTACAGAGATTCGGAGAAAATTTAAATAATTTTATTGTAGATACACAAAAAAATAAATGTTTCGTAATATTATTTTAAATTTGTATTTTAGAGAATTATTTATTCAATACAAATATTGGATTTTTCTCAGAAGAATCTAACCTCATCAAAAATAAACTGTACATGTATGATTAACTCAACTTTCTTAAATTATATTATTTTGTGCCTACATTTTAGATTTAAACAGTGCACTATTTAGTTTGCGTGATGCGTTAATTTTCAATTTAAAAAATTTACAGAACAGTATAACCTACGGTTTTTATAGATGATTTTTTTTGCTGCTAATTCCAATTAAATATATATTTCTTGATTGTAAAAATTAAAATCTTTAGAATGATCGTTACTATTTAAAATAATTCGACGCCTCCCGTTGATAAGATGCCCGTTCATTTGTCAGAATAATAAAATGCCAACTCGAGCTCAGTTCAATATGAAGCTAGTTCAATTGTCAAAATAATAAAAGGCTAACTCAGTTTCCGTATAATATAATCCTATCTCGCATTAAATTCGAATTCAAGTTTTCGTAAATTAAAAAAGAAGTTTAAGTTGATCAGAATATTAATTCATACTTTTTAATAATTAATTAGTGATTATAATAATTATTAATACAATAAGAAATAGAATAAAAAACAAATAATAAAATAAATGAAAATAAAAAATATTATTAAAAAAGAAAAAAATTAATTTAGCCTTGAATTATTTATTACTAATATTATTTTTTTTATTAATTTTTTTATTTTGTTAATCATTAATTAATCATTACAAAATATTAATTAATTAATGATTAACAAAATAAAAAAATTAATAAAAAAATAATATTAGTAACAAATAATTCAAGGCTAAATTAATTTTTTTCTTTTTTAATAATATTTTTTATTTTCATTTATTTTATTATTTGTTTTTTATTCTATTTCTTATTTTATTAATAATTATTAAAATCACTAATTAATCATTTAAAAGTATGAATTAACATTCTGATCGACTTAAACTTCTTTTTTAATTTACGAAAACTTGAATTCGAATTTAATGCGAGATAGGATTATATTATACGGAAACTGAGTTAGCCTTTTATTATTTTGACAATTGAACTATAGCTTCATATTGAACTGAGCTCGAGTTGGCATTTTATTATTCTGACAAATGAACGGGCATCTTATCAACGGGAGGCGTCGAATTATATTATTATTAAAAGTGTTTAAATTAAATAAAGTTCAAATTTAAATTTTTTAAAAAAAACAATACTAACAGTGTAATTTAAACTATTCAAATTATTGCAATTTTCAAATATGTAAATTATTAAATTGGATGATTTAAGAAATATTCTTGTATCATTAAAATAAACGCAGAAAATCTTGTAAATTATTTAATTTATTATATTTTTTCATACAATACAATTAGCGTAATGTTTAAAATATTACGTGCAAAAAAGCCAATCATATTCAAAGGTAAAGAAACGTAGTTTTTTCCGCTCAAGACTTGTGATAATTCCTTAAAGTAACGAAGGAATTTGTAAATTATGTAAAAATATTTAACCCTTAAGAGAAGCTTCAATCTGATCTTTCAAAGAACAACTCATCCATGAATTTAAGCACATAAGATACTTTATAGAATCATTTTCTAGTCTGTTCCTATGTTTTCTAATGGTCAAGGAACCACGAGAAAAAAGCCTTTCGGATGGAACTGATGACGCTTGAACACTTAATAAGTCGCGAGCCATTAATGAAAGAGTTGGATATAAATTTTGATTTTTCTTCCACCACTCTAAAATATTTTCTTCGGGATCTGCACAAGGATGAGACAAGTATAAATCAATTTCTTTTCTCCATTCATTTGAAGAATGATTGGTTTTCTTTGATTCTTGGTGACTTTTAAAAAATCCTTTCAAATTAAGTGTGTCATCTTCATCACTACTATTTTCTGAGAATTCGGAATTGTTGCTCGAACTGGACACGTCTTTTTCAACATTTTCCTGATGATAATAGAAATAAAAAAAATGTAACAATTTGTTTACCAAATTATTCAGTTCGTGAAATTGATTTCAACAAATTTTATTTTTAAATTTTTAATATTTTAATTATTTTATTTTATTAAAATTATTATTAAGTAATATTTCTCAATATTTTTATTATTATTTTTAAATAATTACCGTAAAAACCAATGATTTTTTATTATTAAATTAATTTTTAATTTAGTAATTAAAAAATTTAATTAAATTTTTAATTTTAATTTTTAAAAATTAATTTTTAATTATTTTTAATTTTTAAATGATATAATAATTGCACAATATACCTTCTGTTTGTGATACTTAGATTTGTAAATTTTTTCAAATGTGGCCAAAGAAAGTTTTGCCATTTCTTTGCCCCAAGATGTTTTTAAAAATGTGACATATTTATGCCTAGGATCCAATAAAAGAACGGCGCAGTATACCCAATTACTCTTTTCGTAATGTTTCATCAATTTCGAATAACACGCTTCCAATCCCATTAACATTGAATCATCTATCCAAGTTTTTTCATCTTCACGTTTGCTTCTTAGTTTATCAATTTGTTTGTCAATTCGATCCAAAAGTAAATTGAACCCAATCACAACCAAAGGTAAAGAAACGTAGTTTTCTCCGCTTAAGGCATCTGATAATTCCTTAAAATAACGAAGGAATTTGCAAATACTCGTTAGTAACTGCCATTCATTTTCTGAAGTTAGGTATTTCTCCAATTGATCATTAGTTTCACATAAAAGAGTCAATGAACGTTTCATTTTAGTTCCTGTAGTTGTCATCATGTAGGTAGAATTCCATCTAGTGGAGATGTCAATGTTTGGAATATATATTTTTTCTTCTGTGATTGAGCAGCAACTTTGAAGTTTATTTCTCCACTGTTCAGAAAATGACAGAATTTTAAAAAGTTTTCTCAATTTCGCAAGGGGATACTGTTCAACCTGTGATTGTTCATTATTCTCAGTTTCTGAGTCTTCGTCATAATCAATATTTCCATCGAAAAGATCTTCGTTTTCACCAGGATTAGGTTTATCAATTTTTAATTCGACAAGTAAATCCATCACACCAAGATGTATTATGTGCGCATAACATTTGAAATGCTGGTTTTTTGAATCGAATGTAGACAATAGGCGTGATAATTCTACCATGCATTTGGCGTTAACCGCGGCGTTATCTAATGTTATTCCTTGAATCTTTTCCAGCAAATCGTGATTCTCAAGAGCTTTATGAAACATTTCGGTAGTTTCTTTTCCAGTATGTTTCCCGTTTGATGGAATAAAAAAAAGTGTCAAGGAATGCAGCTTCCATTCGTCGTTTATAAAATGAGCAGTTACCCCGAAATAAGAACGCTTTGATATGGAAGTCCAACCGTCCATTGTAAATGAAATCTTGGAATTATTGCTCTGTAATATTTTCATTACAACGGCTTCTACTTCAAAATATCGGTTGATAGTTAAAGATTTGAGCTCACTTCTCAACGGCAAATTCGCTTTTGGATTTAAATAGTGAAACAATCCCTGGGTATCGCTATCGTCAAAAAACGAAAACGGCAGATACTTTTTAGCAACAAAATCGACAATTTTCTTGTTGAAAGTTTCCTGTATAAATACCTGCAGTAAATGGAATAAAAATAAATATTGTTTGGATTATTTTATTTAAATTTTTATAAATTTTAATATTATTGTATATAAACTCATCTTTATATAAAATAATTAAAAATGAATAAAATAACATTCGTTAACCTTAAAATAAAAAATTTTTCTATTCGTTTTTAATTTTAATGTAAAAGAATTTTCACTTTCTCATCCTTAAAGCTGTTTTTTATTTAAAAAAATATGTATAACAAAAAAATTTTTAATTCCATTTGTTAAATTTCTAAAACGTAGATAATAAAATAATAAATAAATTGGCAAAAATGCCGATCTCATTATTTTAAGGTTTAATTATTCTTTTCAAATTTTATTTTAATTTAGAAAAATATATATATATTTATAAATAATTATTTTGCCTCTTTTTTTTGTTCAGAGGGGTTATCTTCTGGATAAGTTAATGAAAAAGCATTGGGATGCTTTTCTTGAAGGTGTCGCTTTATCCCGGTTGTGTTGCTATTTTTCATTCGAATTATTTTAATCATTTCCGGTGGACATAATTTACATTTTCCCATTTTACATCCATCTTCCATAAAGTATTCAAAAGAATTTTCCAAGGGCAAAGCATCGTGTTTCCGTCTTTTACTTTTAAAGGTGCTTTTCGCACTAAATGAATATATGATCAATGTAAACTTCATATTTTTTATATTTGAAAATGGTGACAATCAGTCACCTATTTTCCAATGAAAAATGTAAATTTTAAATTGTCAAAAAATTTATTTAAATTGAAATAGGTTAATAAATTACTTTTTGTAAACTTCCTTTGCTTGCTCATTATCTAGATTTATTTCATCGTATTTCCTTTTATTGTTTTCAAATTGATTCGTATCTTCGGACATTTTGCTTGACACAAATTTATATTATTTGTATTTGTATCTGGGAAAGCTAATGAAATAGAAATAATTCTATAATGTTTGATCGATGTTTCAAAACCACATTCAAACGATTAAAGTCAATCAAAAACAAAAGAAAATCACATTTCTTGGCTTGACAAAATATATCAATAATCAAGTATAAACAATCGATATCGAGCATTTATCGGCTTGACATGCAACACTATATGGTTGCCATGGTAACAGTTACCATAGCAACCGTTACCATGGCAACCGTTTCCATGACAACCGTCTCCATGGTAGTAAGCATTACCTTAGCAGGTCATGAAACCTAATGAAAGCTAATGAAATAGAAATAATTCTATAATGTTTGATCGATGTTTCAAAACCACATTCAAACGATTAAAGTCAATCAAAAACAAAAGAAAATCACATTTCTTGGCTTGACAAAATATATCAATAATCAAGTATAAACAATCGATATCGAGCATTTATCGGCTTGACATGCAACACTATATGGTTGCCATGGTAACAGTTACCATAGCAACCGTTACCATGGCAACCGTTTCCATGACAACCGTCTCCATGGTAGTAAGCATTACCTTAGCAGGTCATGAAACCCTGCAATGCATGCGCCTGTTTCTCTCATATTTTTTATTATAATAAAAATAGAAAATTTTATTATTTTTAATATACACAAAATGGTAATTTAATTCGCCGTTTTAAAAAAATTATCCAGCAAAAGAAGGAATAAAGAGGAAAATATTTTATCATTTTTTTTTTAAATTAAAAATACAATTGCATTGCCTTTTGGATGTATTTTCGAATATGGGTCAAAAATTTTTTAATTATTCAGTATTTTTGTTCTAGTTTACCAAAATTATTTAATTATAAATCGCCTCTAAATTCTAATCGATCAAACTGCTTTAGGTATTTAAATGATAAAAGGTAAAACAAATTTCAAAATGATTATTAAAACTTAAATGTGAATTTAGGGACTAATTGAAAAACTGCATATTCACGTCAAAATGACAGAATAAATTTGACGTTAAAATGAAATTAAATTACATAATTGTCTTCCCTGAATGAGACAGTGTATCATTTAGATTTAAAAATGTATAAAGCATAATAATTAACATCAGTATAATCACTTTCATTAATTTAAATTAGTCACTCGCTTCATGCAGATTTATAAGTTATAAGCAATTTATCGTGATTTTAACGGAAATGAAGAATCACTTCATTACTATAAAACTGAAGATTATTACAAATGTATAAAGTGTCCATATAGTACACGACACATATGATATCGTTTCCTGTAACGCCTACAACAATCCATTTACAATTTGCGTTATAATATATATATAATATATATGTGAAAATGAATGAAACGTAATAATAATGATGGGTTCATTTGTTAATATAAAAGTCTTCTAAGCTTTTATATATATGATGCGATTCAATAGTTTTTAGAATTTATGAACCCATGAAAATAAAAAAAGAGTTAGAAATAAATATATATAAGAGAATCAAATAAAATATAATTCAAATTGTAGAATTATAATTTGAAAATAGAAAAATTATATCAAAATAAAAAAAATTGGGTTTCAGAAAGATATACCTAATTGTGCAATTTAAATTTTTCATCATTTTCAATTACATATAGGTTATTATTCACATAATATACCAAAATTAGAAGAGTCTAAAAATATTTATCTATAAATTGTATCTTATACGAGGCATATCGTTCATCGCAAATCGGGTGAGATGTTTGTTCTAATGATCATAACGAATCGTGTTTTGATAGTCGGAGGGACAGAAGAGTTTGGTACGATGCCAATAATAGTCAACTAAAGTGAGCATTTCGCTTGGGATTCAATTCGTTTCTCATTAAATTTATAGGCTCAGAGTAAACGAAAATCTAACAAGAAACTGACCGCATCTTATTCGCACGTTCAAAAGACAAATGGTTTTGCAAGAAGAATTTGCGAATGTCGTGATAAATAAATTTAATTACTTAATTATAAATTATGTATTTTAATAAAATCTTAAATATTCAAAGGTTTAATTTAAAGAATATAAATAAATAACATAATTTATTTTCTTTAATAATTCATTAATATTTAAATAACAAATAATATGATTCTATAAATGAAATTTTAGTGGCAATAGTAAATTTTTTTTTAAGTCACAAGAGATTTAGAATGTAAAATATAATATATGGAGATCGTTTAGTTTGAATATATGTTAAGAACGATGAGTCAAACTTATCACATTTCAACAAGAGATAAACTTCCGTACGAGATTGTCAGTTCTATCTCTCTCAAAAAGGCGCGATTTGTTAAGAAAAACATGTTTTTTATAGTCTGAAAGTCATCTTGCCAAAAAATATAATTCAAAATATTCATCTATAATATTTTTAGAAAATCAATTGAAAAGTCACATTTTTTTTCCGATAATTTCGACCAAATTTTATATTCGAAAAAAAAATATATTTCATTCAAATCAATTACTTATTTTGACTTATTATCAAAATAAATATATATATATATATATATATACATAGGATTAGTTGGGGTAAATGGGGACAAGAGGTGTTGGAGCTTAATTTAAAGTTTTAAAATTAAGTTCAACGACAATATTTTAACCTCAGATCACCTGCATGAGGTTTTGAGTATTGCCAAGTTTTTATCTTGAAAATTGGCAGCAAGATAAAAAAAGTTATCGCTCAATGCATAAAAACTTGAAAATCAAAGTCAAACTGTTTCAGTATTTTGTCTCACATTTCAAAGAAAACAGACTTAAAAATCATACCAAATTTTTTTCTTATTCCTTATGACTCCTATAACCGAAATTCACTTGAATTTTTCATTTTTGTCAATTTGGTTAATAATGACAAGCTGTCCCAATTTACCCTGAATTTTTAAATTTTTTGGGTAAATGGGGACAGTCAGTTTCATGCGTTTAAAGCTTATCTAACATTTTTTCTGCTGCATAAAATTAATCCTGGGAATGTAAATAATAACTTAAAAAAAATAAATCCACAAAAATTACTTTTTAAAGGAAGAAACTTATACGTAATTTGTAAAAAATAGGGATTTTTTCTCCATTTATCCCAACTGACCCTATTTACTTGAACCAAATAATTTTTTTCTTGAATCAAATAAAAACTGTATATTTGAAGAAAATACAAATAATAAATTATTTGATAAATAGAAAAATAACTGTTTTTTAAAATCAAATAAATTTTTTTCATTAGTATTTAAAATAAAAATAAGTTTCAAGAACATTTACCAAAATTTAGATAGATAAATAATGTGAATTTAAAATTAAACAAAAAATAAAAAATAAACCACATATAGCAGCTTTGCCATAAATTAAATTTAAAAAAAAAATGAGGACAAATTGCAGCACATATCGAGTATAATGAATGAAATATTAAACTCCCATCGTTATGATAATGCTATTTATAATAAATAGGCGTGTTAAGGTTAAAATCAAGTAAAGTCGGGTCATGATACCCCTGATTACTATATTTAACTGACGTCATACAGCTATATACTCTGTCTATATAATAAAAACGGAAATCACATACAGATCACGCTATTTCCACCTGTTGAATGAATTGTCTTTCTAGTGTGTACATAAAAAATATACATATAATTATATATAGTTATAATATATTTCCATTTTGCTCGAGTGTTATAGTTAATAAAAAAAAAGATTTGCACCTACTCGACTGACAAATCGTTTCTAATTGTTTCGAAAGTGAATGAGATTTTTTTTTCTGTTTATCAATTACAAACTGCTATATATAATATATATTTAATGAGTGATTTCCTTCTTTGATGGTCGACGCGATTTATTTGCATATAAAAATGCCGATCGCGCATTTGACATTGAATATTCATAGTGCGATTATTCTGAAACGTGTGTCTTTGTTGATTGGTGATCAATTAACATTCATAATCTCCCTTCATAATGCTGCTTTAAATGAGTGACAACCAATTTATCAACAATGCATTCGCGAATGTACTACTAATATTCCTAAGCTTTTATGAATTTGAATATACTCAACAGACCGAGCAACAGACACAATAATAAGCGAGCTCGTCTGCTATTCACCTATACACTAAAAAAATTATATTCTAGATTTAAGAATTTCTTCTTAAATATAGGCGCCGCAAGAATATTCCCCACTTACACTAAGTGGGAAATATTCTTATAATAAATAACATATTCTTGGCGCCTATTTAAGAAAAAATTCTTAAATCTAGAATATAATTTTTTCAGTGTAATAACTTGTGTCTATATAAAGTGCATATGAAAGGCAATCCAAAGTGTCAATTATTTATTATTCAATACAAAAATTATTTCATTAGCATCAATTTAATATTTCTCTCAATTGATATAATTATTAATAAGAAAAAATCTCAATTGATTTCTTCGCAAAATTTGAAACCTTCTTTTATTTTCCTTTCTGGAAAAATTAAATCCATCTCTGACAAATAATCTTTAAATATATTCTTTTTTTAATTTTCTACATTATGTTTTCATTCTAATTTTCAACTTCTTTATATAGTATATATGGCTCATTTCATTTAAATTGTCATATTCAGCTTCCAGAAAAGTTGAGTTGGAAAATTTTGATTTTAAGGTTGAAATTAATTTTTTTATACAGTTTAACATGTTAAATAAACAAAATAAATAGTGGTCACAAAATTAAAGTCATATATTTCTTATGGCAGACGGTTTTTTTTTGGCAGAAATCGTCATATCTTATAAAAAATTTTTTCTGTCAATATTTGATAAAATAATAATACTTAATATAATTTGATTTGACTGGTGATAAGTATATACTAAGGTTTTTGGGGTCGCTGAATCCAAAAATCTTAAATACGATGAAATCAAATTTTTTGGAAGCTCTGTTTAGAACCTTATTAGGCCTATAAGTGATTTTTAACTGGACTGCGAAGGGGTTAAAAATTATATAGACAAAATTCAAAATTTATGTCCTTAAACATTATAAACATAAAACAAATAAACATCTATTCATTTCGCCGAAAAAATTTTTAAAAAAATTTTTTGTGGGGGCGGGTATATTTTATTGAAAAAAATAAGGGGGCAGGGTTGCGTGTACGGGTCATGTAGTACCCGATTTAAGCTTTAATTTAAAACTTTTTTGAAGTTTTTACCACGTCAGTTTAAAGAGAAAAATCATATTAATAAAAACACGTTTTTGGGGGTTTTAAGCCCCACCTTTTTTCAAAATCCTGACATGCTAGGCAATTTTAAGACCCGGGATCGTGTTCAGCGCTCAAAAATACATTAGAAACCATTCTGATATCAAGATAAAAGAAAAAAGTGTTATTTTGTAGGTCTCTATGATTTATTACGTTTACTGAAGCCATATATACAAATTTGCATTACACTTATGACCATTACACTGTTGACATTTTTCTCGTTTTTCGCTTATAAAATGAAAACGGTTATACTTATGTATATCGACGGGATTGGTCTCCTTTGAAAAAAATATAAAAAAACATAAAAATACAAAAGTGAGGGACACGTCATTTTCATTTTCAGGAAATTGTATAAAATAAAGTTTAATTACCAACACTTGATTTTCCTTAAATATAGAACTAATATTTAACGAAACATTTTTTTAATCTTGTTTAAACACTATATTTTCAACATATCATTTATTTAAACCTTGTTCTGTCAATATTATAAAGCTTGACTAATTTCCTACAAAACATGTAATTTTCAGAGTGGGACCTTTTAAAGTTTTTGAGATATTAATTAATTAATTAATTAATTAATTAATGTTTATAACAAATGAAATATTTTACAAACGAATAAAGTTACCGTAATTCTGAAGTTAGTAATTGAAAGTTAACGTAATTCCGCATCCAACGAGCCCTATATGAAGTATTTTGGATAAGTAGATTGTTAATAAACAATTGCAATGTTAACTAATTGTTTATTAACAATCTACTTATCCAAAATACTTCATATAGGGCTCGTTGGATGCGCAATTACGTTAACTTTCAATTACTAACTTCAGAATTACGGTAACTTGATTCGTTTGTAAAATATTTCATTTGTTATAAACATTAATTAATTAATTAATTAATATCTCAAAAACTTTAAAAGATCCCACTTTGAAAATTACATGTTTTGTAGGAAATTAGTCAAGCTTTCCATTGAGATAGTTAAAAATAATTTTAAAAAATCCGATTTTGAGATAAACGTAAATTAACATTTTGACCTTGAATTTCAAGGTCAAATGTTATTTAAAAAAAAAAATTTATTAACAGCGTGTAGCCCGTCAAAAAAGCTTTAAAAATCATTATATATATATGTTAACTTTTATGCATTCTACTTATAAATATTGTACATTGAAAAAATTTTTTTTTTTAAAGTCAAAAATTAAAAACGTTGTAATTCAAAAACTATTTTATTAAATTTAATAATAATTGATTTTTAGACTTTCACCAACAATAACAACATTTTAGAAAAGTATGGATTAAATTCGAGAACTTCAAATTTTTTGTTCGGACATTTCAGGAATTTTGCCTCATATATGCTATAACAACAGTTTTAATTTTTTCTTTCAATAATTTCAAAAAAAATTAAAACAATGAGTGTATAATTTAAAAAAACAAGAAATAAATCGTTAGACGCGGTTTATTTCATGCTGGTTAATAAGTGTATGTAGGCTTTTCACTTGCATTTGCGTGGAAAATCGAGAATTCATACGCACGAGGGAAAATCCTTTAATGTCACTCACACCTCAGGTCAATGTACTCTCAACGCGTTTTCACCCTCTTGGTGTGTTTCACTGAGTGGAACGTATTGCGTTCCTTTCTGTCACCAACTCTCGGATAAATTGTGTCAAACATGATATAGATATAAATTAATTGACTTAGTTTAAATGATTTTCAATATATATATATGTGATTTTAATCTAATAAATTATCAATTTATATCTATATATGCGAAATCGATATGTAAATGCAAAACTAATTAGAAATTATTTATACAGGAAAAGGAACACATAATATTAATAAATGATCCTTTCTCCAAAATAATTATAAACACTTTTAATTCAAATAACCTTAAGTTATACGGTTGTTTGACATAGGGAAGGAAGTTATAAAACACACTTTTATTACGGTTTTTAAAAGTGTTAATATGTAAATCGATATATTGGCTAATAAGGTGAAACATATTTTTGTTCTCGCATGCTAATTATGATACAGAACAAAAAGTTGTTAAAGTGCATAGCGAATGTTGAAATAAGCTTAGGAATTTCTAGTTATATATAGAAGGTGGTGTGAAATCAAGTTTTTAATGTCTAATTTTTTAATTCTTTGATAAAAATGAAGACAGAAAGATATAATTTTTGAGAATAAAATAAAAAAAAGCGAATAAAAATAAGGCAAAAGCATGATTATATATATAACCGTTGCTTATTAAAACAACCGTTTCAGAAAATAATTTGTTTGAAACAACCAAAAGTTTATTTGATTCAATCAAATTTTTTCTTCAATCGAAAAATTAATTTAGATTAAATAAATATTTATTTTAATCAAAAGAAATTTTTGTTTGAAATAACAAAAAAAATTGTATTAATACAAAAAAGTTGTATCTGGCCGTTTTGCTAGATTAAGTCGTTTGTGGTTTTTAGGGGTGAAAACAACCCCTAAATGAAAAGTGATAAGATATCTTTTATTAAAAATTATTAATATTTTATAAAACTTGGTATCTGAAGGTTTTCGGGGTCACTGATTATTAATCTGATGTCAGATTTTCAAAATTCAAAATGGCGGATCCAATATGGCGGTAAAATTTTTAAAAAGTTATTAATTTTGTATTTTATATCTGCCATTTTGAATTTTAAAAATTTAACATCAGATTCGTCATCAGCGACCCAAAAAACCCTTAGATACCAAGGTTTAAAAAAAATTTAATAACTTTTTAAAATTTTGACCGCCATATTGAATCCGCCATTTTGAATTTTGAAAATCTGACATCAGATTAATAATCAGCGACCCTGAAAACCCCCAGATATTAAGTTTTATAAAATATTAATTATTTTTAAAAGATATCTTGTGACTTTTTATTTAGGGGCTGTTTTCACTCGTAAAAACCACAAATGACTTGATCTAGAAAAACGGTCATACTTCACTGCTCTCTAAATCTGAATTAGTAGTTTTCTTCTAATGAAAGAGTGCGTATTCGTTTACCAATCGAATTAGTAACAGTTTTCACTAATTTTTAGTAAAAAACTACTAATTGCAAAATGGCGAACATATTTTTTTTATATTATTCGAAAATCAAGTTCCATTCAAATCAGTTAAAATTTTAAAATATGTCCGCCATTTTGGATCCGACATTTTTAATTTTTTAATTTGAAGGTCATTTTTGAATTTAGCACCCTCGAAAACCCCCTTATACCAAGTTTCATTAAAATCGGTTAAAATTTTAAAAATTATGCCAGCTATTTTGGATCCGCCATTTTGAATTTTTTTATTTAAAGGTCAAATTCGAATAATTGATACCTTTAGTGTGCGAATAATGATATAAAAGAATTTATTTTTCAATTTAGATCAAAAAATTCATTTATTTTGTGCTAAGATGATCACCACATAACGTATGTGTCGCTGACAGTGAAGGTGTTAATAAGGTCCATAATTACTTTTTTAGGCGCATTCACACAGAAAATAACTGAAAATCAGCCAATTTTTTGGCTCAAAATAAGTTTCAGTCAATTTTTGTGCTTAAAATCATGCTGTAGCGTAAAATTCATTCTTATGTAAACGATTTCAGTTCAAAGTGGATTGAAATTAAGATTTATTTTTTATAGTGCGCAACGAGCAAAGTTTACTGTAATGGCAAAAAATTCGCTGCCACAGCAAACTTTTTTTATACGTGTGTACGTATAGTATTTCTATATAACTATAATCTTTTCTCTCCGTGCAAAAAAAAAAAATATATATATGTATGTATATAGTAACAAAAACAGTGGAAGCTCATTGGATGATGCAAATCAATGACAACCAGTCTACCTAGTCGAAAGTTACGCAAACTTGAATCGTCGTGCCAACGTCCCAGTGTCATTTTGTTGTCGCTATTTTTGCGCCAGGAGATCCCTTGGAGAAACGTCCGACGCAGTTATTCATATGCACACATATGTATGTACAAGAGGAGGAGTTACACCTACATCTATTTTATTTTACATTGTATATATGACGATTATTCTCGTTGATTGGCGATAGATGTCTCACTTTCCTGATTAAGCTATAGGTGTCATATAATTTACTTATTCAATATGTGGGCACCAATGCCGACAATAATAATTGTCATTATTAATTATTAATAAAAACACATTATAATTGAATTAACAATTTGCTTATATATTTTAATTCAGATAAGCAGGTTTTACAATCATCCTAATATAATGAGTTTTCATAAACTTTACTTGATTTATTACTTTCGGAAATGATTCAATTTTATATAAAAGTCTCAATTTTATGTAATTTTATTCATGTAGACTAAAATATGTTTAGAACATTAGAATTTTTTTCCACATAAATTAGAAAATTTTTGAAAAATTAAAAACTTCTCTTCAAATGAAATGAAACTTGAATTAAAATGTATTTAAAACATTACGGCTATATAAAAATTAAATTTATTTTTGTGAAAGAAATATATTGATAGTTTTTATTCTAAGGAAAGTATGTGAGGCAGAATTATGAAGAACGTGTTTTCTACGCATACGTCCCTGAGTTCGCGTTAAGAGACTTGATCGGGACCGCGGGAGGGAAAAGAGGGTCTAGGGAGGCCCGACAGTCTGACGCCATACCCCACCATGCAAGACACTGTGTAACCTATCTTCGAATGTGTTTGTTTGGTCGCACATGTCTATCTACACACACATATGTATATATGTATAAATAAATATGCATACTTCGCTAAACTCAACATAGACAAGAAACATATACCATTAAACATTATATTTGCATGCTTAGGCACTTTCTGCACTCGGGACGTACGAACATATAAATACATGAATGCCTATTCCAATACTATCAAACTTCAAATCGGCCTCCAGACTCGAGGGAGTGATTCAGAACTCACCTACTACGGTATTTTATTTACACGTATATGTATACATATGCATAACCGAAATTCTCTTGGATTATTATATGTACTCACATTCTCTCTCTGTCTCTCAAGAATGTTTTTCTGTGTACATATTATCATTAAAAATTCTACATATAATGAAATATTAATTTTTCAAAATGTCATTGACATTTGATTTTTAGTTATTTTCAATAAATATGATGGTTTCAAAAAATTGTTTCAAACAATCAAATTAATGTATTGTTAACGTGCCTAAAGTTCTGACTGTTCAAATAAACCAAATCCACTTTCGACTAAAACCGATAATATAAGACTGAATTAAAATGAATTTTGAACTTCATAGCATGATTTTAAGCCCAAAAATTGGCTGATATTCTATATCATTTTGGATTTAATATGTAAACTGAGTCAGATTTTGTTTTTTCTGTTTATATGTATTATAATATAATAATTATTAAATTATAATGTTAACGAAGTTGAAAATATTTGAAGCTGCTTCAATATACGAATATGGAGAACAGATCTAAGAGGCATATATAAATGAAAGGAGAATAGACATAGAGATAGACTATATGTACTGGGGAAGCCCTCGCCTACGATGTATGCTATTCTTGAGCAACCTGGGACTTAAGAATAGATTTCTGAAGTCGCTTTGCAAGTTGCACGACGACGCTAACTTTTCCCGCCACACTTATTGCGAATTCACAATGTCTTCGTTCCATTCACGATTATTCGCAGCGTAACTGAATGAGTGCGTCGAAATCTCTTGGCCAGTTATGCAGAATTTATACATATATATATACACTAATAAGCAAGAAACTAAACTAAACTTTCGAAATTTAAAAAAAATTTAACTAATTTGAATTAACGACAGACTTTTTGCTTTTGAGCCGAGTCAAAATTTGAATCCTCTTTAGCTCCTCCAAGAACCTGAATAAGCCCTCCTTTGGATTCCTTAAACTACCGTATCCAATGATCTACAGCTTCCAATTTGTTTACCTTTATTAATAAAATTTAGAATTATATACTTTATAATCAACAGGTGGATGTAATTTTCACTGACATTTAGAAGGCTTGATTGACAAAGAGTCAATTTACAATATTGAAGAATTGTCAGAAGGTACATTTTCTAAAATACAAAATAAATTAATTAATTCCCTATGCTTATAATATTGTTTTTTATCCTAATTTTGTTTCATTTTACAGAGCAACATGATGCAGTGGTTCTTTATTTACTGTCGAAGCTTATAAGACCATCATTTTTGAAATACGGAGAAGAGCCAAGGGCCAAAAAATCAGACAAGATCAGAGATTCATCTGAAAATACTTCAAAATCTACGTGCAATGAAATACAAGAATCGTTCATTTACGTTCATTAGATCAAGGAAAATTACGTTTTGTTACGGAAATGTGTAATAATGATTGGTATGATGATCATTTTCAAGCGTATGAAGTTAAATGATTGTATAAAAACATGGAAATGTTTAACTTCAAAAACATTAAATGAAGGTATTGTTACTTTTACGGTTCGAGGATGTGATGGATCAAATTATATTGTAAAAAGATGGGTATGAATATTGTTAACTTTATATGTGGTGTGCATGGAATTCGTTTTCGAAATATTTTTGAAATATATAGAGAATTTATAAAAATTGTATGTCTTATTTATTTTAAACTTCATTTATTAACTCTCTGCATAAAGTCATTTTCAAAAAGTATTAATACATACGAAAAAATAGTTTTATATCCTTCTAAACAGAGCAAAAATTCCCATGCTCAAAGTATAAGATGATTTCTTGATGGCACTAACGGGTAGTGTTGGATAGCTATACCGATACTTCCTAACACCACGAAAATTCCCATGCTCACAGTATAATATCCTCTACTCGACGGTACTAACAGGTAGTATTGTGTAGACGCCGCTACTTTCTAACATCACGAAAATCCCCATGCTCACGGTATAAGATGCTCTACTTGACGGCATTTATAACTAGTAAAGGATAACTTATATATAGTTCTCACTACCAAAATTAAAATTCTCATTTCGCACTGGTTTTCATGATATGTATAGGATAAGATATTTTGTTTTGCAGTATACAAAGTTATACTACGTTTTAATATATTTACGACTATAAACACTTCTGAAAATTTGTAAACCAATATATAGGATAATATGGTATTTTAAAAATTATATTTTGCTAAAAATGACGAGTTGTCACCACCTTGCCATTAATAATATAAATTTTTCCCAGGATTTCAAGCAAAAGTTCCAAGAAATTTTTCTCCGTGATAGTAATGAGTTCTTGTTGTATGCTAATGATACGAATGTATTTAAGCCAATTAATTGTCTTGATGATTGTGATGACCTCCAAAGTGATGTGAATATAGATTAAATGAATGGTGTAAAAATATAAGTCGCTAGATATCAATCCGCAAAAAAGTAAGGTCGTGACATTTTCGAGAAGGAAATTTCCTTCTCATATAGATGGGAATCCCTGGGATAGGACTCATTTGATTAAAGATTTAGGAGTACATTTTACATCTCCGCTGAAGTTTATATTGACACTATTGTTCGTGAAGCTAATAGAACCTTGGGCTTCATATTCAGAACTTGTAGTATAAATTTAAAAATGTATTGGCCGTAAAATCCCTATTTTATTCATTAGTTAAATCTAAATTAACATACTGTTCTGTTGTTTGGAAAACTGAGACATATTTGATAAACGCCATTGATAATTGTCAAAAACGATTTCTAAAATTCCTAGACTTTAAAAAACACGGTATTTTTTATTACCCCAGGGTTCTGATTACTCATAACTGATATGTATGAGATTCAATGAACTCTCAATTAAAAAATCAAAGAAATCTTGATGCGGTTAAGTTTTTCTTTAAGGTAATCAGTGTGTTAATCTCCAGTATTTATCTATACTGTCTGAAATACCTATTTCTGTCCCTCAATTCTTTTCTCGGGTACTGACAAGACAACACCTGTATTAAGAATTTGAGATACTTTCAATATAATTCATTCTAATTGTACTACAACTTTAGATATCTTTTCACCAAACGATGAGTTCGTTCTTGTCTGATGTTGTTAAATACTATAAAGAGGATTCAATACCATAATTATAATAGAACATGTTTATAAATATTGTTATACATTCATAAGTATATATATATGTGTGTGTGTGTGACGCGATCTGAAGAAAAGGACCTTAGAAGCAAAAAATTATAGGTTACGTTTTGAAATTTTAAAGTGAAAATATACAAAGACGTTCAACTCTAAATGCCAGCTAATAATATTTGGGTCTTCATTACATAGAAAATGTTCAATAAAAATTGATTTCAGTTTTTCAAAAACAAAAATAAACTTTTAATTCAAGTAAATCTGTCGTAAACATATAACCTATAATTCGTTTCCTTCTAAGGTCTCTTTCTTCAGATCGCGTCACATATAATTTCGAGGATATATATACATATACTTGAGAAAATTAGGTCGGACTCACTGTTAAAGTAAAAGAATGAATTACAATGCATTGTAGGTGGGGAAATACATGAAAGACAAAAGGCGGAGGGAGGGAATTCTGAAGGCGATTTTATACAGTAAATTTTCTTACACAAGAGTTAACCACCGTTCAAATATGCACGCGTGGTTGCCTATGAGGTGAAAGAGGCGTGTCCATATGTTTGAAACTTTCAACAATGCTATCCAATTATTCATCTCTATATATTAATCTATTATCTCATTTGTATTTATTTATATTCCAATAAATATCTTTTGACAAATATCTTTCGAAATATGTATCATGGAAAAAAAGATTTACCTGCTAGGAACAATAAAATGTTTCACTAGAATACATATTGCAAAAGTTTTAATTGTTTCAATTAAATCTTCCACTATTTTACTGAAACCTTTCGATGTTCCATAAAAAAATTTAAAGTCATTTTCATCATAATCTCACTTATTGTTTTTTCGCAGACGATTGAGTCGGTATTTAAGAATAATGTCATTCCTATATATATATATATATATATATATATATATATCAACGTACACTAGATTATAAGGACAAATGTGTTGATCAAGTCAAACACTAAAGCAAAAGGAGACGTCCGCGGACAATATAAGAGAAATGAGAAACCTCTTGAGTTAAATCCTATATCTCTTGCGCGCACAATAGATGATGCTTCAAGATGGATACTTGTTCTTAGTAACGTAACATTAGAGTCAGGAGCTAACGAACCGATTATATTTTTCTTCTTTTCACACCAAGATGCGAAGAATTTCTATTGCTAATTCTTTTTTGCACTTTTAATCTAGCTTCTATAAAATATATTGAACCAATATACAAAAATAAATAAACTTCACCAAATTAGAAAAAAGTAATATGATTATTGAAAAAAATTGCGCTTCTTCATATAAAAAAAGTATTTTTTTTTTAATAACATATCACATCATATCTTTTCATTCTCAATCAATATTTTTTACTCGACAAATTTCCCTTGAAATTCTTATTTTAACGGACATTAATATAGCTTGACAGGTTGAATTTTTTTTGAAAAGCTCATAGGCAACGATGCGGGAAAAATTCGAATGAAAATGTCAGCAAAGCTTTACTTGAGCTTGCAGTCTATTAGACATCGCCTACATACATACATACATATATATCTAGATCTTCAAAGTGATTCTATTCTATATACGTTGAGTTGAGAAGGACTTCCTTCACTTGGCAGACGTTAACTGACGTTTAGATTCTATCTATTCTCGTAATCTCGCAATATATGCAAGTGAGCAACACACGGTTGGTTCGTGTTTCAAATGACTTTTAGGTGGCATCAAGTGTATATAATTATTGTCACAAAAGAATCAAGATACACACACATATGTCTGAATTATATATGTTTTTCTTTGCGATGACGTTTGCAAACTTTATTTTAAACAATTTTAACATTTATATTTTAAAAATATGCCTTTGAAAAAAAATGTATCATTGCTTTATATATAAAACATAAAAGACAATAAAAATTTACATATTAAAATCGCCATTGAATAACACTGCGAATAAAAACAATGACATTGAATCTCGCACTCTGCGAACAAAAGCAATAAAATTGATGATATTCAAAATTGGAAGTAGACGGTGAAATATTGGAATAAACTAGAATTGAATTCTCAAATTTTATTCATCCTCTATTTAAATATATATATGTAATCGTTTGAGCGCTTACGATTTGGAACGACATTCAGATTTTGATGCTTTGAGGAGAATTCATCCCCAAAATAGGGTTGCCAAACTCGAGTTGAAGTAAAGTTTAGTAAAGTAATAGTGGTTTCTAGTTTGTCTAATAGTTTGGATCTATCAGCTATTTACTAAAGTATAGCGTTCACATTTGCAATTTCATTTTAAATCAATAATGGTAAATGACAATATTTTCAATTTTAATGGATTACGTTCAGTCTCATAAATAAAAAAATTTAACTTATATAAAATTAGCGTAACATTAACCGCAATCAATTATTTATTTTTGGGAAAGTTACACTGTTAAAAATTTGGGGACTTAATAACAACCGGAGTTGGGAGCAAAATTTTTGAATTAAAAAATCAACTGCAAATAAATGAATGAACATTTGATTAAATCCCTTATAGCCTTAACTATCTGTCAATAAAACATGGATGAAGTATAAAATTAAATACAAATTGCTGAGAGGTATTGTACGTCACTATTCAACGCTGTTTGTGAATAAGTTTTATGAACATTTCTTTGGTCAATTAAAGTAAAATATAGATTCCACTGGAAATTTCTCATCGCTTATATACGAATACAGTAGAAACTGGATAAGCGAGAGTTCAAGGGACTGACAATTTTCTCTCGTTTATAGAGGTTTCTCACTTACCCAGTTTCTCACTTACAGAGGTCTCAAAGCAAATTTCCTCACTTACACAGGTTAATGAAAAAATGGTATTCAAATTAATGTTTTATTGTACATAAGTATTTAATTTTTAGTTATTTTCTTCTAAAACACATTATCATTATTATTTATTTAAAAGGATTAAAAAATTCCATTATTTCCGTCTGTTTTTTTATATTAATATTTTCGACTTATTTCTCTAGCGCATAAATTTTATCGAAAAGAGATTTATCAACACTTGAAGAAAATTCCAAAAAAACGATGAACAGTCTCTAACGCTTTTAAAGTCTCTTGCTTATTTGGAACGGGTTTTTATGTTACAGTCAAATTTTCGTTTTCTTCATCATCCTCTTCAGCACTATTGTTAGTGAAGAACAGTAATACGTTCCTTACTTTGTTTTCCTCCGTGGCATTTTTCTTCTTTAAAGGCAAAAGTTTTGTCTGGTAGACACTTAAAAAATAAACCAGTCTCGTCTGCATTGTAAATGTCTTCTGGATCATATTCCCTTAAAAGATTCGGCAGATCTTTGGTCCACTGATTGCATACACTTACATCCACAGATTTACTTTCTCCGGATAATTTCTTAAAAACTATATCATGTCGTCTTTTAAAACCCTGAAACCAGCCGTTACTAGCTGAGAAGTCTTTTATTCCTAGTTTGATCGCAAAATCACTGGCTTTTCCTTTTAATAATGGGCCATCCATGGGATTATTTTTGTCGCGGATTTCTTTTATCCATTCTAACAAACACTTTTCAACATTAGGAAATTCAACTTTTCGGCTTCTCTTCATGTTTCCATGGCCTTCAGAACACTGAACCTCTATTGACTTTTTGTTTTTTAGGATGTTATAAAAAGTAGATTCCGGCAAATTAAATTCACTCATTATTTCACTTCGTGTTTTCCCACGTTCGAATTCATTTATTATTTTAAGTTTATCACTAACAGAAATTACGTTAATTTTTCGTTTAGACATTATAAATTTAGAAGAGACTTGATACAACTAAGTAAACTTTTCAAAATTCGTTTATTGATTGAAAAGAAAATTGTTTTCGTTATATACACTATGGCCATAAGTCTACGGTGTGATGAAAGTAATGACTAATTCATTTAAAGAAAAAGTATAGTTTAAAAAAAATCGGCCCAATACACGATTTTGATTTTAGTTAAAATTATTTCAGTAGGTAGTATAGAAACGTTTTTTCCAAGATTTGGAAAGGGCATGTGTCAAAGACATTTAAAATATTTCAAGAACAACATGTATAACTAAAGTCTATAAAAGGACTTTCCTATGTCATATTATGCATATTAATAATGTAGGTTTAATTAAGATCAACGAGAATCAGAGTACACGTTAATTTTTTCGTATTATGTGAATATGAAGGCTTAAAAGTGATGAATTTCGAGGCAATATACACTGGTGCCGAGTCCATGACGCCAGTATATATATTCAATGGACCGCATACACATTGGGTGACACATTTGCGAATATTCCCGACAACTGATTCAGACAAGAAAGCACATATAAATTTTAATTCAACTTTATCTATAGATTATTATTAATAAAGAGACACTCAAATATCAAAAAAAAAAAATTCTGCTGAATGATCAAAATAATGCCATCACACTTAAAAGTAAAATTTTTTAAAACTTATACTCTCAATTTTTTAAAATTATATAAACTAAATATAAAAAATATAAAATATTTCAGAAACCATGTATACGAAATAATCGTACGAGTTTCGTACATCAAAATTGACTGTTAGTCAATATAATTTCTACTTTATCAGATATATGATTAGATTAATAAAATATTCAATATATATATATATATATATATATATACTTCACTAAATATAAAATATTTCAAGTTGCGAATCAAGTTGAATCTCCCTTGTCACGAGTTGACCGGACCAGAATCAATAAATGCATAAAAATATTGAAATCCTTCATCGTTTTCAGGAAGTTCTCGTGAAGCTTTTTTGTGCGCAAGGGAATTCACGCAAATGTCGAAAAACGATACGTGGAGCACGTTTATCGGGAACCCAGCTGGCGTTGCTCCATAAAGCAGGATCGTAAAAAGTTGAGCTTCCCCCAGAACCCAGCCAGCTTTTCCTTGGTGCAACTCAAAGCCCGACGTTGAGATACGAGAGTATACGTAATACACATATATATATATATATATATAGGTGGGAGGCGAGCACAGTCCTCGAAGGGAAAGCCGGAAGTCGGACCCCAGGTGCTTTTTATGTCCGCGCGCAAGGACGATCTCTTTCGCGAATCGAGGCTCCATCGATCCCACCGGGGCCCTCCCTTGAGAATATGTTGCAACCTTCTTGGTTATTCGCCTATTCTCTAAGGTCGACGTGAGCAATCAAGCGTTAAGAGATTCCGGAAGTTATAATATCAGTCTTATAAAGTAACACAAAACTGATCAATGATATATACATTCAGCTTTTAGATACATAAATCCATTATACTTTCTATCAAAGAAAATACATATATTATTGTATCTAATTAATTTAATATAATCCTCATAACAAAAGTATATATACTCAGGAAATCAAAGAAAATTTCTTGAGAAAATATTCTTTTTCTTTGATGAAGAATTTGATTTTGCGGACAAGAAGAACTTTTTTAAAAAAACTTTCGTATAAGTAAAAGTGGATCAAATAATTTTAATCGAATGTAAATATTTAATTCTGCGAATACAAAATGATAATTTGCATATTTTTGCTTAATTATTAAATTATACAGCCACGTGGCTTTAGCACTTTCTCTATATCCTAAAATTTGGCAACAAACGAACGAACATCAGAGGAACATGAAGTATGAACACCAGGTGTAAAATCTCTTCCAGAAACACCAGGTGCAACTTGAGAAACACACACTTTAATAATTCAACGAATATCAGTATATATACATATATATATTATATATATATAATGACAATGTGAATTTTTAAACTCAACATATATTAGCAAAATCTTGTCGTATAATTAACTTCTTACGAGACTTGATATAGTCTGCGTTGAACAAGTTGCAGACTGTATATATAATATATACACGACTGTAGAGTTAATTATTTATCATAATAAAAAAAGTTAATTATATCTTTAATGAATGATATATAAATCGCAATAGTTAATTAATTATAACAAATCAAATTCATACTGGAATCATAAATCTATGAATTCGTTTTGTGAGTTTAATTTAGAAAATAATTGAAATATCTCAAAGGCTTACCTTCAATTTTCATCTTTATTCTCGGTTTCAACTTCCGAAATGAGCAGCACATCCTTTGTTAAATTTCGAGTGCTGCGTATACACTTCATCATCCTTCCTTACCCATCTGTAAGCAAAAGAAGTTTAAATTTTAATGAATAATTTTTAATAATCAATTTATTTATAAAAATTAATAAATACATTTTAAAAAAAAAATACAAGTTCTACTTGTACTTTAATAAACTATTATTGTTTAGAACAGCAATTTTCTATATTTTAACTTATATTCAGAATTGTAATTGGTATTTTTAGTTATTGTTACTTTAAAAACATTTTGGAATTATATAACAAATAAACAGAAAAACATCTAATACTCTTAGACAGAACAGAATCTATTCAATTTCAAATATAATTCCGGTATACAATTATATAAACTTTAGATTTAAAGAATGTATAAAAGTTGGCAACCAGGGTGGTTTCTCGTTGAGAAGCGTCTCGGCAGATGGCCAGCGTGAAAGGTGAATATCTGCTTGCAATTGGTAGTGGTCTATCAACTATCTTTAAACTTGGATTTGGGACACACAGAGAATAAACAAAGTTTGTCGTCGTGTAATAAATAAAATTAGTTCATGCTGAACCAATTGCTTAATCCACCTGATATTGCTATATACTTTATACCTAAACTCCTCATCATCACCATTAGATGATGTTATTTCATTTGATACCTGAAATTGTTTTCAGTTTTAATAATTAGAAAAATTTGGATAATTTTTACATGTAATTCCTACTAAATAAAAATTATTATTAATATGATTTCTTTGTTATAAATACTCAAAAAAATTATGAAACGCTAACCGAGAAATCTCCAAAACATCAAAGACTTCAATATATAAACTTGTTTTGGTATTTTCCTCGGAAATAAAGACAGTTGGCAATAAAGAGCGACTATACGGAGAAAAATTTAGGGGTTTCAGATGTGTGCGGTGAAACACCTGCCTATCCTATATAGTAGCAACCTGCTCGGAATTCCCTGTCGTCCCTTATTCTTATATTCGATCTTCTCAAGCCCCTTGCAGCTACATCGTTCCGAGTTGTTTCAATGGATGAAACAAGTTCAATGTATTTTAAAGGTTATCATTTCTTTAAAATCATCAGCATTCGATTCTTTAAAATAAAGTAACGTTTCTAAGACTTGGTTCATCATCATCATCATCATCATCATTTCAACGATATAAAGAATAATTTTAGCAAAAATAAACCCTCGCATTTTATGTAAATAATGAATCGTTGCGTATCCATCAAAAATAAAAGTCATGAACTAAAAATCGTTTCAAATTTTTTGATCCGAAAAAAGGGTATACTGTGAATCAGAGTCCGATGTTTCCGGAAAAGGGTAAACTTCACATTTCGTTGTCCCGCATGTACGGAGGGATGAAATCGTAATTGTTTCGAACCTCGGCTCGACCGACATCATCGTTAATCTGGGGTTAATCATTATTCCATGCGGTACAACCGGACAAAGAGTACCAACATATATAAAATATATATATATACATATACACACTTACTGTATTTTCTATGGTTACACATATATGGGATATATAGGGTTCATGAGAGTGCATTGATCCGCTTGAGAGGAAGTGAGACAGAATTGGCGATGGACTATACAGAAAAGGGAAAATGGTCCAGGGGATTGAAAGGGAAAAACAGAGGGAAGAGGACGAGAGGACGAAATGAGGGAACACTCTGGGGTTGAAAGTGGGTTGTTTAAGGGATGCTGGGCCACGGAGTGGAAAGAATGTGGAGTTCGGTCGCCTAGCAACTCCGACACTAACATAAACCTATATATCCCACCCGCACCTATGCACACTCATTTGTCCTCAATACTCGCTTATTTACTGGGCTTATATATATGTACACTGCATACCGCTGACCACATTGCAGACCAATGGTCCATATATATATATATATATATATATATATATATAGGACGACGCATGCCACGTTAAATCAAACGAGAAAAGAACGTTCAACCAAGTCCTTTTCTCACTCCATTGCATTTACGATCTTTATCACTTGTATGCACTATATAATCCCCCAACATGGAATTTCTTTCAAAGTACCTTTTCGAGGACTTGTGGAAGCATCCCTTTCATTTTACGCAATATATCTAGCAGGCTTAATAAGTTCCCGAGAGGTTGCTCCTTATAAACTTAACATCATCTTGTTATTTATATAGAAATATAGTCAGACTTTCTCATATTACTTAATTTTCCAGAATTTAAAAAATAACAACGATAAAATAAATCCACTGAGATTGAATTAAAAATTTCTTGTCTTTAATTTAATTATAAGTATTTAACTATATATTGTAATCACGTTTATACAGCACGTATCGTGAAATCTTGAATAAAATGGAAAGAATGAAGAAGAGAAATGGGAATTGGGATGAAATCCGCAGAATATAGCTGCTGGAAATACGGTATTTTCTGACGGTTTATTGAATCGCTGGGAGCTCGTCGTCGTCCCTTTGCCACTTTAGAGGCTTTCGATGCAGGCAAACTTTTCGCTCGTTATATCTACCTTGTTACACGACGTGCTCTCCCAAACCAATATCCCATAATCCAGCAAGCTTTTCTAACCACTTCAAAATTCCTACAACGTACAACTAATACTCATTCAATTCATCTAATTTTTAAAAATCCAGAGGAAGTTGAAACTGCTATTGTCAATTTTTTTTAAAAAAGCAACTTCACTGATTTTACATATATATATATATCAAAACTTGTCGATAATATTTACCGACAAATTAAAAGTGCAACCCAACCCTAATTTATACAACTACATTTTACTACGTTCCAATTACATTTCGTGGTAGTATCAACCCAGTTTTCTCTGTCAAAGAACAAAATTGTTTTTGTTCCTAAAACTTTAATGTAATAAGTGCTCGAAAACAAACAAAAATCTGTTTGTATGAACCATGGATTTCTCTCAGTGTAACTATAAGATATACAACTCGAATTACATCCCTGGATTTAATTTTAATACAATCTGATACAAAAAAGAAAAATTAAAAATATACAAGCAAAATAAGTAGGGGAGAGTGACAAACAGTGGGATTGTTTATACAGTAGGACACTTTAATTTTCTGAAAACCTTAAAGAAACTCGACTAAAATTTAAATGTAAACCATATTTATGACAACACACTATCTCCAAAAATTTTAGCCACATTGATTCATTATTTTCAAAGAAAATTGAAAAAACTGTTTTTGACGTACAGTTGTCAACACTGATTATAAGTTGTGTCAGCTATACGCATGCGCATTTATACTTACACAGCGACTAAAAATGTGAGTTTTTAATGCTAAAAAATAATAAAAAATTCAAAATTTATAATTAAGAATTATTACAATTATTGTTCGACAACATTTAAAAAGTAACACTTGATAAGAGAACGACTATTCAAATTTTGCTCCAAGTTGTTTTTAGGTTATTTTTATTTTTAATCACAATATAATTTACACAAAAAAAATTTGCTTCGCATTAATGACTATTAACCATAGTAACTTTAAATCTATAGTCAGCGTAACCAAGCATCCTAGTCAATTCAGTTATGTAGCTTGGTTAATATTGTCAAAGTCGATTTAATAGAATTGATTCCTTGTTTACTAGTTATATTAACTAAGATGTTTGGTTAATATGACATGTATCTATAGTCAATTTTGCTAAAGTTTATTTAGTCAAAGTGATTCTAGCCAATGTAACTATACTCTCTAAATCTGAATTAGTGACTCACTTTTTGCTTCTGAATTAGTAAAATTTTACTAATTATTAATAACTTTTATTAACAATTAGTAAAAATTTACTAATTCAGAAGCAAAAAGTGAGTCACTAATTCAAATTAGTAAACATTTTTACTAATTCAGATTTAGAGAGTAAGATACCTGGTTATTCTGATAAGCTGCCCTAGTCATTCCAAATAATTGTCGAAATCAACTTTGACCAAGATTGCCTAGTGGGTTCCTCTCGTAACTAAGCAAATTAGTCAATTCCTGGCATACGGGGGTTAGGAATTTTTTTCAGTGTAATAGAATATGTGTATTGTGTAGAAAAGAGTTCAAACTTTATGGTAATACTAAAAAGTATTCAAAAATATATAAAAGTGACATATTAATATGTCTTTAAAAAAAAAGTGTCCCACTGTTTGTCACTCTCCCCTATACTACAAAGAAAATAAAATATTATAACCAACATTGCTATTAATTAGAAAAACGAATAACAAAAAACAAACGGAAGATAAATAAGATATTTAAAAACTGATTAAACCCTGATGTTGAAAGCTTTATACACGTAAACATGATGAAAGCCATTCGGATTTTCCAATCTCGAGGAAAAAAAACTCTTTGTACTTATTTCCCCTTGGTTCTGACGTGAAGCAGAAAAGCTTCTTTCGTCCGATTGGCCCTTCCAATTAAAGCAGGACTTGAGAGTGCGGGAAAATAAAGCTTCCTCAGGGAACATTGGAATATAGAAAGTATATATACCGGATGTTGGGACGAGTTGCCAGGCAACAAGGTGCCTTTAACCCTCAAAGATGTCACAAGAAGTGCACGCAAAAGAAAAAAAAAGGAACTTTTTGACCTTTTAAGGGTGTGTTCCCCTTATCAACAACAGCCCTTTATATATAGTTCGTATTCAGAGTACAAAATATATCTTACCAACAGCAGTGTATATATATATATATATAAGTATAGTATATGTGAGTATTCTAAAGCAGCGCACGTGAGTGTCAATTCCATACAGATCTAGATCCTATTTCTTTTCTTTTTCTTTTATAAAGTTCGATTACGTTTCAAATATATATATTTTTTTGAACGGAATTCCTAATTCAAATCACGTGCTTGGAAAACTCAATCGAGTTTATGGAAGTGATATGTTTCTTTTATAATAATTCAAGGGGTGAAGCTCTTTTACAAATTCAAAGTAAGAACAGATAAATAGAGTATATCTGATGTTCATCGATTTAAAGAATTTACATAAGACAAACAATTTTGTATTTAACTTTTTTAAAGTATAATTATAATTTCAATTACAGATAGTTGTGATTATTATACATATTTTCAATAAATGGTAATAAATAACATAATCACTAAATGACATAATTTATAATCGCCTTTTCTCCACTCACTCATATCCCACACTCTAAATCTGAATTAGTGAAAATTTTACTGATTTCAATTCAGTGGACGAGTTTTCTTTGATGAATCAGTGGAATTTCACTTAGAATCAGTAAAAACCACTGATTGCCAGTGAAATTTTCACTGATTCAGATTTAGAGTACATTCTTCTCGCTTATACATTCTCAAATTCTATATTCATTGCCTTACATATGTTTATTATTTGTTCAATGTTATTTATTATCATAAATAGCTCATTATTGGTATTTCTGTCTTCAGAAAAAAATTGATAAGAAAACGGATTATGAGTTAGTATGTGAGTGCAAAGTCACGTTTTTAAGGTTCCGTATATTATAATGCATATGATGAAGAGAACCTTTTATAGTCCCTATATATGAACCATATACAAAGTATGAGAGTATTCGCTTTCTTCCTTTCTTCAGTTCCCCATATATATTTTTTTTCGAAGCATCTCTCTTTTCCCCTTTGGTGTGTATATGTGCGGATTACTCTACACAGGATCCCTATGGCATTGTTCCCTTTTTACCTCCTCCAGCAGATTCTTTTTTTTTCAACCTCTTCAACCATCGCCTGTTCGTTTTCTGAGCCATGCTTGTCTGTTTTGCATGTGTTGTTGACGCGGGTGCGTTCTTTTTCATTTCTTCCTCTTTATTCTCGTCGACCACGATCACTCTCTTTCTCCCTCACAGAAAGTGCTTTCTTTTTGCGCCTTTTTTTATTTTACGAGGGAGTATTTCCTCTCGAGGTACCTGCATCCTCGCGGTGGTTGCTGAATATATATGTATACATATAGCAAAGCAGAAAAATTTAACGACATAATCTCTTAAAAATAAAATCGTTTAAATAGAAAAATAATAAATGTAATATAATTTTTGATAATTATTGAAAGATGAAATCAAATCAGACTTCGTTGTCTCTTTTGTAAATATACAGGTAGCGTTGTAATTACTTTCAGCTTTCTTTCTTCTTTAAAGGGGAAAGGAACACCAAACCTTTTTTTTTTTTTTTTTTGTCAAGTTATGACCGTGGAAGATTTAAATTAAAAATTTCCGACCCCCATAGCGTTGACTTGGTTCTCTTTGGCTGAATCATTATGCCTGCGCGACATGCCAAACAGGTTTCCTTCAAAAGTTTCAAGATTAAACAACAAACTCGTTTCCCCTCGGTGTTTTTAAAGAGATTTTTTCACACCTTTTGTACGGTATCTTTTTAAAATAAACATAAAGACCATATACATTCTAAAGTATTAAATTTCTAGGAATTTTTCTGTAAAATGCGAAATTGTATATAATATATACCTGAACGATAAGGGATAACTAAATACTATTAGTCTCAACATTTATTATTTCTATATACATATAAAGCATTTTTAATAAGGGGAAAATCGTAAATGTTCTGTAGGGGGCGAAATTGAATTTTCAAAAGGGGGAATATTATATCGATTATCCATTGATGATTTCATCGATATCATCGGGTCAGAAAAGCCTATTGGCATATTTACCGTACACACGTTGAAGAGTATATGGTCAGTTACGCAATATTGAATATCTGTCATCGACAGAGCTTGGCACAGTCTCCGCTGTCCATTGGACCATCAAATAATTGGATCTCATGAATAACAGTAACAATCCGATATAGTGGAAAATTCTATTGCATCATCAGCGTATCGAAATATACATTCGTATATCTATATATACGATTAGTAATTTTACCAATGATTTCGGTAGATAAGGGAAATTCTATTTACTGCAATATTGTACCGGATATAATTATATACAACATAATTTCTTCAATATTATTTTGAAGGGAAAAAACCCTGTATATATATAACTCATAATTAAGCAGTACTGGGTGCGTTATTCGTGAAATCGGTTTAACAAATAATTTCACGAAAAAGTTAAGTCGAACCACAGTTACTACAGGAATTATTGGAACGGTTTCTTTGATCCTAGTAATGTCAAGAGAACTCTTCAAGTTCTGGGAATCATTCTCTCTTCTCTGAATCCCCTTTTTTTCTCTCTCGTCAAATTGTGGGGAATTCTATGCGAATAGCTACAAAATATTCCTCTATGTTCGAATTTCACTTGTCAGAAATAGTTTGTATATAATCACAATAACGGATTTTTTGATTTTGAAAAATGTACGCGATATTTATAGAAAATAAGTAAAGTAATATTAAAAATATATATACATGCACGAATTTTAACTAAGCCAAATATTCTAATGAATAACAAAAGTTTATACTGTACTTTAAGGTTATATAGCATTATAATTTGACAAAAAAAAAGTACTTAAACACGAAACTTGAGAATTGCAATTACATGAGCTTTGTGGCGATACTAGTAGTAGCATATTACTAAGAGGATATAATTGAGGCTGCTGGCCTGGACCAACTCGAGCACGAAAGTCATAAAGTGGCACAATGTAAAGGTATAATATTCTACCCCAGTGTATCGTACCGTGCAGTTCCGCCAAAACCCAGCAGGTACATTGTATGTAATGAAACATGCGGTTGTTCTTTAAGCTCAGCTCGCTTAATGTACTGTTATATCACACAACTTGACACTTTATGATCCAATATATATAACAGTAATCTAGTTCTTTAATTATTTTTTTTTTCAAAAATGTTTTAGCCCAGTATATATGAAGTCTTTATTTACCAAACATCTGTTTCAAAAAATTTCAACGCCCTAATCACAAACTAAAAACTCATGCAATGAAGCTTTTAAGACTTCTGACAACATTATGTGGAAATAGAATCATAAGTAAAATTATGAAAACCGTGGGCGAAATCGATTGCCATTATACAATTAACTTAACATTATTCCTACTGATAGACCATTGCTAAAATATTACAATAAACCATGGGAAATTATTTTTACTGATTTTTTACCATTGCTAAAATCTTAGAAACCATGGGAAAATTAATTTTTTAATTTTACTGATTTTAAAGCATTTCTAAAATCTTGGAATTCATGGGGACTTAAAAAAATTATTTGATTTATTTTGAACCATTGCTAAAATTTTGGAAACAATGGGAAAATTATTTTTTTAATAATACGGATTATGGACCATTCCTAAAATCTTGGAAAGAATGCGAAAATTAATTTTTTAATTTTGAGAACTTGAACCATTGAACCATAATTAAAAAATTATTTTTCCATGGTTTTAAGATTTTAGCAATGGTTCATAAGTATGAATAATGTTAATTGTACCATGGGAAACGGACATGAGCTTTTGAGATTTTTCCCAAGGTTTAAAGCATGCGGGTTCAGTTGTTTTTACCTTGGCAATCGATTTCGCCCATGGTTTTCACAATTTTACCCGCATGGTTCCATTTACAAGTAAAAAGATTTTTGATCTGATTACGCCACTAAAATTTGTTCGTACTCTAGAGCATCATTTTTGTTGCATCTCAAAATGAGCCAATGCTAAACGACATATAGACATAGACATTTAAGTGCCTTCTTAAATAAACTTTTGCGGGAAACACATTCATTTTTCGAGTAATTAATTTTATCGCCGGTTTAGATATAGGAAACACTTTACTAGACTAATTAATTCATCCACGTTTAGTTGCATGTAACTGGCCAAAAGCATTTGGAGAACCTTAAAGGGTAACTTCCTGGATATAAACTCTTTATGGATTTGATGTCATATATATATGTGAAGCTCAACGCTTGCAATTGTATTTGTGAAATTCACACAGATACAATGCAAGCCTATCTTTCTCTCTCACTCTCAGGTTTAGATTTTACGACTTACGTGCTGTGCGTCAGCTTCTAGGTTTTATGTTAACGTTATATACGTGGTATTATGCTCTCGTAACTTCGCTCGAGCGTGTCAGTTTCACCAACCGAACTTTGAAACGACAGTTGCATCAAGTTGCAGCTTGCAGAATAGCCCTGAGATCTCGTCGTTAACTTTAGCAGAATCACAATAGTACTAGACGTCTTAAAACTTCGCTTTTTATACCTCTATACCCTTACCAGACTCGTATTAATATATGAAAAAGACACAAGCAAATATTGCCTTCAATTTTAGTTATAGGTATAATATAATCGATAAATTATAATAGAAAATTCAATACATATATAAACAAAAAAGTATTTTTTAGTTAAACTTTTTTTTTATCTTTAAAACTCAAAAAGTATTGATTAATATTGTACAAATTTTCATTTTCTGGAAAAAAAAATTCAATTTCTTCGAAGGACAATAAATCTTTTTGCTTACATTGTAAGCTTTTGCAGAAACGTTACGATCTTGGTTTAACGATTGTCTTTTGCGCTTGCAATGCTGTCTATCTGTAAGGGTCAGGTTACTGATCCTTTGGACCCTCCCTCGCGCTACATATATATATATATATACAGAGAGAAAGAGAGATTCAACCCTCGTGATTATTGTCGGGGAGTCTGCGCGGAATTTCCGCATCCATGTACCTCTTATCAAAATGTATCCCTGGTACATTACCGCTCATTCCTTTTCTTCTCTCAATTGCAAGACTTTCCAATCTCCGTATAATCTCTCTACATATTATATATTCGAAATTTTTTCCCGATTTTTAATATTGTCAAATGAAATTCGCATTTTAAACATATATATAAATTTAATTATAGTTTACAGTACTATCATTTGTATATTTCGTTGTCCTTTTTTTTCAATAGATATTAAAAGATTTGAAAACTAAAATTATTTTTAATAATTTTGGAAAACAAAATTTTGAATTTTGAACAAAATAATAAGGGATGAATGTTGAAGATTTGAAATTTCTATAGATATTCTAAAGTGTTAATAATGAACAAGAGATGCTAAATTGCTAAAACATTTAATTAAACTTCACTTTGGTAGATATATATATACACGACACGTGTAAAGCAATGGTACTAGAATTTCAAGGAAAACTGAAATGATGAGGCACACAATAATGAGCTTGATGTTCATGGAGAGAGATCATTCCATGAAATCCAGATATTCCCTGGGGAATACTTGCTCTTTAGCTGATATATCCGCCAGCCAAGGCCACCAGATCCGGCTTCCTAGCCGCCTGGTAGGAAAGTCCCGGATTTTCGGGCAAATCGCACTTTTTCTAACGGTTGGCCTGCTACCCTCTGGCCTCACCTGGATTTTCGAGAGGTTCATTTCCCCCGGGAATGATGATTTTACTCTCACCAATATATTTATATATACATATATATATATATAATTCCTCACTGTAAATTCAGGTCATGGAAGGTCATTCAGTCCTTGATCACAGACATACTACCACTTTCTCCTAATAATATGTCCTTCCTCCTCTTCTTCTTCTCCTCGTTCTCCTCCTCACAACCGGAAGCATAGCAAATCATTTCCTCCTGTCCATTCTCTCAGTAAATCCTGTACAATGTTTCATATCATAATTTCGATAACATGATCCTTTATGTTATTCGATTTCAAGAAATGTTTTTGAGAGAAAATACAATCCTATATATAGAGAGAAAGATTGGAAAGGAGTATATAATGAAATCGAGTGAGGAGGAAGGTAGACATGCACTTCCGGTCTGGAAATTCCAGTACTTGGAGGAAGAGCCGTTGCTTCCCTTCTGATCAGGGTAGCAGAAATCTCTAGAAGTTACCATATGTATACTGCATATATATATATGCGAACATCCCCTAGGAAATTCTTGTGTGGGGTAAGAGTAAGGTGTTGATCGAGAGAGAGAAACGAGCACCTTAGAGAGACTGAAAGTGGGTGGATAAGTAGGTGGCGGGGGAAAAAGAGAGACCTGAACATGAGAGAAGTACTTGATTCTGAGAAAAATAGAGAGATCCAGGAAACGGCTCACAGAATCGCCGAGCTGGAGTTTCATCATGAGAAAATATTTTATTCTTCATTTGATTCTCTTTCCATTTACAGTATTTTCTAAATGTTTTTTTCATTTTTAATCAATTTTATTTATGTTTTTTTTTACTTTAAGAGACTTTAAAAGTAATTAAAACGTTAAATTATTAATACCTATAAATGATTTTTTTTACTTTTAATTAGATACACGGAGAAAAAATGTTATCTGTACCTTAGCTAAATCTAATGGTTGTGAACAGCAATTTGCTGATACAGCTAATAATTAATTTTCCCAGATAACATATTTGCTGTGACATTTTATTATTATGGCTACAATAACTAAAAATTTGCTATTGGTATATGTTGCAAATGTATGTTTCTCTGTGTATAATTAATTATTATCCAATAAATTATTTCTATATTTCTTAGAAATTTATAAAATCTAATTTCCATTTGACCGAACTTATCCAGACAAAATTGTTTATAAATTAACAATTTTTTTGCGGTCAAAGTGAAATTTTGAACGCATGGAAATTTGAAGTACAAACAAAATTTCGATAAAATGTAAAACTGAATTGAAAATTTGGTTTAACAACAATTTGGGATAGAATTTGACATTAGATTTTTAAAATTCGAAATCGTGGATTTACTTGAATTAAATTTGTATTTGAAGTAACAGCACAGAAAATTAAAAGGCATTAAAATAAGCTGCAACGCTTATTATTTTAATCCAATTTTGCTTATTTTAATACCAAAATAGATTAAAATAAGCAAAATTGGATTAAAATAATAAGCGTTGCAGCTTATTTTAATGCCTTTTAATTTTCTGTGAGACTATTTAAATCAATATAAGAAATTTCTTTTTAGTATATATTCCTGAAAATTATGTTTAAAAATTAAAAATTGCGATTTTGAGACCAAAGAAAAATTTGTCCCTAGGATTATAATTAAGGAAAATTGGTTATTCCCGGTTATTCCGGATAATGAAAATTTGACACAAAATTTGATGGAGATATATATACGTAAATTGCGACAAAATTCGATTCCCTCTCTATAATTATTTTACCATGGCCTCGTGGTTCGGATGAAATTTCGAACCCGTGTAAAATTCAGTGTTTTTCACATCTCTCAAAATTTGTTGACTTAAAAAAAAAATTCTTTTATTGGTTAAATCATATTATTTCGTTGAGCTGACCCAAAAAATTGGTAAGCCAAACAAAATCGATTTAAACAAAAATTTAAGGCTTTATTTGAAATAAATATAATATATATATTTAAGTTAAATAAACGTATATCTATTTGTCTCAGAGCCTAATAACTTTTTTATTTGGCGTAAATAAAAATTATATCTGTCATAAATAAAACTTTTAGGGGAGAATGGGGATATTATAATATTATTCATAAATTATTATATCAGATATTTTTTTTGAAGTTCTGAACGCGTTCAAATGAACAAATAAATTTTTTACTACATTTTTAATTTCAAATTTTATTATAAAATACTGTTTTTCCATATTCAAAAATAAATTAATAATTTATTGATTTTGTTTAATGTACTTTTTCCTTCTTCATGGGGCGCATGATTATCTCATCATAAAAATCATTAGCTAGAATTTTCATTTGTATGAATTTCATTTGATAGAATTTCTATTTGGACGAATTTTCATTTTTCGAATTAGTATTTGAATTACTTTCTTTGTAAACAAAATTTTATTTAACATAGTTTTTAGGTACCGAATTTTAATTTAATATAATTTTTATTTTACCAAATTTTTTGTTATCCAACTTTTTATTTTATAGAACTACAATTTAAACCAATTTTAATTTATCAAAATTCGCATTCAGCAGAATTTTAGTGATTCGAATTGTATAATGTCAGAATTTTTAAACTATCGAATTTCCATGTGTCAAAATTTTTATTTACACGAATTTTTATTTGATTGAATCCCTAAAACAGAGAATTTCCATTTGATAGAAATTATTACATATGGCATAATAAGCAAGCGTCAGAAAGATTTCGGTGCTAATTTTAAAATAAAAAAAAATTTCGTTTACAAAGAAAGTAACTCAAATACTAATTCGAAAAATATAAATTTGTCTAAAAAGAAATTCTGACAAATAAAATTCTTATACAAATAAAAGTTCTATAGCTAATGATTTTTATAGGATATTCATGCGCCCCTTTTTGATTGCTGAAATAATTTTTAAAAAATTCATAAACCAAAAAAATGATTTCGTTCATTTTAAAAGTTTTAGAACTTCTTTGCACATTATAACGAACAAGATTGTTAAACAAAATACGTGAATTTTCGCATTTTCGCAATTCTCCGCACGCGTGGAAAAGGGTGTTCCTCCTTGCTGCAGCATGTCCTCCTAATCGTGGGGGAAATTCATTCACTCCGCAACGGGATTTTCTCTCATACGAGACAAGATTTACTTCCGCTTTCGTTGCTAAAGCAAATTGGGGGAAAAACGTAATGCGCGATATCATTTATGTGAGCCTGCTAGTATTATACTGTCTTTTCGCAGGAATCTGGAGTTTTTCCGGAAGAATCCCAGGGAATCCTACAGGAATTTAGAAAATTCTATAAACTTCTTCTCAATATATTATAATCTCCTGATAATTGAGTGCTTGAATTTTTCGTTAAAATCACATTTTCGTGGAAAATTAACCAACATTCGCGAGAATAATCATATTCTCACATATATATTATGTATATAATATTGAATATTATCTCAAAATATTTTTATACACGCGGTACATATGTCGATAAGTTCCACATTATATATCTATCAAAAGGGAAACAACGTTCATCTCGAATATATACACGAAATTAATGAATTAATTATAAAGCTTGATATTAAATTTATCTAGATTTATTATTTATTTATTGTGTTATATAAATATATATTCCTGTCACTAATTTAAAAAAAAGGAAATATATTGAGGAAGCAATATTTATAGAATGAGAAAGAATTAATAAAAATTATTTTTCATTGTATTTGAAAAATTAAAGAATTTTTATTTCATACACTGAAAAAAGTGTTTGGTATTGACAACCAAACGTTTGGTTGGTATTTAAGCAACCAAAATTTTTTTGTTGAATCAACAAAATTTTAATTGTCTCAATCAAAATTTGTTTGACACAACCATAATTAGAAAAAAAGGATTTTTGTTGTCCTAACTAAAGTTTGATTGAGACAACCAAAATTTTGTTGATTCAACAAAAAAAATTTGGTTGCTTAAATACCAACCAAACGTTTGGTTGTTAATACCAAACCTTTTTTTTCAGTGTAACAGTTCGTAAGTTGATGATTTTTTTTCTCTTTAATGATCGATACACAGAAAATTAAAAGGCATTAAAATAAGCTGCAACGCTTATTATTTTAATCCAATTTTGCTTATTTTAATACATTTTGGTATTAAAATAAGCAAAATTGTATTAAAATAATAAGCGTTGCAGCTTATTTTAATACCTTATAATTTTCTGTGTATATGTATATGAGGGTAAAAAAAGAGGAAAAGGATATATAAAAGGAAACAGGATACCTCTCCATGCGCAGGACCTCCTGTTTCATTGGGTGGTTGTGTCTGGTGTTTGTCTCTCCCTCGGGATATCAACACAAACCAACAAAATTTCCCTCTGTAATATATGATATAAACGCGAACGGTTAAATATGGTTTAAAAACCATTTTTTTACGGTAAATTATATTTTCAAAGTTGAAATAAATACAGATTAATTTATCATTTCTAAAAGAAATTCTTGATTTATCGCTTCTTTAAAGTTTCAGGTTTATTTCACCTACGGGCAATTTTATATATAAATTTCGAATGTAAATAAATAGATTCACATGAACAAGGAGAAATGATAGATTCCTTGATTTCATCGCTTGTCTTTTTACTTCCTGAATCAAGTTATACCGCAGTAAATTGCTATGGTTTTATCAGTATAACACTTGGAGTGTACAACGCCGCAGGTAAAACACCGCATTCTTTTATATTATAGAGAGAGATAATCTAATTCTCAATATAATCGTTTAATAAAATCAAAAATACTATTTTTAAAATCTTAACAAAATTGTGAATTTTCTCATCTCGTGTCAATACTGATGATTGACATCACAGAAAATTAAAAAGCATTTAAATAATCTGCAACGGTTATTATTTTAATACAATTTTACTTATTTTAATCCATTTTGGTATTAAAATAAGCAAAATTGGATTAAAATAATAAGCGTTGCAGTTTATTTTAATACCTTATAATTTTCTGTGATGTATTTAATTTGAAAAAATATAATTTTAACATTAGAACGCATGGAATGGTTTTTTTTCTGAAAGAATATATTTTTGATATTCAATAATCAATATTAAAAATTAATTTAAATTATTGCTTTAAAATATATGCTCAACAATGACGTGACAAAATATTATATTATACTTTATCATTGATCTGAGAAATTTTACGATATTTGCGTCAAATCTTATACATAATATATTATTTTTTTCTAAGTTGAAGCAGGTGTTTTAGATTTTACAACATTTTAGGGTTTAGAATACCGTGAATTTCAGACAATTTTATGCTCTGCTAATTTTACTGCTCTCTTGTATACTAAGGATTATTGTCAGCAAAATTTTTACCTAACTTAGGTATAAAAATTGGGCCTTCGCCTCTAACCACATATTATTTTTAAAAAAAAGTTTGCAATCAGGTAAGAGAATCAAATTTTCTTTCCTAACCCCGAAAATATTAGGATTTTCCGATAGACGCATGGTATGAGAAAAGTTAATTTTCCCAAAATTCAAAATAGCGTCACGAAAATGTCCGACAAAAAGGGGGCAAATGCAAAAAGTTATGCTAACTCAATTTCAAAATCCTCTGACTAATTTTTATTCTTCCTTAATTAACAAATTTTTAAATAATTTCACAGAAAATTAAAAGGCATTAAAATAAGCTGCAATGCTTATTATTTTAATCCAATTTTGCTTATTTTAATCCATTTTGGTATTAAAATAAGCAAAATTGGATTAAAATAATAAGCGTTGCAGCTTATTTTAATGCCTTTTAATTTTCTGTGTTAAAATCTTGCATTAAATTTCAGCCGTACAGATAAATTCGTGTGGCCGCTAAGGGGGGAGGGGGTACGCATTTTTTTGCAAAACGATATTAATGGAGTTACGAACCGTGTAAAGAAACCTAAAAATGGTATATTTGATTAAAAACAAAATTTTCTCTGAGTTCATAATGCAAATTATTGAACGCAGAATGCTGAACAAATTATCATGAAAAAGAGGGAAAATAATAATGAAACTGAAGTTAACAACGTTGATTCAACGAAAACATAAAATTTAAGGATTCAAATTCCCATCAATGAAATTTGATTATTTTCAACCCTCTGAAACCTGAAATAAAAAAAAAACAATATTTATCATTGTTTTGTGCCACATTTTCCGAAAATTTCGAAATTTCAAATAATTTTCATATTTCCTCGACTCGGAAGCAATTTCTCTCGTTTGATAATTATTTTTTTCAATGCTAGAAGCATTTTAAAAAACAGAAAAATTGCTTCCAAGTCGGGAAAGCAGTTGTTTTTTAATTTTCTGTCACGGATTTTTTTTGAAAATCCTGAAATTTCAAGTAATATTTTATTTCCTCGTCTCGGAAGCAATTTTTCGTGTTTGACAATTATGTATTTCACTGCTAGAAGCATTTTAAAAAACAGAAAAATTTCTTCCAATTCAGGGAAAACAGTGATTTTGACTTTTTTCTCACAGATTTTCCGAAAATCCCGAATTTTCAAAAAAAGTTTCTATTTCCCCGACTTGGAAGAAAATTTTCCTTTTTTATAAGTCTTCTAGCATTAAAATAAATAATTATCAAACAAGAAAAATTGCTTCCTACGCGCGGAAATTGAAACTTTTTTTGAAAATTCGGGATTTTCGGAAAATCTGTGAGAAAAAAGTCAAAATCACTGTTTTCCCCGAATTGGAAGCAATTTTTCTGTTTTTTAAAATGCTTCTAGCATTCAAATAAATAATTACCAAACGGAAAAAATTGCTTCCGAGTCGAGGAAATATCAAAATTATTTGAAATTTCGAAATTTTCAGAAAATATGGGACAAAATAATGATAAATATTGTTTTTTTTATTTCAGGTTTTAGAGGGTTGAAAATAATCAAATTTCATTGATGGAAATTAGAATCTTTAAATTTCATTTTTTCGTTGAATCAACGTTGGTAATTTCAGTTTCATAAATAATATAAATGTTGACGTCATTTTTTAAATTGCGAGCGACGCTTTAAGAGATATTATATTGACCTCGTATTGACTATATTATATAGCTTCCAAACATTGGCTACAACTGAATATTTACGTATTCATATATACAGGTAGGCGTATGACAAAGTAACATGTGGCGAGGTCGAGCAAGGCGAGCAACCTCATATACTTTTAGTAAGCTTTCTGGTCAGCGTGATTACTGATTGTACGTATATGTGTGTGTGTGTAATCATATTGAAGGTGTGTTTTATTAAATGCAATACCTGAGCTGCTGTGAATTTCTATATAGAAGTTAATTTGAATATCTATTAAAATTAAATATCACTTATTTATGTATAGAGAATATTGTAAAACAGTATATTAAAAAAAACAAATGCCTCCCAAATATAAATCAAAATTAATTTTTAAAAATTATTTTATGTATTAAAAAAATAAGTTACAGGGCGTAGCCGCAAAATTTTATTTTCAAAATTCCCTCACTTTTCCCTGACTAAAAAATTTTTAAATTATTTAATATTCTGCATTGCTGATTGAAATTTTTATAATGCTCTTTAAGTAATAATTTTATTCATAAAGGAAAAGATAATTAAACATTGTTTGTTAACAAAATTTTATTATATTTAAAACTTTTATTATAAAAAAAGTAAATACTTTGAAAAATGAAAAATCTAGCTCATTATAATGAGCTATATATTACAAAAACGTCTAAATAAAAAAAACTGAATTGAATCAAAATTCCCTGACTTAAAGAATTTTTAAAAATTCCCTGACTTCTCTCTGACTTTTCCCTGACTAACAAAATTCCCTGACTTTTCCCTGACTTGCAGCCACCCTGTTAATAACAATTATTTTTATAATTATGAATTATAAATATACAAATTGTATAAATTTAAAAAATAAATCACGACACCTTTGGGAAAGTGATCTTATTTTGGAGATTCCATATACCGTAAGATATTGATTATATATGGATTAAAAATATCAGAGTTGATTATTTTTATCACTTTTTGAATATAGACTTATAAATCAGAGATAAAATTTCTTGTTAATTACATTGTAGAAACAAAAGAAATCACACATATTTATATATAACTTCATATATACAGATGTATTAAAAATTGAATTTTTCTCATTAGATAAAAATGACGAATTATTTACACCTAGAGAAATATTTTATTTGCATTTATTTGGTTTAAATAAAAAATGTAATTTAGAACAAATAAATTTTTTATTAAAATCAAATATTTATTTGAAACAAATATTTACTTGTTTCAAATAAATATATCATTTCTCTGGGTGTACGTTTACTTTTATAATTTAATTTAATTATTAATGTAACAAATTAATGTCCCTTTTTTATATTTTCTCTCTCAAAAAAAATAAATAAATAAAAATTTCTTTCCTATGTTCTTACAATCCTGTATATATGTATATACGTAAATTTACGCACGTACGTATCTCAGGACATTTCCAAGAAAATTCTGTAATATATTTTCGACTACTTGTGTTGTCCGCGTTGTCATCCGGTTGCCTTATCTGTTATCTTATCTACAAACTCGAACCTTCTAAGGCAGACTTCTCATTGCAGACAATGCCTGCAGAATTATAATTTTCTCTCCTTAACGGCAGAGTAATTTGTACTTCTTGTATACTATACATTGTTTGCTTTGAAAAATCGATTTATTTTAAATAGTCACATTATATCATTAACTCATCAAAAATAAAATAAATATAATTTTCAAAAAATCTAGGTTTCTATAATATTTAAATTTATTAATTTATTGAAAATTAAAATAATTGAGAAATATTTCTTGAAAAAGATTAATAATTTTATAATGAAATTTTATGATAAAATAATTTAAATAAACAAAGTAAATAAACAAAAAAATACATTCGTGGAAAAAAATATTTGCAAAGAATATATTTTTCATATAAATAAAATAAGAAAATAGTTAGCAAACATAATGTTTACAAGTCTGTTGCATATAGCCTTGAAGAGGCGAAGTGAAAAAAAAGGAAAATAGTCTTTTCACTAAATTTCCAAGTACATTCCATAAAAAAGAAATTATTGCTATACCTAAGTTTGCTCAGTCTGGTTTTGACATTGGGAATTTCCTATATCTATACCTGCACGTTTTCAAAAGAAACATTTTGAAAATATTTAAAATTTTAAGGAACTTTAAAATTTTTTAATTTTAATTATTTAATTAATTTTGACTATATAATTATTATTAAATTATTATTAAATTTTAATATATATATATAAAAAATATTAAGATTGATTTCGATTTCCATGAATATATATATACACAAGACTTGAGTCATTATATTTTCATATGTATGATAAAATTCACAATGTTAATAATTATACACACACAAGCTTGCATTATTGAGACATATATTTTGTATACATATAGCTCACACGCGGATAAGTTATATAATGATATCATTTGAAGCAAGTACTTGTGAACTTCCAGGAAAAGTGCAAAATGTACGTAGAATGGTAAAATGAAAACCTCTATGTCGCATATCTAATCAAACTGGATAATGATTAAGCACAATTTAAATACCAGTTCATAATATTATCTTATCTTTATATACTCTCTTCAATCAGTGAATTCAAAAAAAAAAAATCTAAAAATCGTGTTCTCAAATTTACCCATTTAACAAAATTTCTCTTTAACCGAATTTTTATTTACACAGTAGAATTTCCCTTTAACTAAATTTTATTTAATGAAATTTTAATAAAATATTGTAAATTAAAAAAAAGAACTAATGAATGAGTGGTGTTTATTTATTTTTTTTTTTTACGATTTACTCGAATGTTGATGAAAATAGTGGTGTGCGATACCAGCAATAACTTGGAATAAGATGGGCTATATAGGTAGCATCAGGATCTTGGTTTTACTGCAAATAACCCACCTTTTAGTAGGAAGTTGGAGCGCGAAAGTAGCGAAAGCTCGGGGATGAGATATTTCAATGCAGACTGCAGTTTCTGCAGTTCGCTGGTTTAATTATCGCGGTAATGTCGGCACAAAGTTTATATTACCATCCACTGGTTAGGTTAGAAGATGCTAACAAAACTCCCTTCCCGATCTTTCATTATAAGTAGAGAGAACTAAAAGGAAAGCCCGTCGTTAACACTATTTAAAAGACTCAAACTTTTCAAATGAAAAGTTCGATCTTCAGCATCGTAAAAGAAACACGATAAACTAAACATTTATTGGTACTTGAAATGCCTCGCAAATTAAAATTAGAATTTTATTTTAATTAATATTTAAATAAAAACTCTGACAATACTAAAAAAAAAACAATAACAAACAATTAAACAATAATAATCCGAATTCAAATTGTTAATCAAAAATTAAAGTGGAATTTAGAAATTAAATATTAATTCCAACTATTTTATGTGTACTCGAGAAATTAGAAGATTGTTTCCTGATTTACCTGTTTACAATAAAAAAAAATTTAATACACTTTTTTTCACGAATTTTCCAATAAAGTAATACATATTTCAAGTCATATGCTTTAAAAATTATATTATTGGAAAATGCAGAAAAAATTTTTTTTAACCGAATAATACTAAATGTATAAATTTAAATGTCATATTTCTTAAATGCTTTCATTCTTAAAAATAAACACGCAAATTTTTAGAAGATGACATATTAAACTTAAAATAATTAAAATATTTGTTACATTTTGCAAACGAATATTCTATTTCCGTAATTTCTGTGTGGCGCCAAGAATATAAATATTAATAAAGGGAAATATTACTTTTATGCATTATGTACAAATTAAGATAAAAATAAAAAATGTATCTACAATATAAATGGGTATTTTTAATAATAAAAATAATAAACATACCTTTATAATAAAAATATTTGATGGATAAAATCACGATGATCCAAAATCAATGTCAACATATATAACCTTATATAAGATATTATGGTTGTATAACTTTCATTATTAATATTTCTCGTTCTACAAGATACTTCATTAATCAAAATTCACATATTATTTTCATTTAAACTTTAATTATTATATACATTAAACTTTTCTTTTTGTGATGATTAAATTAGAAGCAATTTTCCGGTAAAATGGCGAAAATGTCAGACACTTGACCCTAACCTTACTTATTTCAATCCCTTCGCTCTGCAACCCCCTCCCATAACATTTCAATAATAATTTGATTTCCAAACTAATTTACCAACTTCGAATATTAATTAAATAATATTTTTTAAGTTCAACAAAAGAGTTAAAAACCATAAATGTTATTAATAAAAGCAATGATAAAATATAAATATTAATTCCCAAATAAGTAAACACCTAAAAACGCGAAATACCGAAATCACAAAAATCTGAAATTACATTATAAAATAAACGAATTTAAAAAACATTTAATTAATTTCAAAGACATTATTAATTATAATATTCATAATTAACGTTAATAACAACTGTTACTCATTTAATACCGAAATTGCAATCAAATAAATATATATTAAATGTACACTCAAATTAAACGCACGTTAAATAACAACACTCAGCTCTGATAAAAACGGAACCGGTTGTTTATTTGGACTTAAATATAGAAACGGAAGTTTACTTTTGAATTTTAAAAACGCAAATGTGATGAAAAAATGTGTAAATAAACATTAAAAGATATAATTTAATACGAATGAATTTCAGGTTTATTTAATTTAATTTACTGTTGGTAAATAAATAAAATAAATATTTGATAAAAGTATTAAGTATAAAAATAACAAAATTTTTTTTATAACTTTTGGAGGGAAATTCAAATCAAAACAGATAGAATTGTAAAAAGTTTGAATGTTTATTTCATTGAATATATTAAAGTTAAAATTCTCAAAAGTTCAAAACTTTTTTTTACAAAAAAGTTTACACTCTATGTTGCAATTGACCATAGCTTAGAATTATCAATTGGTTCCAAGTGTTTACAAGGTTCAAATTTTTACCAACAGATTGAGTCAGGGGGACTATATTGAAATTAACATGGAAATAATAATTTTCAGCATGATTTTAATCTTTAGAGGTAAAATGGTTTACATTAATAGTACATATAAGAGATTTGTATCCTCTATAAAGATTAAAATTATGCTGAAAACTACTATTTGCTTGTTAATTTCAAAATAGTCTATCTGGCTCAACCTATCGGAAAAACTTTGAACCTTGTAAACACTTGATAATTTTAAGCTATGGTCAAGTACAACATAGAGTGTAAACTCTTGTGTAAAAAAAAGTTTTGATCTTTTGAAAATTCTAACTTTAAGATATTCGATTAAATAAACATTCAAACTTTTGACATTTCTATCTTTTGATAATTCGATATTTTATTGGAAATTCGATGAAATAAACATTCGAACTTTGGATTATTTGAAAATTAGGCCATAATAATGCAACTCCAATAGTATTATAATTATTATTTTTAATAATATTTATTTGTGCATTTAAATGTCCCGCCAAAAACTACAGTTGTCGCTCAGAACAATTTAAAAAGTTCTGAAAATAAAAAATAAGAAACTAAATAATTTTATTTCTTACATTCTTAATTGTTTTATTAGTCATTAAGACTTAAAAAATTTAAAGTTTATTTCTTACTAGATATTTCAAAAATTACATTAGGAAGTTTTGTTATGATAAAGGCAGTACACAGTGTAATGTGTTCCAAGCGTTTCTACATTCTTCCCGCGATTTAAAAAGTTAGGTTATGCTTGGAAATTTCACATTGTGATTGGACAATTCCGACATGTCCGTATTCTGATTAGTCGAGTGTTTAATCGAAAATAAAGCCAATGTTTCCTGAAAGAGGGGAGAAGCCATCTATAGAAAGTGTTTTCGGTTTCATGGATGTGGGTGCTTTTTGTGATGTTTTCTGGTTGTTGTTAATACAAAAGTGCTTAAATTAAAATAAATATTTAGAGAAGTAAGTAGATTATTTTAATCAAGTGTTCAAAATTGCGAACAGCATCATGGTTAATCGAGTTCAAAATAAGTTTGCTCGTGGAGACAAGGTGTTTGCAAAAGTTCGAGGTCACCCGCCATGGCCAGCCAAAGTAAGCTAAATCTTTTTTAACGATTCTCCTTTTTTCAGCAATTAACATTGATTTCATTTTTGTTTTAATAGCAAAAAGTTATTTTTCTGATAACTTTTCTAATAGAGATTATAAAATTAACTATTTTGATCGATTGCGATGGCTATTTTTTGTTAAATGATGCGGCACGCAATATAATTATATATATATATATATATATTTCTCATGCGGCATGAGCGGTTTCCTGTCCATGCTTAATCCGGCAAAAGCCGTTAAAAACTATCAATCACACACAAATGAATTGTTCTCTATCGTGATTAATCACACTCAACGATTATACTATTCGATAATTAATATAATTATTTACATAAATTCAAAAATAATTTAAATATAATTCAGCAATTAATAAAAAGTTGTGTTATTTTTACGTTTCCATATTGATAGTCTATTTTTTTCTTTAAAAAAAAAATGTATTTACTTTTGAATTTTTTATCAAATATATTTAATTCACTTTAAATTTAATAATAAATTATTGTTATTTTATAACTTACTGTTATTTCAATTATATTTCAAATTTTTTATTAAATAAATTAATATTTATATTTTCAGATTGAAGAAATCTCTGAAGATAACCATAAACATCCAAAGTTTCATGTATCCTTTTATGGAACTCAAGAAACGTAAGATTTATTTAAATTTAATCATATGCAAAAATGTTATGAATTTTTTTTTTCTTGATTTATTGAAATTTTATTTTTTTAGCGCCATTTGCAAACTTGAAGAACTTTTTGAATATTCAGAAAATAAAGAGAAATTTCGCGCAAAGACAACAAAACGAAAAAACTTTATTGAAGGTTTGGAACAATTGGAAGCGGATTTAAAAAATGATTCACCAACCGCTGCACCTCCAACCAAAGAAAAGAAAGGTATGACGCAATTTTATATTTTTTTATATTGTTTATTTATTTTTGAAATTATTACATGTGAAATTCTAAAAATAATTTGCAATAACATTATCTTTAAATACAGCAGTTGTTCCAGTAGAAGAAACAAAAAAAGTTAATTCTCAAATTGAGCCAGTTAACACTGATAGTGATGCGGAATTAGGAAATTTGGTCATTGACGAAGGCGAAAAGAAAAAACCATTGAAGAGAAAATCAATGGCTACAGTAAATACACCAGTAAGATCATTTAAATTGTGTTTTGTAATTTATTTAATTAAATATATTCAAATTGGGTTGTTTTGTTCTTTCAACAGCAATTTTTATGATTACAATTGTTGTACAAATAAACCCAATATTAAATTTGGAATTGCCGACAAGTCTTTCTTGAGATTAATTGATTTGTGCGATTATTCCATACATTCAATTTATTTTGCATTATTTGATGTTATATTTTTCTGATGTCTTAACATTTTATTAAAATATTCATTTTTTTACTTAATTGTTTTTTAAGAAATTAATTATATTTAATAATTTTATAATAATTATATTTTCAACTTGTTTATAGGATGTTCCGGAAGCAAAAAAGAAACGTGGACGGCCAAAGGAAAATACGCCAAAGCAGCAGGAGACAACTATTGAAGTGCCTGCAGAGGAAGTGCAAGAGAAGGAAAAAGAAAAAGAAGTCGTCAGTCGAAGTGGACGAAAAATTAAGCCGAAACGTTTTGCTGATTCTGATGGTGTAGAAACTGAGAAAAATGGTAGGTTATTTTATTCTTTTTTAGGGTTTTATGATTTTATGTGCATGTTGTGTTATAGATTTGCAATTTATTGAGGAATGTAGTACTTTGTTTTTAAATCGACATTATTATTTTAAAAACGACCATTTTATCGCAACTTGTATGTTCACATTGTTTCTTTAATTATCGTTTTACATAATTCTCATTATTAAATACATAGTTTAGATTTTGAAATTTTTCAGTTATATAAATTAAATTTTAATTCAAAATTATTATACAGTTTAAATTTTCAATTATTAAATAGTTGAATTTGTCAATTGTTAAATATTAAAACTTTTAAATGTATAGTTTTATTATTGATTAGTTTATTAAATAGTTGGTTGTTATTATTACGTAAAATGTTTAAAAATAAAAAATAATCACTTTCTTTTGATTATTTATAATTTTTGAAGGTTCTTCGACCACACCTCTATTTGCTACACTAACATCAGAAGTAGGCGAATTTCCAGAGACAAACGAGACTGAAAATTTAACAACTAATGATCTGTTTAGATTAGTACTTTTAGAGGGTCTTGGTTATATTAGAATGTTAAAACATCAGTTAAATGAAAGCTCATAATGATTCGTGTTCATTTCAGACTTTGTAAGAACAGTTCTTGGTTTTCTATTCTTTAACTCATTTTTTTAGTTCTCTATATACTTTATTGAGACTTTTATTGTGTCTACCTCGATTTTTGTTCTTTTTTTTAATAATTGCTTCAAGAATATTTTAATATTGTATTCGATTTTAAATATTTTAAGTGATTTTGCCATTTTGTTAGTTGCATCATTTCACAAACGAACAAGAGAATAGATTTTTAGTTTTTGTTTTTTTTTTTTTTTTAATTAATAATTTATGAGATTGTATCAGTATTTATGTGAAATTAATACACTATACTTCAGTGTGGTGAATTTTGCAAAAGAAAAGTATTATTACGTTTGTAATAAAGTTCATTGCTTGGTTTTTCGTAGTTCTTCTGTTTTTATATTTTTCATTTATCCTTTCTTTTAAAACACACACAAACAATTATCAATTTGAATGGTGCCTGTGATATTGCTGCAAGGGAAGTGACGCAGTGAAAAAAATTAGCATTTTGACGAATTAATATTCATTTTCTTAGTTAATTTTTATTTTAAAAATACGTTTTTTTAAAAAAGCATATTCTTTTTGTTTTTTTTTTTACACTGAGAAGTACAATTTTTATTCAAATTCATACAATAGGTAGGTACGAGTTTGGTTTAAGAAAACAATTTTTTTTTTCAATTTTTACACGCCTTTTTTAATGAGGATGAATAATAATTTATCTTTAAAATTTCTATAATTGAATATTTGTTACAGAACATCATCCAGGACGTGGAAGGCCAAGAAAAATTGAAGAAGCGATAGACAATCAAAATTCCACACCTGCCGCTATCACCAAAAAGCGACTTACAGTGGAAAGTGGGTTCCTTCCCTGAATTTTTAACTATTAAATAAAAATTTCAGACAAAATATATTGTTATTAAAAAGATTTTTTAAAAAATAAAATGTACAAAATTATAATTTTATTTTTTGTTTTAATAGGAAAGAGTAATGTCAGTGAGTTACCAAGTGATGCAATTATTACATCATCAACACCAGACAAGACGGGTCGCTTTCTTCCTGCGCGTACATTTTCTGGGGAAAATGTTGGAATTAAACTTGATTTAAATCGACCGCTGTCATTTGCAAATGATAAAGCTCAAGAACAATGGGAAACGACAAACGCACGAAAGGCTATGAAATTGAAGGCTCAATTGGAAAGTGGAGAAATTTTTCCCGAACAAGTTAAAGATCGTTTGGATTTTAATGTTCAAGTTCCACTTGATGGAAAACGTCCCCTTGCTAAGGATGGAAATAATAAACAAAATATCAAATTAAAGTAAGTGATAAAAGTTTAATTTGATAAATTTTTAAATTAATTTTTTAATTTATTTGAACTTTATTTTATTTTAGATGGTTGCGCATTGAATCTCAACTTTTAGAATTAGATGCGCAAATCAAATCAAATTTGGGACTTGATAAAGCCAATGCCGATCAATGTTTACAAGCTATGGATGTCATGCTAAATCTTTCAATTGATCCATTAATGTTAAAGAAGCATCCTCAAATCGTCGAAACTATTAAAAGGGTAAGTGAAGTTAAAAACGTTCAATATTATTTTCCAAGAGAGTAAAATTTTATTTATTAATAATTTCATAAATTAAAATAAGTAAACACTAAATTAAGCTTTCAAATGTAAATTGGTATATAACATTGAATTATGAATTTTCAGCTACGAAGATACATTGGCAATTTGTCAGATTGGAAGCTAAACGATGAGGAAACGGTAAATATTCAAAGAATTGAATTTAAAATCTTTTAAATGAATATAAAAATATAACATTCTTTTTCCTTGTAGATAATTTTTAAGCAAAAGGCCGAACAGATTAGACAAAAAGCAGAGCACATATATAATAAATTTAAGGTATTTACAAAAACATTTTATTGAAAAATAATATTATAGATGTATTTTCGATTTTTATTTTTGTATTTACAATTTCTATTTTAGGCAATGTTCACGATTCGCGAGGGTCAAACATTTTGGCAATCATTTTCTGATCAAGTCGATCATTTTAAAGAACTGACGAAGGATATGTCTGAGGAAAAAATATTTTCTCTTACACAAGATCCTGCGACCACAATTAAAAAGACAGGTATAATTAAATACTCTTTAATATATTTTTTATTTAGATTTCGTCTAATTTAAATGTATTTTAATTGAAGGCAAAAAAATATTTTCACTACATTTAAAATTCATTGTGATTTTAATTTGTTAAAATTCTTCCCGTAGCTTCTAATGTTTCATTGACAGCCGTGTCAATGATTGAAGATGACAGTATTCTTGCGGAAGCTGAAACAAAAGAGGGCGAGAATGACAATGACGAAAAGAATTCAACATCAATTGGTTCGGAAAGCAAGTAACATTAGGTTAAACTTTGTGTCACTGGTTATACCTCAACATTTGAATTATCACAACTAAAAAAAAAAAGAAACTAAAAAAACAAACACGAGGACTTGTGAAAGTGACAAGAGTATAGAAGTATTTTAGAAATTTCATTTCAAGAAAAAGGCACACAGTGCATGTATAATAATACTTCTTAGTATTGTCCATTTCAACTCCTAAGAATTTAATTATATATAAATATAAATATATATATTCTTTGATATAAATTATTATACATTTCAAAGATTCGAATTGAATCAACATAAAGAAAGAGAGAGAAAGGGAGAGAGAAAAAAAAGAGGAAAATAGTACTTGATAATTAAGAATCCAGTGATCAATGATACAAGAAATTATTTTCATTCATTATTATTACGTATACATTTTTTTTTATCATTATTATATTGTATTGATAAAAGTTTTTAGTTCGTTCATTATATTCCCAAATAATGTACATACATTTGGAGTAAGGAAGTTAAAAGAATTTTTTTTTTGTAAAAAAAAGACAATGTAATTTGATCATATAGAAAAAATATACTCCAAATTTCATTGCACTTCAAATGGCTAATTGTCGTTAGAAATTAAAAATTAATTTTTCTTTTTAAATTAGAATTTTGTCAATTTCAACAAGAAACTGACAATAATTCTTTTTTTTTTATAAATACAAATACAAATACGAAAAAAGGTTAGTTAAGAAATATATTTTATATTATTTGTAAAACGTAGATATATAAGTTCCATTTTTATTATTGAATAAAAACTCAAAACAAAAAAAAAATTATGACAACTCATCTTGAGGTGCTTTGAAAGTGTTTGAAAATTTTCGAATAAATGTATTGCTTCAGAAAGTACACTTAAATATTTCAATGATATTATAATTATATTTTATCATTAATTCAGTTGGATCTTCTTCTTTGTGAGATGTATTTTAAAAAAGAAAAATATTTTACCTTTAATTATATGATAGTAAATGTTGTAATGTGTTTTAATTTAATGCGCATATTTTCCAACATTTTTCATGAATCAAGGTTTATTATTCCAATAAAACATGCACGCGTCGAGTAATTGTAATACAAATATTTTGAATAAAAAAAAAACCAGGTACAAAGGTATTAGAAGTATTTATTTCTTAACATTTATTAAATTAATTTTGTAATGTTTTTTTTTTGCTCTATTCATTTTTTTAAATCTTCTTTAGATATTAAAAAATCAATTTATTTTAATGTTTGTAAAATAATTAAAAAATTTTTAAACTTTTCTTTTAATTTGAATAATGAAAGAACTAATAAATATTGTTATGAAGAATATTTTATATTGTTCTTATTTATAATCTCACTTCTGTAACTGCTTTTCATAATTTTTTTTTAAACTGATGTGTTTTATAAATGTTTTGAAAAAAACGATGAATTTGGCGCTTTTCCCGATCTACCAATAGGATAGGATTAGGATGTTAAAAGTAAACATAACCTCATAATGTCAAAACGGTGATTTTAATCACCGAATTTGCAATGCTGTTCCGAATAACATCATCTTGTCGTTAATAAAAAGTAGCTGTAATTTATTTAATTAGGATTTTTTAGTTGTTTAATTTGCAAGAATAAGTCAATTAGTTTGAAAATGTTTTGTTCTTTTACATGACATTTTAAAAATATTGTGAAGTTTTGTAGATATGAAAATGGAAATGTTTCTTTAAGTATATACTTAGAGGAAGAACACTTGTACTTAAATATTACATTGAAATGTATTTTATTAGTTTGATAAACGTTAAAAAAAGCTTACAAAATGCCAGGCTCAAAATCCCGTAACAAAGGACAAAAGAAACAGAACTTATGTAAAAAACCAACAAAGAATTTGGGAGGTTAGTATTACTTATATTAATATTTTCTGTTTTATACACTTTTTTTTATATATTTTTCATATTTGGTTCAATTTTTAAATGTTTTTTTAGACATCACCATCAATGATTTTGCCAATGCCTCCAGTGGTTCACATTCAAGATTGAAAAAAGCTGTTGCAAACGTAACTTCTGAAGGTCAGTAATCGAAATTAAGAATATAGTTAATTGAAATTGTATTTAAATATATTAAATATATAATTGTGAATACAAATATAAATTTTCATCAATGAGATAATTTAAAATTCTTTATAATTATAGTGAAGCAGAGATTAATTATAACAGAAGATTCATTATTAGAAAATGATGATTTACCCAAATCTAAAAATGACCCAAATGTCACTGAAGTTAAAAGAAAAACTGTAAAATCCGAACAAAAAGAAAATGACAATTCAGTGGAAGGAATAGATTATCCAGTAGATCTTTGGTTTCTCATTTCTGAACACATTTCACCTGAAATGGTTATTAAATTTGCTATAATTTGTAAAAAATCATATTATGTTACGCACACTGCTAAATTTTGGTTTCATTTATTAAGAAGGTAAAGTTAATAACAAAATAAGAGATTTAAGATAGAATTTAATTTATACTTATAAAAATTAAATTTTTATTAAATAGACAATTTCACAAATTCAAAAATATCTTTTTCTTTAGATATCATAAATCTGTGACTGGCTTACCACAGTATTTGCAACCTGAACGAATTGTACGACCATTAGGACTTCGAGCTTATGTTATTCGAGCTCTTCATTTTAGTTATTGTAAATTTTTAAAAGGTCCAGATAATCGATCACAATTGGAGCAAAAAGATCCGCATTCATTGGTGAAACGATTTTGTACTCTCATGTGGCATAAGGTAAGGATGATTTCGAATTAGAAACATGAAAAATAAAATTTTCTCACTTTTATTAAGTTTTACAATTATCTGCTTAGTAATCGTTTATAATTAAGCAACAATTATATTTGAAAAAAAACTTAAAGAAAATTATTTTCTGTACAAAAAAAAAAAATTAAAATTGTTCGAAATCTGTTTTAGAAAGGAGAAAATCGATGGTACTTCTATTTTAAATTGAAGGAAGTGAAGAACAGTAAAAAAATCTCTCACATTGATCGTTTAAATAATAACAAAAATCAAAATTATGAATTATCTCGTAGCGATGTTATGTTTAATCAAGAAGAAGGTTGCAAAATTCTCAGAGTAAGTTTCCAATATTTTACAATGAATTTCAATTATTATTATTATTATTATTATTATTATTATTCAGTTATGATTTTGAAAATATTTATTTGAATCAATTATTATTTCTAAATGTTCGTAACAATTGTTTAAAAAACTAAAAATACTTTTAAAAAATTTTCAGGTGACTTGTTTACAGTACAGTATGTTACAACCCGTAATTGGTTTGACATTGCAAACTGTATCAATGAATTTATCACCGGGATTTGAACATCATCGTCTTGTACTTGGTTTTGGTTCCTTTTACGTTCCACAAACACCAACACAAATTGTAACATTAGTCGGTGTAGTTCATGTTGACGTTTTTGATTGGTGGCAAATTCAATATCCATATCAAGATTATCAAAAACATCGAGATATTGAATTAACTGTCTCTAATCAAAATACTAAAACCCCAATTTATGACTCGTGGGAGCAAATATACTCAGGTACCTGGGATCGAGAATTATTAATTTATGCATGATTTTTAATTATTTTTTTTAGTTAACTTTGCTCAATGAAAACGAAGAGAAATAAGAAAGAAATAAGAATTTTAAAAGATAAATAAAACAAGAATGGGGATTCTTAATAACAGAAGTAATATTCATTTTATCAACAAAATGTTTTAAAGATGAAGAATATGTTTATTTCTTTCGAAAAATTATATTTTTTTCTCATTGTAAATGGATTAATTTATTTTTTTGTTAAAATGGTCATGGTTAATACATTAAACAAAAACGAAAAAAATAGAAATTAATTCTTAAATTCAATTTCAAACAATTATTTTTCATAATAATGAGTCCTGTAAATTTTGTTCATACATGTATAAAAATAAATTGATTATTATAAATTAATATCTAATTTTATAATCAATATTTTCAATAAAACATTGTCATGACAATACTCATACAATTAATTATACTAAACCTAGAATAACAAACATTTACTTCTCATTCTTATGTTCAAGAATCCAGAAATGTCTCTTTACATCTGCGAGTGGAATTCTTTTATTACTTTCCTTTCGTATGAGCTGAAAATTAAAAGAAAAAATAATTTTTAACATTTCTTTCTACTATTCACGTTTTGATTTAATCAGTAAAATTTATTGTAAATTTATTCATATTTTTATAAAAAATGAATTTATAAAATTACCTTTGAAATTAAATCTTTGGCTCCTGGTGTGATTTGCGACGGCCATGGAATTCTTACAGCTCGTATTTTATCGTATGTTTCCTGTTGAGTTTCACTGAAGAAAGGAGTTTTTCCTACGAGAAATTCATAGCACAATATTCCTAAACACCAGTGATCGACAAACACATCGTACCTTTGACATGTCACCATTTCCGGTGGAAGATAATCCAAAGTACCACAAACCGTGTGACGTCTAAAAATGTAAAAATTGTTTTATTTTTATTTATTTTTTCAAACAATTAAATGAGGATAATAACAATTTTCAATAAAAAATCAACTCACTTTGAAGAGGGTGCATGAACTGACCATCCAAAATCGGCCAATTTAATGTCGCCATTAAAAGTAAGTAATAAATTTTCTGGTTTTATATCCCTGTGAATAACATTATTTCTATGACAATATTCAAGAGCATCTGCTACTTGATAAATGTACTTTGCTGACCTAAAATGTAAAAAAGAATATTTATTATTATTTAAATTATAGTTTAGAAAATAATAAAATAACTTACAAATGTTGATTAAATCTTTCGCCTGGTTGACGTTTCAGCTCCTTATACAATTCACCACCTGCTGCAAACTCGAGTACTAAATAAATTTTCTTTTCATCATGAAAATAAGTTAAAAGTTGTAAAATATTCGGATGACTGAAAATAAAAATTAATTTTTTTAATTCTATATAATATAAAGTATAAATAATAAAATAGAGAAATACCTTAAATGAGATTGAATTTCAATTTCACGCAATGCTTGCTTTTCAACTTTTCCTTTCACCAATTCAATTTTGTAAAGTGTTTTCAATGCTACCATGTAATGCGATGATTTTTCTCTAGCTAAGAATACTCGGCCAAATTTACCTCGACCTAAAGGTGCTCCAACTTGAAAATCTCCCATTGACCAACGAAAGCTGAACAAAAAAGAATGGATTTTATTGTATATAATTAAATTTAACTAATAATATCTAATCTTCTTTATATTTTTAATTCAAAGAACAATTATTAGCTACTTTTTTTAAAATACTTACTTTCTTCCTCGATTATCCAAATGCTCTGACATTGCATCAAGAGCTCTTCCAACGTCTCCTTGATATTTATCAGGAACATTGTTTTCAAGATATTCGTTCATTTTCATAATTTTAATTTTCTAATTATTTAAAACGCTCTATCGTTTTTTAAACCTGAAATTTTTTTAATTACACATTTTATAAGAATTAATTTATTACAAATTATTGCAATGTATAAAATATTATTAAACTTATAAAAAATGGATTTGAGGTTATAACTGTCAAAACTTGGAGACTCTATAAACAAACATTTTTGACAGATAAAATATATTAACAAATTTCCTTACGCGAAGAATATTTAACTGGATATTTTAAAATAGTTATAATGTTTATAACACAATGTTATTATATGAAAACTTTATACAGAATCAACTATCAACAACTATAAACAACTGCACCGCTAAAAATGCGGTTAACAGTATTTTTGAAACTTTTAAAGATGGCGACAACCAATCATCTTTCTGATCTTAACTTAAGATCTCTTTTTTTGTTTTCAAGTGGTTATTTCTATAATTTATGTAAAGCACATTAAAATATATGAAAAATATTGAAGAAATTGTTAAAAGTATTAAAATAAACATCTAAAATTGTTTATTTAATTTAAGTTTTAAATTTTCCGCCATAAAAGTAAAGTCTGTATATTCGTTAAATACATGTAATTTACGTAGAAAATCTCTTATTCATGTAAATCGGATCTAAACAGCTCTAGTCAAATTAATAACCTCAAAAAGAAAGAAAAGTCAACATTAGTCAAATGAGTTATTCATAAAATGCTGAAGTGTACAAAAAGTAATAATAGGGTCACAAAATGCAGTAAAAATCGTTTACAGAAGGTCGTTTAAATCTCTTTAATAGAAAGTAATAATTCATTAATTTTAGTACAAAGTTTACACGGATATATAATATAGTTATTTTACAAATATCACTCTGTGCAGCTGCGTACGTCGTATTTTTTTTGTACATAATTTTGTGAATTTACGTCGAAATTTTCTTCATAGTTCAAATCGATTTACGGGTTTGATATACATATTGTATATCTAGTGAAAAGAAAAAGAATAAATTAATAAAAATTTAATTTTTATTTAGTCATTGAGTCATCAGGAAAAACGGTTAGACTTGTAAAAATGGGTAGATCAAGATCGCGGAGTAAATCGCCGAGTAGGCGGCGTCACAAGAGTAAGCATTCGCGAAAAAGATCAAAATCTCGTGAAAAACGTTCAACCAGCAAATATTCAGAAAAACCCAAAGAACGCAGTTCAAAGACAAGGTAATTATTACAATTTCAAATGTTAAATTTTTGTTCTGTTCGTTTTGTTATTCGACTAAACCTCTTTCTTCTATCCCTCTTCCGCCTTCTTGTTTTGCATTAATCGATGCCTCCAAGTTAAAGTATGATTAGCACTCCTTATTTTTATCTCTTTATTATGTATTTTGATATTATATATCAGTCGTGTTGTTTATTTTACGATAATTATTATTATGAAAATAAAACTATTCTTGTGCATACAAAAATGCATACATTTTTTGTCTAAAAAAAATGTTAATTTTAAATAATAAGTTGAATACAATTTAAATTTTTGTTTCTATTGATTAGTTTTTTTTTATTACTTTTTTTTTAATGTTTATTGTATATTTCATATGCGAAATTTATATTCGCATCTATTGGAGTTTAGGAAGTAAGAGACATTTAGATTTCGAAATGTTAAATAATAAAAATTATTTCAAAACTTTTTTAAAAGTATGTACCTATATTGTTTTTTTTCTTATTGGATAAATTATTTAAAATTTTTATACATTTTTTTGTGTTGTAATTTTTGAGTCTTTCACTCAATAAGAGGATATGAACAAATTTTTGGAATGTTTTTTTTTGTTTTTTAATTTTTAAAAAATTCACTTTTTCAGAAAAAGGTCACACTCTCCATCTTCGAGTTCAGCATCAGATATTTCCGATGATATTCACATTGTCAGTCATAAAAAGCGTTCTTATCGAGACAGAGAAAGGGATCGCAAAATGGACGAAGTTGAAAGACTGGCGGAAATGGAGAGACAGAGGTGATTGCATTTATTAATTTTCTGTTATAAATATCAAGTGGAGTATCGTTTTTTAAATTTTTAATCCTTTCTGATTGAAAGAAACTATTAATTTTCTTGTATATATGGAAAAAATGTAATTAAAATTAGAAAAACTACAAAAATGTATTAGTAAATATTTAAGAAAATTACAATTTGAAAGGATTAAAACAATATTTAAAAAGGCAAAATTTTATATGTTGTTTTTGTCATTGTGTTGTCAGGAAAAAGAAAGAATTAACGAACAAAATCCTCGTGACGAGTGCGGTTGGGTAAGATTGTGTATATAAATTTTTGTGGTGATGGTGTGTAATTAATTATATTGGATTTTATTATTTTCTATTAATACGAGACACAAGCATGATTTGTTTATAATTTTTAAAATGTTTCTGACTAATAAACAATTTATAATCGATAAATTAACAGTTTTTTAAAATATAGTTGAAAAAGAAAAATTAATAGTAAAAATTTTCAAAATAGCATGGTAATTCTCTCTCTCTCTCTCTCTCTCTATGAATTAATTGTAAATTAGATTAGATGAATTAGAAATAGAACGAAACACTCGATACGTGTATGCCTCCAGGCGGCAGCGGGAGGTGGAGCAAAAAATGGTTGAGGAGGAAGCTGCAAAACGAATCGAGGAACTTGTACAAAAAAGGGTTGAGGAAGAACTCGAGAAACGAAAGGAGGAAATTGAGGCCGAGGTACAAAAAAGAGTAGAAGAGGCTAAACGAGCCATGGAACGACAAATGATGGAGGAAATGGAATGGCGACAAGCAAAACTACGTGAAGAGGAAAAGCGACGAGAGGTAAGACCAATCCAAAGAAACATTGGCCTGTGTTAGCCCAAGCGCTGTAACTTCATTTTCTCTCTCTTTTGCTAAAAAAAAAAAAATCGCACAAATTTGTCTCCAAATATTCATTATTTTCAAAATTTATCTCTTTCTCTTTTCTTTTTTTTTTTATTGAGCATAATGTGCGTATATTATATTGAAATTGTTAAATACATATGTAATAATTTATTTAAATTGCAAAATTTTGTATTATTTATGAAAAAAAAAGAAAATTCCTTTCCTATAAAGGAGGAAATTCAGATTTTTATCATCAAATTTAATAAGGCAGTAACAGCGTTTGGGTGAGAAGCACCGTGGTTGAAAAAAAAAACAATTGACGAAAAGTGAAAAAAAAACCTAAGTGCTTCTACTTTCCAACATCCACTGAGGTCGCGTTGTTGGGAAGTGATCTTTTTCTCAATGGTATTGTGAAGGTTTTCCTATTATATGCGCATGACACAGATATTTGTGAACAGAGCTGTGTACCTGTACATGTACATAAATATGTATATTTATATATACATATAAACATATTTATTTATTTATATAAAAAAAACAAGAACGGTGAAAATTCTGATTGACATTAGAAATTGTGGGATTTGAAAAATCCTCGGTAAGATTATAGTTACAGATTTGTTTTCAATTTCTCAATTGTGTCAATTTGGCCATCACGAGAGAAATAAACACCAAGCCGAACAGTGATATAATATATATATATTTATAAAATAACACGATTGTGAAAACGAATGCTATCACCCTTTTTATGGACATTAAGGATTAATTAAAATCGAGAGAATTTTAATCTCTCGATACTTTTTGTAAATTTAGTTTACTTCCCGTTATTTCGTTAATTCGTTGTTTATTAAATAAAGAATATTTATCTATTGCAAAAATTATAGGACCAGTGGTATTTTTACCTGGGCTTCCTAATTGATAAGAATTTTTTATCCTATTTTTCCAAGTTTCTTTTTTTTTCTTTTCTTTTTTATTTCAAAATTTGTCCCCCCCCCCAAATAAAATCGGTTGTAATTTTTATTTCTTTACTGATCGTGGACTTGTTTTTTTCTTTCAATACCTCTATAAAAATTATAAAATAAATTGATAAATATTAAGTGATAGCTAAGTTTTTGCTAAAAAAAATTCGAAAAGTTGAGAGATAAATGAACGGGGGAAAAAGAATGAGGGTAGAAAATTTTAAAAAGGGTCGCAAAAAAAATTAGAAACCTTTAGCAACAAAGTACGACCTAGCAAAACATAGGTCACCTTCCTATCTGACTACCAAGAGAAGAAGCCGGTTTTTAATTCACTGCTGAGTGATTGTCTATGAAGAAGTCATCTCCTACGTGCTGGCGTGAGTCTTCATTCAGGTATTATCCAATTTATATATTCATAATTCATTATATACCAAAAAAAAAAAAAAAATTATATACATTGTTATTATTGTTCTTTGCTCGAACTTGTTTGGTACCAACAATATATATTATTGCTAGGCACCACGTGATAATCGTCAGCTAATGAAACAATTTTTAGATGTGGGTTTTCCGTCCTCTGATCTGATTAATGGCAAAAATCAGACTTGCGAATCATTTAGATGTTAACCTTTTTTTTCAATATCTCAATTTGAATAGAATTCTGAGATTTTTTTTTTCTATAAAAAAGAAGTTTCAGCCTTTCAACGATAATTTCAAAATAAATAACAATTTATAAACAATTATTCAGTAAAACTAGAATTTTGTTGAATATAAAAAAAAGAAAACGTGCATGTGCCTGAATTAGAAAAATTTAAATTAGAAAATTGAAAATAGCATTTTTTCTTTTAATACACGACAAAATTAATTGATATAAATATTTTTTTCACTCATAAACTGTTATTTAATTTGAATTTATATGTTAATCGAATGAATCTTCATTTAGAAAAAATAAAATTTTTTTTCAGTTATTTTTCTATTTATATTATAATATTTCACAACAATTTCTGCATGTATTGTGATATTATTAATTATTTACAAAACAAAAATTGAGCATTTCTCTTTTCTTTTCATGCTTTGGAGTAATTTAGTCTCACGATGTTTTATTGGATTGAAGCTGAAAGCAAATCGATGTGGTTCTCGAAGGATAATGTTTATAGGCCGCGATTTTAACGTCAAGCCAACCTTGCAGTCCAGATTGTTGTTAAAAACAAAAACAAAAATTAATAATCGGAAGACCCCTGTCTCCTATTTTCCCACATCAAAAAAAAAAAGGTTCCTTAGGATGTGTAAAAGCTAAGCTGTACACAGACCAACTATAATTTTTGGATATATTATAAACGGTGTAACAAGAAGAGTTAAATCGTTAACATCACTTCGACTTTAAACCGAATTTGTTGTCATTGTAGGAAGAAGAGCGGAAAAAGCGCGAGGAACTCGAGAGGATCATGGAGGAAAACAACAGAAAAATCGAGGAAGCACAAAAGAAATTGGTGAGTGTCCTTTAAAGATTTTCTTAATTCTTATATATAAAAAATTAAATCAAAACTTTTATAATTTACAAATAGGTATTAATTAATTTAATATTTTTTAAATATTTAAATAACATTTTTTTTTGTAAATAGTAAAACTTACAAATTGTAATAGAATATTTTTAGACATCATAAATAATATTTATTATTTATAATTGTTATTTTTTGTTTATTTTGATAGTCATAAAATCTAATAAATTTCATATCAACTATCAAAATTTTTTAAAATAATATAATAATAATAATTTTTATTAACTAAATATTAATGCAAATGTTTCAGGCCGAGGAAAGACTTGCAATGGTCGAGGAGCAACGACTAATGGAAGAAGAGAGGCAAAAAATGAGAAAAGAACATGAAAAAAGAGTGAAAGAAGAACAGAAAAAGATTCTCGGAAAAAATAATTCGAGGCCAAAATTGTCATTTTCACTTAAATCAGTAACGTGAGTCTCGGGCCTAATTGAATATACATTATTATATTAAAAAAAAGAACATACATTCTTATGTCAGTTTAAAAACTGATTTATAAAATGAACACTAAACTTGTAAATTTCACTGCGCTTTGTAAAATTGCAAGACTAATAATTATAAGTGTTTGAAAATACTTGAAAAATGCTTTTTTTTTTGTTCTTTTATTTAAATTTTTTTTTATAACTTTCCTATATTCTTTAACACTTTCTATAAATTTAGCATATTTCAAGTATTTTCAAACTGAGTATTTTAAAAAGAATATATATTTTTCTTTAATATTACTTGAACGATACGAAGATGATCTTTTGTGGAATTTTTTTTTATAATTGAGTAAAAAAAATATTTCAGAGATCAGTAAATTGCTTAATTTTAGAATCATTTTTGATTCTCGATAATATACAATATTTTTTTTTGTATGAATTACACAAGAGAAGATTAAAAATATTTTAATTTGCAAGAATTTTAAAATCGTATTATTATTTTCTGTAGAATTAATAATTAAGAGTTGATTTATACCATTATATTTAATTTTATTAAAAATAATTGTTGAACTGTTTTTCTTGTGAGAGAAATGTGAAATATTTACAATTATTAAGGAAAAAAAAAAAAAAAAACAAAAATCAAGTGTATATTGAGCTTAACAGGAAAGCGATAATCGAAAGTAGAATTTTTTAGAATATAATAATTAATCTTTTAAGCTATGAACTGAAGTGATGAAATAGAATATGTATACTTGCAAAAATAAAACGTTAGGGCGTTATACTTTTACATGTTTTTTTAGCTAGAGAAACGTGTGACTGTGATTTGTGATGTGTTTCTATTCATATAAAATTAAAGTCACGAATTTCAGTTATAATAACAATGTGTAATTGACATCTTGTTACATGAAAAATAAACTGTTTTTATTAAAAAATTGTTGTTTCAATTTAGTCATCAATTATTATTTAAGATGTCACATTAAAAAAGAAATTAAAAGAAAACTTTTTAAAAATTTAGAATGTAAAATTTTTATTCTTTCTTACATTTGTTTGAAACATATATTACAGAATATTTATAAAAATTAAAAATAATAAAATATAATTTCAAAATTTTTCACCAATTTTGTTTTATGTTTTAAATTATTAATAAATAAAATAATTCTTAAAAATGCAGTTTTCTGTTTTCAAATTGAACGGGAATAAGCAGCCAATGAGTGTAAATCGTTTTGTAAATCTACCTTAAATTTTAATATCCGTGGCGACAGATTTTTAAATTGTGAATAAACCAGGAACTAAATGCATTTTTAATGCGCATGCGTGTGTTTACCTGTGTTATGAAATAACCTCAAAATTTTGCAATTTAAAAAAAAATTATTTAGTTCTTTTATAGTTCGGTATTGTTAAATAATTGTTTATATATTTATTTCAACTTATTGCGATAGTTGTGTAGAAAATGAAAATATATTTCGTTTAGAAAACAAATAAATATATACTAGTCGATGTTAATTAAATTCTTTGATTATTGAAATTATCTTTCAATTATTTCGCGTATATAAACAATAACTTCAATGCCGTTGGGAACGAAACCAGAGTGTACAAAGTGTGCAACTAAGGAAACAATACTTTGGCATGCCACTGAAACGGGAAATTTTTGTAATAATTGTCTAGAGGAACAAAAAAAAGCTAATGTTGATATCACAAAAGAAGATGAAGAAAAAAATGGAAATTCTAAGCCCGCGAGAAAAAGTACTAGGGTTACTCGATATTGTAAAACAAATCCAGCAGCACCTCCATCGAAAAGTACTGTACCCAAGGGCAAAGGAAGACGACATATTTTTAAGAAAACGGTATTATATTTAATAAATTACTTCTTTTTTGTTTCCTTATTCTTTATATAAAAAAATTTCTTTGTTGACTATAGAACGTTCTGTGAATCAGATTTTCGAATAAATAAATAGAATTAAGAGTAAAAATAGTTATTTATGTAAACTACTTGTTAGTAAATGAATAAATTAGAATTTTTGTTTCAATTAAAAGAAAAAAAACATTGCTTTTAGCCCATGAAAGCTCCAACTGCAACATCAACGACCGTCACTAGTGAATTTGTATTTTATAAAGGTTCTTATTTTCAAGTCGGTGATGTTGTTTCAATGCAGGATGAGGATGGAGGAATTTATTATGCGCAAATTCGTGGATTATTAACGGATCAATATTGCGAAAAAAGTGCAGCAGTCACATGGCTTTTGCCAACAACATCAAGGTTTTTCGATTTTCTCTGATTACTATTAAAAATAAAATATCTTTTAGTTTTAAATATGGTTTAGAAAAAATTTTTCTAAAATTAATTCATAGAATAGTGTTAAGTAAAATATTTAAAAGAATTTTTGAATTAGAATATTTCTCAAGAATTGAATTTACAAATTTTTTTTTTTTTTTTTTCAATTCTAACTCAATAAATTTTGAAAAATGTACTACCAAATGATAAATTCAATATACTAATTAATAATAAATATTTACGAGTATTACTAATAAAATAATACATTTAATAATAGTCCACCGCCAGAAGATGGATTTATTCCTGAAACGTACATTATTGGTCCAGAGGAAGATTTGCCAAGAAAATTGGAATACATGGAATTTGTGATGCATGCACCTTCTGATTATTTTCGACTTAAAAATAGTCCATATCCCATTCCATACACTGGTGCAGGTTCTGGTTATATTTGGACGTCAATACGAAATGAAATTGATCCCATAAATGAATAAATTTAATTTTCACTATTACAACTCGCTCAAAAATGACACATATTAATATTGTAAACGTTCTAAGACATTTATGTTTTACAGCGTATGTAAATAAAAGACTTTTTTTGTTCATTATTAACAAAAACTTTCTTTATATATTTATTTAAAAAAAAAAGAAAATAAAAAAATCGAAAAGCAAAATTATCAATACTGATAATAAAAAATATGATATTGAAGAAAATATTCTAGATATTAAAAAAAAAAAAAGTAAATAGTATATTATTTATAAAAATTTAATATTAACCCCTTGACCGCACAGTGGTCGAAAAAGAAAACGAAATTTCTTTATTTGATTTTTACTTCTTTTGTCAGTGATAAATAAATTAAAATAAAAAAAAATTTATCGTGTTTAATTTACCGTCGAATTGTTAAATGATAATTCAATTTATCAAATAAACATTTAGTTTTCAATAAAGAAAAAATTGTCAAATTAAATGATAAAATGTATAATAATAAATTTAACTTTTATTTATTTAATGCTATTGATAGCTTGTATTTAATTACCTTGTACATTTTAATCTATTTAAAATGTAATTTATAAAAATTAAAATCTATGAATATAAAATGTATTTATAGTAATATTTATACAATGTACATTTATAAATTGTAGTTTTTAATCTTGCGTATCGTTTTATCTCTTGCTTCACAAATTTTTGTTTTTATTTTTCTTTTTAACTTCTTTTTCTGTATTTTACTATTCAATTTGTTTGCATCAATTTTTGATATATGTTCATCAAAATCTATTACGGAATATTTTTTTGCTCTTTTTTTCTTACTTTTCTCTTTTTTTGCTTCATCAAGGGTACACATGTCATTAAGAACATCACTCAATTCATCCATTTTTTTTACTTTTTCATCTCTTTTTTTGTTGTGAATATTTCGATAGAATTTCGTAGGATTTTGTTCTTCATAACGTTTAAATGTGAGATCCTTAAATGTTGTTAAAAAATCTTCATCTTCACGAAATAGTGGAAAAGAAGTTTGTAAAACTAAATCATTATCATTATCCTCAATCTTTTTTTTCTTCCTCGTTCCCTCTTTTTTATTACAAATTTCATTCTTTTCACTCTCTTCAAGGGAAAAATTTTTATCCAACAATTCAACTAAACTATTTATTTTCCTTCTACACGTTTTTCTTTGACTTTTCGTTAATTGACATTTAGAACTTTTGGAATTATTCATTAAATGTGCAATTTCTTGTTTATCATCATCGACATCTTCCTCACTTTCAACAATTTCTTTTCTTTTTCTCTTCTTCTCTTTCTTTTCCTCCTTTTTTGTTAATACAACTGACGACGTTTTTGCGATGCTTTCATCTTTTACAAATTTTTCTTTATCGATAATTTTTTTCTTGGTTCTAGTTTTTTTTTTATTATTATTATCTGATGCGACAATGGATGTCAGTGATAATTCTTCTTCTTGTTTCGCAATTCTGGCAAGTTTACCACTTAAATTTAAACCATGCCTAGCGCCTTTATGAGCTGTTCTTCCGCCACAAGCTTTGAATAATTCTTCGTCGCTGATCATTAAACTGTCAAATCCAATTTGTAATTTAGTATCAGTTGCACTTTTTTCATTAATTTCTTGAACATTTAGACCATCTTTTAATGTTGATGTTTTTATAAATTCCTTATAGCCAGAATTGTGTTTTTTTTGTATTTCAACTAAATCTTCATTTTTGGAAAATATTTTTGCACTTTTATCAATTATATTTACAGAAACACCAGAAAAATCTTTGTCAACCGAGACATTTTGAGAAGCTTTGTTGTAAACGGATTGCCACCAATTATCATCAATGCTTTTGTGTCCAACTCCTTTCAAGTCAAATTTTAATTTTGGCTTGATTGGTTGTGCGATTCCGTTTTCTTCTTTTCCTAAGCCTTTGCCTGTAAAAAATATATATTTATTACTATTTTTGTTTTATTAAATATTTGAAAAATATAGACATATCTATATATAAAAAAAAATAAATATATAATTTGAAATATTAAAAATTGTCATTGGATAAAGATAAGAAAAAATTGATAGGTTATGCTACCGGAATAATTGCTTAATTTCATAAATTTTTAATATTTATCTAATATTAACTTTCAATGTTTCAAAGTGTCAACAATAAAATTGTTTTTACTTCCATTGAAACACTTTGTAATTATAAATTTATATTCTATTTAAAAATATGAAAATACAATTGAGTTGGATTGTATACATTTTTGTACAATTTGTAATGTATTGTATTTTATTGAGCGTAGCTTTTAAAATATTCATTTCTCTCTTAATTGTTTATTATTTCTAAATACTTTACTAATAGAAAATAAGGTAAATTGTCTTTCAAAAATCATGATAAAAAATTGGAATAAAGAATAATTCGTTTAAAATTTTCGATTTTTTTTTTATTTTTATACCTGTAGAGAAATATTCGACAATGTAAATATTAAAATAAATAAATCTCTTCTTAGTATGTAATAAATCTTTATTTATATTGTAGTTAATGAGAACAATAAAAAAAGAGGTTAGGAAATTGTATGCACGTGAATATTACAATCAATTAATTAATTATTAAAAATATTATATAAAATATATATAAATAAATTAGAAAAGGAATATACCTTCGGTCCAACCATATTTCATTAATTGAGATTTTCCAAAATTCGACATTATTTATTTATTGTAAAACACAACAGGAATCATTAGTATTATATGCATGTGTTTGTGTAAAGTAAAAGATTTTTAATCAAATTTTGCACAGATGGCACCACTGAACATATACCTTGGGTCGGTATTATCGTATTGTTGTAAACAGGTGTTACGCCGTGTGTCTGATTGGTCGGTCGGTATTATCAATGAAACTTGTGGACGTCACTATTTAGAAGACTAACTTTTTTAAAGGGGAAATATAAATATTATTGTTTATTAAATAAAAAAAAAAATGGCATTTACTCTTTGGACTCTTTTTGAAGCTTCCCTTTTATGCCTAAATGCTATTTGTGTATTACACGAAGAAAGGTTTCTTGTAAAAAGTGAGTTTTTTTTTTAAATTCTTGAAAATTGAGGTTAGGTGGTTAAATTAATTATTCTTTTGAATATTTTTATAATCTGGTCAATATTTTTCGATTTTCTAAAATGTATATACATTTTAATTTAAATTGGATATTTTTGTGTGCAAAAATAACGTAAATTAAACATACGTTATAGAATTTGTATTATTTATAGGTTAGAAAAAAATTAAAGTCTGGAACTGAATTTTGTTTTATGAAGTTTTGATACATATTTTTGTGAACATAATTATTTCAGAAAGTAAATATAAATATTTTAAATCGTACAGGTACAATTAGTAAAATTAATTAACTTCTTTGCAGTCGGCTGGGGAGCTAGACAAAATATTCAAGGATTTGGTGAAGCCCCTTCTATAAAATCACAAATGTTGAATTTAGTACGATCTATTAGAACAGTTGCAAGGTGTAAGTAATATTATTGTTTTATAATATTTTCATAATTTATTTAACATTTCATAGGTAATAAATAAATTAATTTATTATTTATATTCATTTAAATTGATAAATAAAATGTTTTACATAGTTTTAAATTTCTGTTACCAATTATAATTAGTTTTAACAAAAATTACTATTTTGTTATTATTTAAATAAAAAAAAATGTTGTCTGTTACAGTTCCATTAATATTTCTCAATATATTAACAATAGTTGTAAAAATGATACTTGGGTGATGATACAAGTGAAATAAATTCGGCTGATGTAAAATACAGAACTCGTAAGAATAAAAGTACAACTTCTTTTTTATCTAATGTAAGGTATCAAATCTTTATATACATATTTATTGTATGAATTTACGTAATTTAAGATAAATAAACCAAATGTTTGTATTGAAATATAAATAATATTTTTTACAAACTCTATTATATTTTTTATCTATTATAACAATTCTCTTTTCTAAATTTATCAACTTTATTTTTGTTTTTTTTTTTTTTTAAATTGATTATTTATTTTTCATGAATTGAAATTTACAGAATAATCAAGATGAATAATAATTAAAATTTAATTATTTTATGAACTTTATAAATAAATATGAAAATTGAATTAGAAAAACAGTGGCCTCAAACATTGTTTCTTATATTATTTTTATTTAAAGGCAAAAATAATGTGGTTAATCACCCGCAACTTTAAATCAAGTGCTTCTTGCGGTTACCAAGATTGGAGTCTTTAAATTGCGTATACTTTTACCTTTAACAGACAGTAACTATTACGAAATACATAATAAACCATGATTATTGACCAGAATCTTTTATTGAATCAAAGAAATATGCCACAAAGAAGAGGTCATTATATTTTGTTCATCTTAAGATCAGTTATTCTTATTGCTGTGAATTATTGCTGTAACATAGAATCTTTGTTGTGTAAATTTTTATCGATTTATGAACACTAAATCTTTTCTAGTATATTCTTCTTTTTCTCTCTCTTTCTCGTAAGAAAAAACAATAGATTCTTATATTTTCCAAGAAGAAAATTTTAACCTGAAATTTATCATGAAAATTATAATAAATTCTCGCGCACGATATCGAATGTCCTTTAAATATTATCTATTTTAAAAGATATTTTAAATATTTTTTTAAAAATTAATTTTTTCCCCTTATTTTCAATTATTATTTAAATAATAATAATAAATATTTAATATATATGAAATTATTGTGTAAGTAGGGAATTTTTAACTTTCTAATCTTCATATATTATTAAATAATATTTTTTTTATTTAAAAATAAATTATGTACATTTTTGTTTATCATTTGTAGAAAATATTTTAATAATTTTCATATATATATATATATATTTACAAACACATACACGGGTAATTAAAATTTAATTTGAATCGATAGAATCAATGAATCATGTTTCATTTCTTGAAACTATTAATTGCAATATTACAACAGCTAGAATCAATAAATCTTTGATGACTTATAAATAAGGAGAGAAGGAAGTGAAAAATCTAGTTACATCACATTTTACACGAGCAATATAAGCTATTGAATAAGTGTTGTTGACTTTGATGCGATCTCAAAATCGATTGCAGGTCGACTTTTCAATAAAAGGACTTTTCCAATAAATGTATATATATATAATTGTTTTTTGTGCGATATATATCTCTTTATTAACTCACTCAAAGAATAAAAATAGGTTGAATGAGAATTATTGCTCTTAATTTCCATCAGAGAAATTTTTTTTTTGTTTCTTTCGCACGATTTCAGTCTCGCATATTTATTTAAACACTTTATAGAGCATTATAGACGAATTATGGATTATATGTATGTCTTGCAAAATTGAGTTGCGAGTCTCACGCTTGCCCGGCAGACGCGTCGCAACACTTTCCCTAATATATATATATATATATATATATATGTAGTTATTACGTACTTCAAGAACATGCGTAAAACTTCAAATGAGAAGATGTTAGATATCGTGTTTGAGAAAATATTCTGGTTTACTTCTCTATACTGATGTTATCTTTTTTTTACACCGTTCCTATTTCTTTTTCTTCTTAAATAACAAAAAAAAAATCCAAACTTTAAAATATGAATTTAATTATTATTTAATTTAATTTTTTTAATTTTGAAGAGGGAAGAAATGAAGAAAAATCTTTGAATAAAAAAATTTTTAATATCGGATATAAATAATTAAACGAAGAACGAAATAACATAAGGAAAATAAGAATTTTATTAAGCTTCTTTCTGTAAAGAAATTTTTTATTAAATTTAAAATTTAATTTATATATTAATGTAAGGGATTTCAAGATGTAAAAACTATGTACATAGTATACAAGAGAAAATAAATACAATATAATACAATACAATACATAATGAAAATAATAAGAACAATAAAGATAAAGAGAATGGAACAAAAGAAGCCATTTTTTTGTTAATTGGGGAATGATGAAGAAATAAAAAATAGAAACAAATAAAAAAAAAACCCCCATTAAATACAGAAGAAAATAAATTAAATTTTGAAAGAAAAAATAAAACAAATTAACATAGAAAAAAGAAGAATGAAGAAAAATAGAGTTAAAAAACAAGAAAACTCTTTAAAAAAGAAGAAAAGAAAAAAATTAAATGAAGATATATCGAAAACTTTTGAAAAATGAAAGCTGGAGATGAAGTACATTTGTATAATAAAGAATTGTCATTTTAATTAAAATGACACATATGCATTAAAATATAATAACATAAAATAATGGAAACGTCATGAAAAAAAAATTTTTTTTTGTAATTTAAAAATTATCTCTGTAATTATATAAATTATCATCTTCTCGCTGTTGACTTCTAACCATTTGAGAAGGTACTTCCTGATCCTGTGACCCCAATAATTTGCCTTTCTCACGATTCTCTCTACTATACACCAGAAATCGAAACCTGAAACCGGCAGGATCTTTTTTTTTTTTTTCTTTTTTTTTATTTCCATTATAAACTCTACATCATTGACATAATTCTTCTTCTGCGATCATTCCACTTTGTCTTTCAAAAGTTCAAGTGACTTTCGAATATCTCTTGACCATCTCGGCGAAAATTTCGCGTTGCATCTCTTTTTCAGATCAAAAACGCATACTATATACATACATATACAAATTTACAACATATTTCCTGCGCGCCAAAGAAGTTCATAATGCCTTCGGGTTGAGATAGCATTGGTGAAAGGAGAAAGGCAATGACCTTTAAAAAAAAAAAATTCATTTTCATATGATAAGCTACCAAAGAATATTGAGGAAATCAATAAAAAAAAAAAAAAAAATAAAAAGTGGAATATATAAAAATTTTTCGAAGAACTATATAGAAAATGAATTTAAATTATTTAAATTTCTCATATATTTTTCGAATATTTTATAATATTTTTATTATTATTTTATTTATTTTCATTATTATTATTGTTCGTTTACTCGAGGTGATAATTGTAGAATCATCTCGATTTATATTATATATATATATATATAGTTGATAAGAAAGAGAAAGAAAATAAGTAAAAGTGAAGACACATTAGTGGGAAATCATCCAGGAAGTTGTTTTTCAAACAAGGAAATGCACAGTGAGAAACTAAACATTCATTTAACGGTGGCGACGTATTTTTTATTTTTTTTCTACAAAAAAGCCTTTATACAGTACAAAAATGCGTGGTTATGAAAAATAATATATATATATATATAGTATTACAGAGTAAAAAAATAGAAGAGTTCTTAAATCTTTTTTTTTTTGTAACTTGTATACATGTGTTTGGTCTTTTATAGCTCGTTTTTTGCATCAAGTGATCCTTAAAGTTATTTCAATTAAAACAAAGTACAAATAATACAATAACAAAAAAAGAAGAACAAGAAAAAGAAGTCTTTAAAAATTTTTTTTTTTTTGCTATATTCTATATACATTTCAAAGATCTAAAAATTTTGAAAAAAAACAAAGATTCCAAATCATCAAATTTTTCAGAAAGAAAAAAAAATTTGCATGAAATTTTATAATCTTTCTTTTTGAGAAATTATATATGTATATGATACAAATTGCGAGCTTATCATTCGATGTGTTTTAATTGTGTAAGTGTATAAGTATTTACAAGACGCTTTCGCGTTAATCACGGCCTCTACTTCTCTTACGCCTCTTCCTTCTCCGCTTAAGTTTTAACGATGATGAATTATTATTGTTGATCGATCTGTCGATCTCCTTGAGATCCTGCAGGCTTTCATCTCCCTGCATGTTTGTTTCTTTTTTTGTTCATTTATCCCCTTTCTCCACGTGATGGGACAAGAAATTTTAGTTCTTGGATCTTGGTATCGCGTCGACATTTCTCCAATTAGGATAATTATTATGATTTCTCTCTGGTCGCTGGCTAAGGTCCTGACCCGTTGAAGCTACGACTGTTTTTTCTTCAACCAGTCAGCTATCAAAAGCCACTGACTTAATATTCCAAAATTTTAATTTGTGTCCTCCATCTCGAGATGAAAAAATAGCCTCAATATCAAGATGTCGTGGAGATTTTTGTTCTTTTTTTTTTAGCGGGGATTTTATTCTATCCAGGATCATATAATTGAAAAATAGGATTCTGGATAGAAAAAAAAATTGAATCGACGCGATGGTTGTTGTTTTTTTTAAATCTTAGGTGTCCTAGTTATTAGAATGGAGCACCGTAGCTGCCACTGGGTCGGGACGATGGATAACCACCACTTGGACCACTGGGATAACCGCCACTTGGTCCACTGGGATAGCCACCACCACCACCTCCTCCTTGGCTAATTTGATTGAATTGAGCAACCTGAATGGCTTGTCTGATTCCCTCGAGATCAATTCCAACGACACGACTGCTAATTGATGGGACACCATAGCTGGAGCTTGGAGCACCATAACTGGAACTTGGAGCTCCATAACTGCTGCTTGGAGCTGGATATCCACCACCACCACCACCTCCAAATCCACCGCCTCCAAATCCACCACCACCTGATTGGCTCTCTTCCTTAAGGAGAATCTGACGAATTTGCTCGAGGAGGGCTCCATCTACGGAAGCTCCCTCACTGGTTTGACCACCAGATGATACTTGAGTGTAACCTCCACCACCTCCTCCGCCACCTCCCAAGGAGTAGCCACCACCGCCTCCACCTCCATGGGAGTATCCACCGCCGCCGCCGCCTCCACCACCTCCAATGGGTCTGTTGTAATTGTATCCAGAGGATACGGGTGGCTCAGCCAGGGCGAGCCCAGCCAGACCGACCATCATACACTGAAACAGAAAAAATTATTTTTAAAAATTTATTATTTAATCCTAACGCAATGCTATATGAGTAAAACTCTAAGAAAGATAGAAAAAAGAAAATATTACGAGCAAATCGTTTCTATAGCAACACTTGCCATGGTAACGTTTGCTATGGGAAAAAGTTACCATAGCATGGTAACAGTTGAACGTCGAATTCTTCTTCTTCTTACAAATGTAAGCAATGAAGAAAGGGAGAAAAATTAAAGACATTAAATCAAAAAATGAAGGAAAGAAAAATTAATAAATAAAGAAGAAGAAGAAAATAATTAAATAATAACGAAATAAAGGAAAAAGAAGAAAGAAATAATAGAGAAGAAAGACATACTAGAGGAGGATGAAAGAAATAATGGGAAAATAAGAAAGAAATAGTAGAAAGAGAGGGAGGGAGAAATACTAGAGAAAGAAGAAATAAATAAATAGAAAAAGAAAAATTCAGAAGAAAATTTAATGAAACCCAAAAAATAAGTGAAGAAATAAAGAAAAAACGAAAGAATCAAATAATAGAGAAAGATGAAGGAATATAACGAAAAAATTGTATCTTTTAGTTCCCAAAAAAATAAAAATTACAATTAAAAAAGAAGAGTGTCCGCTGATCAGGGAAAAGTAAACCAATTTTGATAATCCAGGAAATATCAGGGTATTTAAAAACGAATTTTTTAAGTAACTAAAAACTAAATATCAAAAATTTTATATAACGTAAATTTAAATTAAATTTAAACATTTTACAATTTTTAGGGAAATATTAAGACTATATTTATCAAATAAATATTTACTTCGACCGCAAATAAGTATTTACAAAACAATTATTTTTCACTTAGACGTCATTATTTTAAAATGTGATTTCTTTCTAATGTTAATGAAATTTAAAATATTTTTAAATTCTTCAATTGCGAAAAAAAAAATCTATTTCTAAAACAAGAATTTTCAAATTCAAAAATAGAGATTTTCGAAAAAAAAACATATTAGTGATTCGAAAAATAAGAAATATTGATAATCTCTAAAAATATTTAGAAAGTAAAAGAAGAAAACTAAAAAAAAAAAATTACAAAAAATTTTTAATTTCTTAATCTCTGTAAAATAAAAAATAAAATAAAATAAAAAATATTAAAAAAGGCATAAATTTTTTAAAAAAATTTAAAATTACAAAAAAAGAAACAACAAAAAGTTGAAACATTTTGAACTATTCACGTAGATCACTGATCAAAAAAAGCAAGCGTCAACGATCGATAGAACCACAGAAGAAGGAAAAAAAAAAATTATGTTGATTAATGCACTTTCAACGTGTATGAATCGCGTATCTTTCACTTGGAGAATTTCGTTAAGTTTCACTTTTTTTAAATTTTTATTTCTATTAAGTAGTAGTAAAATACACTTTTGTTAAATGATTTTTCGATCTTGATCCGCTCACAAGTTATTCCTGAATTTTCCCCCTTTTTTTATTTAAAAAAAAAAAATATTTATTTTTTCAGTCAATCGCGGGCACACTCTCTCTTTATAGATATTTTCCGTTTTGTAGATTGGAGGGAATTTTTTTTTTTTTTTTTTTTTTTTTTTGGTTGCTTACCGCGATGAAAGGAGTCATGTCGGCTTCAACGATGCCGCTCTTGTCTGTGACTCCGAGGAAGGTGCACCAGGGTTTTTTATACCCCCCAAAGTAGCAGGGGGATGCGTGGGGACCCCGGTGAAGAAGAGACGGGGGCCTTTCGAGTGAGAGTAATTCGACAGTGAGACGATACTCTTTCTCTTTCTATGCCCTCCTCCTCCTCTTTTTTCTATACCATTCAAACTTTTTTTCCTCTCACAATCTGATACCTGTAGGACAACTCGGATGCAAGACAATATCCGATTCTTGACGAGAAACTTTTGACGAAAAAAAAGAAGAAAAAAAAAGATAATAGAACAAAAAAATATAAATAAAAAACAAAGAAATTTACCATGAAATGAAGATTTATGTTTTAAAAGATTTTTAGTGTCTTAGATACCAGAAATTGTCTTAAATTAAGACATTAAAAATGTGTTTTTTTATATGTTTAATAACGTACATTGTACAAAAAAATTTTTATTTAATATATTTTTTTGTCTAAGTTGAATTTGCTTGATATTGAGAATTTTAATAGTGTCTTACTCAAAAAAAAAAATTGTAAATTTAAATAATTTTGGTCTTAAATCACAAAACACATAACAAAAGCGCATACTTTTAGAGTCTTAGACAAGAAAAGTGTCTTAATCGAAAATATTTTCTGCCTAAAATAAATGTGTTTTATGTTAAAAATTTTAGTGTCTTAGGCAAAAAATGTCTTAGAACTAAGACACTTTCCTAGGACAAAATAATAAAAATGTGCTTTCGAGACGTGTTTAGTGTCTCAGACACAAAAATATTTTAAATTTACATCAATTTTGTTGAGTAAGACACTAATATTGTTTTTTAAAGATATGCTTAATATGTAAAATACAAAAAAATGTCTTAATTTAAAACATTTTTAGTATTTAAGAAATGTGTCTTATTTTCATTAATTTTAATATCTTAGTTATTAGAATGTCTTAGTTTAATACATTTTTGTGGCTTAGAACGTGTCTTAAAATAAGTGTCCAAATTTAATACATGCATTAATATTTTATTCTTTTATGGAAATTTAATCTAATTTTTTTTTAAGAATAAAAGAACAATATTCTCAAACTAAGAATTTACTTCAAATTTTAATATGTTTTCTAACAGTGAGAATATAATATTAATTTAACTATTCGCCATCAACTCAACAATTATATATGTATATAGAAGAAAATAATTATGTACATCTTTATTTAGTACCATTATAGCAAAAGTTATTTTCCAAGAAAGATGTTTTAATATAAAAATAAACATATTAGTTTTTCATAAATATATTACTCATATAATAATATTGATATAGACAGAGCTCCTTACTTTCTAAACTATTGGACATTCTTTTATAATTTGCCATTTTTTATACATTGATTAAGTAACATCCAACTTTCAGGATTCTTTATTTACTATATCCTTAGTGAAGAGTTTACTTTTAAATATATTTATATTAACTATTATTATTAATTTCAATTTTTATTTTCTCAAAAAAAATTCATAATTATATTTAATTGATTTTATAAAAGAAATTTTTTTTAAACTTATTAATTTAAAAGAAAAAAATTTTTAATGTTTTTTGGAAAATAATAAATAATTAAAATTTAAATGACATTTAAAAATGTTAGATAATTTAAAAAAAAAATATTTTTGATGCTATTATAGTGATGAAATCATATAATATATATTTGTATTTCGCACATATTCTTTTAAATGCGAGAAAGAACGAACTCGTGCGGCAATCATCAACACTTAGTTCTATGTATTACTAGATGTGATACGTGAGGTAACAAATTTACCTTGCAGATAAATCACTCAAAGTGAATAAACCATAATTAAGAAACCCCATATAAAATAATTGTATCTCGCTGAGTAATATCAAAAACTGCTTTTATTGATGTAATCTCAATTTAATTTTCATATTAAATTACGCAAAGCAATTGTCTTTTAGTGCAATTCAATATTATTTTTTTATCCATAAGTGGAATTAAAAATTTTTTTTTTCTAAATTTCATTGTATTTAAAATTTTACATTTTATTTAAAATTGTATTTTTTGTAATAGGTATAGTCAAAAAAAAATTCACGAAAAATTTTATGAAAGTAGTTTAGAAATTTTTTTGAATAATTTTTCGAAAAGAAAATATAATTTTAAGTTTCTACAAATAACTTAATATGTGTACAATTTATTATTTTAGAATTAAAATGATTATTTATAATTGTGCGGTCTTTAAAAATTAAAATTTAGTAAATAAAAAAATTACCCACTTGCTTCATCTTAGATATTTTATTTTTTATTTAAATGAAACAAATATAGTTATTTTATTATTATTTTTTTACAAAATAATTGTAGAATTATTATTCTTTTTCTATTTATCAAATAATTTTTGTTGCAATTAAATAGATTTAAAAAAAAAAAAATATTTATTTTATATAATATGTTTTATGTTAACTTTTTTGTTTTATTTTTATTTGATTTCACAGAATTTTAATTTTAATTTTAATGAAAATTTATATATATATATATATATCTATCTAGCCTCTGGCAGGCGTAAAATTATTCTTCCTGTTCGATTATAATGGGATGAAAAAAGATTTAAAGCAAAATGAAAATTGCAAAAAAATGTAAATGAAATCCTTGCATAAGATATATATTCACCTAGTTGTATATATCTGTGTAATAAAGTCATCGCCTACAGACGAGTAACTCGGTTAATGAAGAATCAGTTGCGTAATTGGATACTATATATATAGCCATATAATTCACAAGAGATATATTCTTCTCAAAAACTTCAATTATTTACATGTTACTTTAAAAGAAAATGAACATCCTAACGTGTAATTTAAAAATTATTTTTTTTATAAACAGGGTAAGGAAGTTAATTAGTAAAAAAAGAAGACTAAAAATTGATTTTCGACATTGTAATACAAAAAAAATGTTTTTCTTCTTCAATTTTTTTTTTTAATTATTTATTTATTTAGGTAAACGGGCTATAAATTGCTCTTTCGTACAAACACTGAAAAAAAAATTTATTTGATGCAAATAATCGGTTACTTGATTATTATCAAATAAATATTTACTTGAATCAAATAACTTTTATATGAATTAAATAAATTGTATTTGGACCAATAATTTCTGTAAATGAAACAAATAATATTTAATTGGCTCAAATAAAAATTATTTTGTTCAAGTAAATATATTTATTTGATAATAGTCAAGTTATCGAGTATTTGAATCAAATAAATTTTTTTTTCAGTGAAGTACTAATTCTTACTAATTATCATTAAAAATAAAAATAATATAGGTAATTAACAAAATTTTGTATACCTCATTTTAAAGTTTAAATCTAAAATTAAAATATTTAATATATTTGTAATTAAAAATGTAATATATAATAATCAAATATTTTCTACCCGCCAGATATAAATCTTTTATTTGCGTTTATTTGAATTAAATAAAATTTATTTGCATTAAATAAAAATTTATTTAGAAGAAAAAAAATTTTATTCAATGCAAATAAAATTTTTATCTAATCCAAATAAAATATCTATTTGAAAAAAAATATTTGATTCAAATAATCGATTACCTTAACTATTATCAAATAATTATTAATTGAGTCAATTAAATTATTATACACCCGGAAAAATGTTTTATTTGAACCAAATATATAATATATTTGAGTTAAATAAACGTATATTTGTCTCAGAGCCTACTAGCCTATTTTTTTGGTGTAAATAAATTTTTTTATCTAAATCAAAATAAATATTTATTAGGTTGTGAGACAAATATATCATTTCTCTGAGTATATTCGTTTCAAATACAGAAATTATTACTTCAATTACAGTTTATTTAATTCAAATAAAAATAATTTGGTTCAAGTAAATATTTATTTGATAATAGTATATATAATTATTTATGATCCATTTAGGAGGATGCAAAGAATGGCAAAGTGAAGATCAATATTGACTTTTTCTGCGTATAAAGTGGATCAAAAGTTCATGAACGGGTAATTGGATTCCGCACGTTATTGAAGAAAGCGTTTTCCCTCTCGTTTCTTGGAGAACCAATATATATATATATTTAGTAACATTTTCAGTAAGAGCTTCACTCCTGGACTGTCCACTATATATAAATGTCGTGGATCATCCGCGTGCGAAAACGCTTCAAGATTACGTCGACTAAATGTGCGGAAGCGTTTCTTGTAGAATCTATATAATACAAATAGTGATTGCACTTTTCTTCCTGATACCTTTTCTATGCTGTGAAGTGAACGTTTCAAATTAATTCTAATGCATTTTATATTCCCAAAGATTCTCTTTTGTCTTTAATTCATGTTTTTTCTTATCTTAAAATCGTAATAATTATTTTTCATTAATTTTTTTATTTAAAATATTTATTCCGTGTGCCAATATTTGCTAAATTTAAAAATTAGTGAGAATTCCTTCACTAGTTCAAATTATGTATAGAAAATTTTTCTCACTAATTTTTAGTAAAATATTCTCTTTCTTTTCATTGTAGTATTAATTATTCAATTTTTAATTATAATTAATTTTATTATAATAAAAAAATATTTTTAATTAAAGAAACTATTATTTAAAATAATTGAATTATTTGAAATATTTTCATGGCCATGAATTTAAATGACATCTTTGTCAAGAATATTTTCCACAACAATATTAACATACTTTTTTCAATTTTTTTAATTATAATTCATGATGAAGGTTTTTCATGGGTCAGATTGTCAGTGTTAAATCATCAGTGTCATCAATGGCAAACTTAAGTCAGTTTCATCACAATTTACTACTTGAGCTGACATAAAATGCCATTTACACTCACCGCGTTTATGACAAGTAGCAATGAACGCCTTATATTTAACTTTTTTTTTTTATAATTCATTGAACAAAATAATATTTTTAATTTTAGAAAAAATTGTCTTTTTTTTTAATTATTTAAAATGCAATACTATATTTATTTGGTTATAAAAATTTTCAAAAACAGAATACAATAAAAGAACAACTTGAGATGAAAAAATTTAATATATTTTTAAATATTTAATTTTTCATATTGTTTAAAAATTATTTATCATAAATATGATATATGATATAAATATAGAACTTTTAAATGCATAATAAAAATTTTAAAAAAATTTAAAGAAATATAGTTATGAATAAAAAATTCATAATGCGTAAATCTTTAGAAATGATGATCCTTGTGTATAGAGATTATTGGTTTTAGAATTTATTGTTTAGTCGACCTCTATTTGAATTTGAATTTTACTGTTTGCTTTTTAGTACTTATTAATAATTTCCATATCTAAAGAAAATGTTTTACTTAAATATATATATAATTCAAATATATAAATACACAATTACGTTATATTTATTAGTGAATTTTATCAGATTTTTTATATATGTTAATAATAAATATTTATAGCAAAATATTTGCTTTATATTCCTTTATAAATATTTATAAATAATAATTAAGTAAAAATAAATTTTTATATATTAAAAAAGATATATGTCTATAATATATATATACAGTATATGAACTTTATGATATATATAGTTCATTTAACATTTTCCACGTTTAGATATAGTTTCACACCTTGTCATATGATTAGCATAAAATTTAAATATTTATTTAAAAAAAATGTGCATCATAAAGAATTTTATATGTATAAATATAAAATATGTATATGGTCGGGAAAGCTAAATAAATTCCAAGTATCGAATTAAATGATAAAAGTTGATGCGTGACTGCATGTGAATAGGTGTTACACCGTCATTTACCTCATTTGTGCCGGCGGGCCTGAAAGTGTTCTCTGGACTTTATCTCTCGATATTCATCTTTCTTTCAATTTTTTTCATTAACTCCCTATATCACATTCTCATTAGGAAAAAGCCTCATTGACAGTCAATGTTTAATTTATTGGAACATCAAACAACCTTCTTACAATATATATATACATTTATACCAGCTACCGAAGCAGATAATGAACTTTATCAAAAAAAAAACACTTTTTTTCCTCATCATCATAATATATATATATATATATATATATATATATATATATATATATATATATTAAACAAATATATATCTATATTTTATCATTAACACTCGATTCTTGTCACAATTGATAGATTGTTTTTACATTTAAAAGGAAAATAACTTAATTTCCCGTTAATGATATGAAAATTATATATCCATACTTTAAAAGTTTTCTAAATTTTTTCTAGAACGACATTATATTATTAATTTTACATATGGGACGTTTCACGTCAACTGGCCCAGAACTCTGTCCAAAATTCTACTCAATACAAATAAACATGCAATAAATCAAAATACTCGTAAACTAATACCCTTTCAATAGAAACGTGGCAGAATTAAAAATTCAAAGTGGCGTCTTTATGACATATTTTAATGTTTTTGGGTCACTGATTACGAATCTGAAGTCCGATTTTCAAAATTCAAAATGGCGGATCCAATATGACAAACGAATTTTTTGAAATTTTTTTTTTTCTTAAAGATCGATGGATTTTTAAAAAATTTGTTACATGGCAGTTTTCGGGACCGCTGAGTAACAAGTTTTAAGCGAATTGCATTCGATTTTTAAAAAGTCGTCTGCCATATTGGATCCGCCATTTTGAATTTTGAAAATCGGACTTCAGATTCGTATATTATTTAATGAAGATACGAATAATGATTGCATCGGGTATGATTAATTGAAGTCACATTGAGAAAAAAAATTTAAGTCAATTTAATGGTATTTGTATCAAATTAACAGAAATTATTGCTTCAAATATAATTTATTTAATTCAAATAAAAATTATTTGGTTCAAATAAATATTCAAACATAATTTTTTTTCAGTGTACGTACTATATAAAACTATATATATTATTATCACTCAACCACTAAATTTCCTCTTTATTAGAATGAAAAAAATTCGCTACTTATGACAATTGATTATTATCGCATGATTGATAGATTGTTTTTAATTAGAAAAAAAAACAAAAAAAAAATTTTACTTCACCTGCGTATAAAAACTCTTATCACAAGTCATCATTATCTTTATTTTCATAAATTCAATATTGAAAAAAAAAAAAATATATATATATATATACTTTAATAGAAATTATAAGGAAATTACATTTTTATTGTATATTTGTTTTACTATCTGTTCACAGTAATGTATAAAAAAAATACCAAAAAATTGAACTTTTTTTAAAAAAAAGTAAATTTAAAATCGAAAATGAAAGTAATTACAATTGTAAGACAAAAAAATTAGTTTTCAATTCTTTTTCTTTCTGATATATAACAAAAGCCATTGCATCTCGATGGAAATAATGTGTTTAATGATGGAAGAAGGAGGGGGGAGGGGGGGGGTAGTATTAAGCCTGAGGCCTAACTTTCGCTTGGACGTTCGGCCCCTTTCGATGGTCTGCTTCTTCTTCCTCATCTTCTTCTGGTCTTTTATTCTTATCTCACATGTGGAACAAGATAGCCAGTACCATAATTATATTTAAATAATAATGTTGTATGTGTGTAGGTTGAGTCAAGAATATAATGTCGCATCATGATCGCAACCTCTGACAAAGTCATCAAAGTCAAGGAACATTTTTAATTATCTTCATTTATAACATTCCACAATATTTTTATATATTTAACTGAAAAATTCTTCAATCGAGAAATTTTTTTCACTTTTATGCTATTATATTTCATTGATGCGCGTATATATATGTAGGTAAACAATTCTCAACGGATTTGCGTTTATTTTTTTTACTTAAATCATCGGGATGCATGAATAAGCTTTAAATCAAATTTTTTAGAATTATGATTTGATAGAATCTTATTCTGTAGAATATTAATTTTGCAGAATATTTATTTACTTGAATATTAATGTTTCAGAAAATTAAAATGGTCAAAAATCAATTTGACAGAAATAATTCGTCCGAAACTTCAAATTTGACCAGTCAGAAATTATCAAGAAAATTGTGATTGGTCAAATTTGAAGTTTCTGCCGAATTATTTCTGGCAAATTGATTTTATTATATTTTTTAATGTAATGGAGATTTAAACATAAATGTTTTGAATTAAGAGTTGATTCTTTGGTATGAGTATTTTCACTTATAAAAATCATAAACATAACCTACAATTTTTTTGACGTACAGTCCCTTCTCTCTCATCTTTTTTTCAGTTATAATTTTTTTTCTTTTCATATTATACTTTCAAATGCGTAGGTATATATATATATATATAAATATATATATAAAAGAAATTTGAAAAACTTTAACATTAAAATTAGAACAAATATATATAACAAATCAATAAAATATCTTTAAAAGATTTTTTTAAATTTTGTTATAATATATTTGTGTTAATTTTGTGAAAGTATTTTTGGAGTTTTTATTTACTTTTATTGAAATTTTGTACTAATTTTTTTTTTTTATTTTTTTACATCTCATTGAAATTTTATTTTACAAAAAGAAAGAAATTAAAAAAAAACTTCCCAGACAGCACGGAAGCTTTTGAGGAAGCTTGCTGCAATTTTTCAGAAATACTTCTTAAATTTAGAAAAAAATAAAATTTATTTATTTTTTGAATTTAAAGATTCTTCTGACGTTCATTTTTATTAATTGAGCCCTGCTTATTTTTACTTTGAAACTTAACGAGAAATTTTTCGAAACAAATTTGAAGGAACTGGGAATTTTACCCGGGTTCGATGAATAATATTCATCACTTTCTTATAATGTGAAAAAATTTATTATTGAAATTTTTTTGATATAGTATACATTTATTATTTATATATAACTTCAGAAGACATATTCAATGTTCAAATAATATTTACATGCTTTGTAAAATAATTTTACGACTATTAGAACTTTGATGTGTGTAAATATGACTATAAAATTTTGTTGACCCTGCCTATTTAGATATATACATTGTCCGTGGACAGACACCACAATATATATTCATTCTTAGCGTGTAAGTGTTAATTTTACGACTCGAAAGAAATTAAGCAAAATTACAAAATTTATAATATTTTATGCAAACTTGCTTTCAATTTCATTTTTTTCCTAATACATATCTACATATACTTTTTAAAAATCGTAAATTTTTATAAATTTTTATGTTACCCACTACAATCAAGATGTTACTCCATACAATCTGCATTGAAACTGATGGAATCTAGATGTTACTATCTAGATAGTAACCCGTACCATTTATTTCTCTCCGTGTAATTATAATTACAATGGACCACAAATGTTATTTTAAATTTAAACATATAGTTCCTGCATTTAATTTCTTATAGTTACAATATAATTCATTTCAAATTAGAAAATAATCTTATTTGAAGAAAATTTTTTTTATAAGAATCAATAAAATAAAAATTTTAAAAAAATTATTTTTACTATTATTTATTATTAATATTAAGATTATTATATTATTAATATATTTATTTTCGGTAATTTATTTTTTTTGTGTTTTATTTTATATATAATAGTTTCAATTTTTATTATAATATGTATATATGCTTCTTGCATATAGTATTATTGTTAAATAATTTTTTTTTCATTTATATGGTAATTTTTTTTTTTTAATGAATTATAATATATATGTGAAGCTATATTTCACAACAATAACATGCATTCAAATTGAATTATGATGGTGGTTTTACGATGTTTTGTATTAATATGGTCTTATATGTTTCACATAGTTCAAGTAATTATGACTGTAAATCACACCTTTTGTAAACTGCTCGAATATGAATTTTTAAAATTCTATATATGCTAATAAGCAACTAGAAGAATTTAACTAAATATAGTCGACAATTTTCGTTCTATATTGTATATATAGAGAATATATACATATACCAAGGAGAATACAATTAGTAACATATGCTGATAATAACAATAAAAAAGGAAAAAAAAATTTTAACATATAATTAAAAAGCAACAAGTTATATATTATGATGCAATATGATTTGGAAAAATGTGTGCAGTGAATATTCAGTTTGCAAAAATAATTATTTATTATATATGCGATTCTAGTGCGGTTGTTAAGAAGTAAAATAAAAAAAAAAAAAAAAAATTACTTGAAACGGTTAATAGGATCTTTTTTTCCCCAAGCAATTTTTTTTTATGTTTTCCAAAAGAGATGTATGGTGTTGAAATTTCTCGTGGTAACCTAGATTTCCAGACGATCCACTTGCAGCGCGGGAATGACCACTGAAATAAAAAGTTCTCCAAGGGTCCATCCTTTTCTCAGACTCTGATGGCGAATAATTGTCGTGAAATTGGTGTATCGTATTTTTTTCTCTTTCCTCTCGAAACCAGACAAATTTTGATATACGCATTGAAGAAGAAATTTTTTTTCATTTTAAATAATAATCGATATTTATTATTAAATAAACACTTATACTTGATCTATAAAATTTTAACTTAAATTAAATTAACTGATAAATAATAAACAAAATTTTTAATTTTTATAATAAATTAAAAATTAACAATAATTTTATAAATAATATTCATTTTTTACTCCAAATCATATTAATATAATTTTCATCTAAATATAAATTAATAATTATAATTATTAATTTATATATTAAATATAAATCGTTAAATAAAATCTTGAAACAATATTTGAAATAATCATTGTTATGCAACTTGTTCTATAATTTTTCACAAACAAAAAAAAAATTATTTATGACACTGTAATCTATATTTATGTAATTGGAACATTAAATATAATTAAAAAAATTATTTAAATTAAAAGAAAAATATTAAATAATTATACAAAAAAATGCATGTAGAATATAGAAAAAAAAGAATATAAACTATACGTATATACAATATATGCGTAATCTAATTATCGCACAAAAGACTTTCCTTTTTTATTATTATAATTATACAATTTATTGTATCTTTTATTGTGACAACAATAATTTGTTATGAAAAGCAGTATATTTCGTTGTTTTAAGAAAATTACATTGCGCGCACCGATTAAACATTAGATAACATTGTGTAAAGTCATGCAATACTGATATTATGTATAATTTTATATATATTATACTCTCTTGTACTTAAATATAAAATAATTTTGTCACCCCCTCCTCACTTACATATATATATACAATATCCTATATTACAATATAAAACGTGTACATCCTATAAACACATACGATATACAATATTACACCTGAATAACATCTTTCATATGTAGGTAATTATCACACTGCGGTATGTGAAAATTGGAGAAACTCTTCCGGATTGATGTTCAGTGCATCATCATCACTACGAGATTATCTTTAATAATTTTTATTTAATTTAACATTTTTTTCATTTACTTTTTTTTTATTATTTTTATTATTATTAAATTTGTTTTTACATTTTTTTTTCTTTATATTTTATTATTTTCGAAGATTTTTTTTTCTTTGAAAAAAATTGTTAACTCAATAAAATATAAGCATCAGAGTAAAAAATTAAATTTCTCTCAAGTTTTAAAGTTGAGATGTATATAAAAAATAATTTACAGTTTTTTATTAAATGATCTGAGGGGCAAGAAACCGATTTCACTATATAACCCAACTCAAATTTTATGACAAGAGATGACACTTTTTTGCATGTTGTATGCAAATTGAATATTTTGATTCTTTTTTTAAAAATAAATTTACATTATGTCTGATTTCTTTATTCGTATTAATTATTAGTTTTATGGAAACGAAAATTGTTGGGTATAATAATAAACTATTTTTTTTACATATGTAACAGTATATGAAATAGTAGAAATTAATAGAAATTAGTATAAAACAAAACAAAATTAAAAAATATAGTACAAAATAATACAAAAGAGTAGACAACGGCATAAAATTGTATAAAATAGTACGAAATAAAAAAAAATATAGAAAATGGTATAAAATAGTAAAAGAATATGTACATAGTACAAAATAGTACAGAATTTTTGAATTTTAATGCGAAAGACTAATACCTGCAAAGACTGAGAATTTTTATGGAAAAATGAATTAAAAATTTATTCATCGAATAATATATTTATTTATATTTTTATAAACATGTACTTAATTTTCGAATTTTTTTTTTTTTTAAGTACCCGTATTTTTTTTATATATTCCTAATTAGGAAGGATTACTTTCTAACTAGTTGTTGGTCATTATGCACAGGTCATCAACATCTTCATAGCTGAACTATGTAGAAGAAATTTAAAAGTGTGCAAAAAGTATAAAAAAAAATCACTATAGATTTCTCTTTCAGCATTAAGTAAGAGGCACAAATTTAAAATTCAGTTTTAACTCTACATGACGACAAAATAATTTATGTCAGAAAACTACTGTATAACATAATTTAGACATAATGACTTTTTTTTTTACTGTATAATAATATATAAAATTCTACTTTGAATTTATATACATATATACATTGCAACATAAAAATAAAGTACGATGTAATGAAAGTGTAACATATTTATCATACAATTTTGTAATGATAAATGGTTTTTTAAACTTTGCTTAATTAAAATTCAATATTGATTTTCAACGAGGATAAAATATATGCGGCTCCTTAATTATTAGTCAATTCATCATTCAAAGTTATTAATATATATGTAAGTTATAATTTTTTTTGGATTTATCGATTAATTTTTATATTTATGAAAAAAAATAATATGTTAAACTAATAAATTTCAATAATGAAGGATTAATAATATTTAAAATAATAATAAAAATAAGAATGATAAAATAAATGAAATAATTCAACTGATGGCCCATTAATTAGCTATATAATTTAACAAAGAAAATGAGTAGACAAAAGTTTTATTGTTGTTTTGGAATTGATATATTGTGGATGTATTTTTTTCAATTTGCTCTCAGTTTAGTGTCAATTATAGGGGAGAATATTGCTTGATCATTAAGCAATTGCTTAAGAGAGCAATAACGGTACGATTCGTCCGCATTCTCACCTAATCTTCGTGTTACACCATAAAATTACTTCCAGTTTCTTGAAATCCTTTATAACTTATATCTTCTCAATGATGTTGTGTTAACTTTCATTTGAAAATTTATAACAGTCATTATATCGAAACACATATATATATATATATATAATATTCATTTTGAAATATTTATTAAAAATTTTAATTAAAATAATCAAAACTTTTTATTTGACAGATTCAAAAATTTCTTTAATTTCGTTTATTCAATCACAAATTACTTCCAATTTCTTGAAAGTTTTTAATGAAAACTTTTTTTAATAGACTTGTACAGTCAACTTTCATTCAAAAAATTCCACACGACGATGAGATTTTATTATAAATTTAAAAAAAAACCAAATACCTTATTGTTTAATAATATTATTTTTAATAAAAAAAAATTCTAAATTCACTCAAGAAAAGATCTTTTCATTGCAATTTCTATAATATGTTATTCACTATTTAAAAATAGTTGTTCTTTTCTTATAAAAATTTACGACTTTATATTGAATGAAAATATTTCTTTTATATATTGGGTAGGATAATAATAATGTTATTTTTATTAAATCGAATATGAAAATCTTTTTAAACAGGATAATAAAATTGCATAACGAATTGAAATTTCTTTTTGTGAAGTTTCATTGTTAACAATATGATGACAATCATTTTTATGTGATTGAGATTGAGGTCAGTAAAAGCCCAAAGGTGGGCATATACTATATACATATATATAGTATACAATTGTTGTCCGAAATTATTTTATTAGACAACAAAAAAATTGCACTAAGCGTTTTTGACAAGTTTATTTCAAAAAAGTAATATCTGTCAATTATATAAATAAAATAATTTTTGACAATAGGTTTTGTTTTTAAGTATAGAAATTTAAATTTTACAAATAATTTTTACAAGAATTAAAATTAAAATATAAATTTTGAATAGAAAAAAAATTAGAGTTAAAAAAAAATATCTACTTTACTATATTTATTTTTATACAAAACTTAATATTACAAATTTTAAATGTCAATATTTATTTAAAAAATTAGAAAAATTTGTATACGGTCAGATGGGGTAAATGGGGACAAAATCGCTATTTTTCACAAATTACGTAAGTTTCTACCTTTAAAAGGTAATATTCGCGGGTTTATTTTTTTTAAATTGTTATTTACATTCCCAGGATTAATTTTATGCATCAGAAAAAAATTTAGATAATCATTTAACGCATGAAACTGACTCTCCCAATTTACCCCAAAATTTAGAAAATTTCATAAAATTTGGGGTAAATGGGGACAGCATAGTTTCTAAGAAAGTTTCAAGAAAAAAGTTTCCTTAAGGGGTTAAACCACTCTAGAATTTTCAAAAAATCAAAAAAATTTTTTTTGCTTTAAAAGGTGCCTAAGGGTATCAACCGATTTACTTAAAAATTAAACTGTAGCTTCTCAATAACATTATCTAGAGAAAGACGTACGAATTTTTTTTTATGTTGTATATATTTTTTTTGTTATAAACAATTTAGTGTCAATTTTTTAAGTAAAACACTCGGTTTTTTCTTAAAATGTTCGACATTTTTGCAAAAATAAATTGAAAAAAAATCCCCTACGTCTTTCTCTAGCTTTTAAGATGTAAAAATAGAAAGAAATTTGTTTTTTGTTCTAGGATGAAAATTGGAGCTAAAACCTTTCCGGCCGCGACGTGATTCCTCTCAGAAAGGGTTCCTATCACGTACCTGTAAATTTGATATTTTAAAAAAAAAATTAATGAAGTGTATTTTTTTTCTCTTTAAAGTGTACCTAATAAAGATATGTAAACATATTTTTCAGTACATTTAAACTTTTCTTGAAAAAAATTTCTAAAGTTAGGCCTTTTTTTGACGCTCTAGAGTGGTTTAACCCCTTAAGTATATTTATTTTTTTTATTTTTCTTTCATTTCAGTATTTTGTCTCGCATTTGAAAAAAACAGACTTAAAAATCAAACCAAATTTTTTTCTTATTCCTTATGACTCCTATAACAGAAATTCAGTTGAATTTTTGATTTTTGTTAATTTGGTTAATAATAACAAGCTGTCCCCATTTACTCCAAAAATTTGAAAACTCAGGGTAAATGGGGACAGCTTGTCATTATTAACCAAATTAACAAAAATCAAAAATTCAACTGAATTTCTGTTATAGGAGTCATAAGGAATAAGAAAAAAATTTGGTTTGATTTTTAAGTCTGTTTTTTCAAATGCGAGACAAAATACTGAAACTGTTTGACTTTGATTTTCAAGTTTTTATGCATTGAGCGATAACTTTTTTTATCTTGCTGCCAATTGTCAAGATAAAAGCTTGGCAATACTCAAAACCTCTTGCAGATGATCTGAGGTTAAAATATTGACGGTGAACTTAATTTTAAAACTGTAAATAAGGCTCCAAAACCTCTTGTCCCCATTTACCCCAACTGACCCTATTGAAAATAATTTTCTTGTGCCTATGATTGAAAAAAATAGGTGAAAATATTTATTGTTAAGGTACCTCTAATATTAAACAAATATAAAAATACGATATAACGTAAATTTCAGTAAGTTCGAAACTCAAAGATGTAGATTTTATAAATCAGATGTATGCTAATTACTCTTTCGAATTTCTTGCTTTCTAATTTTCAAATTTTTTGTTTACTTTATTTATATAACAGAATTTTGTGTTGAAAAAAAACAAAATAAATAAAATAACGCCTTATATCAGCTTTTTGATTCATTCTTGAATATATAGCAATTAAATCGTAATTCAAAAAAATATTAAAATGAACAAAAAGACAGAACAAAAAAAAATTATACGTCAATATAGCCCCCTCAATTAATGTTTTGAATAAGCTAAACCTATCTTATCAGAATTCTATAAAAACTATTTATTTGACCCAAGTATTTTTTATCCAAATAATTTATTAGCATTAAATACTTTGGTATCAGTATTTTAAATAATTTAGTTTACTTGAATCAATAAAATAAAATTCTGTCAATTTTTATTTGTATAAAAAAAAATGTGAGTGAAATAAATAAATGAACAGTCTCAAATAACTCATTATTTTCATTTCAATTAAATATTTAATTGATCCAAATATTTTTTATTAAATTAACTAAATTCATTTATTAGATTCAGTTAATTATTTAATTAATTAATTTATTTATTTGTACAAAGGTAAATCCGCGGTCCTATTGAACCATTTTGTGGGAAACCATAAATTAAATCAAATACGATTTATTTGGTTCAAATAATTCAAGTTATTATTGAATTAAATACATATTTTTTGGATCCGAATAAAAAAATATTTAAAACAAGTAAATATTTTTTAAATAATTTTTTTTTCAGAGTATATAGAAAAAAATATTGAAAACGTAAATGGCATACGGCAATACTATATGAAAATTACATAATGAAGATTATCATTTCTTCTCTCCTTAAAGTAATAAAGGATGATTGAGATTTTCTGAAGAAACACACGTTCCAGAGACATTATCGTGGATCATAGATAATAGGAGAGAAATGAGGCATATTTTGTGAAGGGGTCAAGGATCAAAAAAAGCCCATTGCTCTTTGTATATATGCCATATAGGTATTCTATTGACGAATTGAAGAATATACATGTAGAGTCTAAAGATAATATATATATGTGACGCTCCACGAGAAAAGGGACCTTAAAGGCAAACAATTTTAGGTTATGTTTAGTGATAGTGTCCATTTTTATAATTATGTAAAATCAAAATCAGTTTTATTGATTATTTTGGATAAATAATGAAGGCTTGAATATCAGTGGTTTGTATTAAGAGGTGATCTTTTTTTTATATATATATATATATATTTTCACTCCAAAAATCACAAACATAAACTAAAACTTTTTGCCTTTAAGGTCCCTTTTCTCTCATTACCTGACTTACGCTCAATGAATTTAGGATTGCACTTTATATGTTGTGCACATATATACCTATATTAGAGACATGTATGGTATACATTTGTAGGAGGGAGAGAGCATCCTCTCTTTCGTAATATAGAGTCCAGTTAAATTCAGACATGCTCCGTTTCCCATAAGCAATTTGCGTAATCGTAGCAACTACTTATAACCTTGTTAGTAGCAACAAGTGCAACACTTGAGTAAACGACTTGTCGTCTCACGATTACGACTCTTCTTTCATTAATTCCTTACCTGATTTTATCTCTCTTGACATTTTTTTTTTAATAAATCCTAAAAATGTGATCGTCTTTTTATTTTTAATCCTATAATATTACTACCTATATAGGTATATATATAGTCGTTGAGCCATTCTTCGATCAATTATTGGTATTTTGTAGTAATCCAATTTTATGAAGAAAATTAATTATAAAAATACCAATAAATATAATGCCTTTTAAATCCAAATTTTCGCAATTTATCAACATTCATTTTGTGTAGAATTTCTATATTTATCTGCACAAATTTCATATAAGATATTAAAATATTATTCAACCAAAATTTTATTAAAACCGAATTTTCTTTTAATTTAATTTTTAATTAACTATGTAAATTATCATTTAGTGTATGATTTTCATTTTAATATAGAATATTTACATTTAATAGAATGTTTATTAAGCCGAATTTTCATTTAGGATGATTTACATTTATAACAGAATTTTTATTTTACCGAATTTTTTATATAGAATTTTTAAATCACCGAATTCTCATTTGGTCAAACAAACACCCAGCATAATAATTTTTATGGCATGAATATTTATTTGGCCAACCAAATATATATTAAAAAATTTATTCTCAAACAGAAGACAAAAAATATTCTTAAATTGAGATTAAAAATTTTTCAATATATTTTCGATTAGGAAAATAAATATTTTCACGTCAAAGGAAAATATATTCACATTTTGAGAGGATAACGTCAGAGGTGTTAAAAAGAAGAATTTGCCTCTCGAAATGAGAATAATTTTTTTTTTTTTGGTTGGGTAATAATAATTTTTGTAATTGAAATTTTGTTTTTTAAATCTTAAATTAAATTTAAATTTTGAAAAAATTTTTTATTGTGTAAGAGAAAAAAAAATTATAAACGTAAAACTAATGAAAATAACAAAATGAAGTTATTATAATGAATATTAATTTTCAATTAAAATTTTTCGTGAATACCTATATAGTTGGTTTATTATGACAGTGTCAGACAAATATACTGATAATTTCCTCGCGCCTTGTATGATTGAAACCCAAATGATAAATGACTTGCCATTATGTTAAGGTCGTTAGAATGTTTATAATCATACAGTGACGATGAACCACATCGTTTCTACAGTCACGTTGGTGTTTATCGGACCGCTTTCTTCTTTAAAGTCATGGAAGAGCGACCTTTCAAGAGGTCACGTGCACCATACGCTCGAGTTTCTCCTACCTGTTCTCAGCTCTCTTCCTCTCTCACTTTTTTTTCATTCATTTCCTATTCTCCATCCTTTTCTCTTCCTCTCACATCTCTCACTCTTCCTCTCTCTTTTTTACTTCTCTTTTCATTCATCGCTTAATATTTGGTTATAAATATTTTCTTTATTTTAATAAAAAATTTTTTAAAAAAAGTTTTTTTATAAAATATAGTTAGAATAGACAAATATTTTTAATGAAAAAAAATTCAACTCATATTGAGAGGAAAATTCCTCTTTTAAGCCAAAGTCCTCACAGCAATAGATTATTTCAGAATATCCTAGAAGTTTGTTGGATAGATTTTGAATATCCGGATTTAATCTTAAAACAAGAATATATTCCTTTTTAGAGTAAATTCTTTTTTGGAAGCAAAAGTCAAAAGTGCTTGAAATTATTTCAAAGCAAAAAGATAATATCGTATACAAAAGGAAAAGTTGCATTAAAATGAGAATTATGCACAATATATATACGCGAAAGAAAAAGATTTACCTGAATCAGATAAAATATTTACTAAAATAGCTATAAAACTTTTGCAGTCTTAGGAGAAATGGTTGTAAATGTTAATAATGAAATATGTAAATATTTTATATCCTTTTCAGATAATTCCATTTTGATTTTATGACATAATAGCATTATGTGTGAAGATTTCGTTAAGAAGATTATTTTATAAAATAATAGAGAGGAAAAATTCGTAAAATTGAAATGTAAAATATTTTTCAAAAAATAAAAAAAAATGTATGTCCTATTTATAACATAGTTATCTCTCATTCAAGATGAGCTCAAGATTTTCCTAGTTATATCTTTTATCAGTTCGCGGATACTTTCACTTTTTGTGCATAGCACCTGCGCGCGAAATCCTTCTATGTATAGTCAAATAGTAGAAAATTCCTCTAATAGTCAGACGAACATTTTCATTGTAATTTCAAAATGTAATCGCAATAAAAAAGTAATTGCGCAAGGGTTTCATTATTATAAATTTTGATGTCAAAATTTGTTATTATTAATTTATTATTATTTGTTTTATTTATATTCATTATTTTATTATTTATTTATCCCAGACAGCACAAAAACTTGCAACAACCTTGCAGCATTATAAACATGCCAGGTTACCAAGCTTGCGCGGCAAGATTCCAGCAAGACTGTCTCAAGTAACAAAATGTTTCACCTTATAGCAAGCTTGAGAAGAAATGTTGCATAATACAGAGAAAATTTTATTTTCTTATACCTGTCCGTGGTAGTAGATCGGTTAGCGTTCTCGACTTGAGTGGGTAAAATCAGGTTCCGAATCTCCATACCCCCCAAGATTTTTTCGTATAATATTAAGTTAACATAAAAAAATATAATGCAAATAAAAAAAATTAATAAATAAAAAATTTTAATTTTTTCCTTCTGTGATTTCAAGCCCAAGTACTTTGTAAGATTGCAGCAAGCATATTGTAAGCTTGTGTTAACCACATATGAACCTTTTATTGCAAGCATACATTAAGCTTTTATTGAAACTTTACATCAAGCTTTTATTGAAAGCTTATAACCATCTTTCATTGCAAGATTGCGGCAACATTTCATTGCAAGCTTGCTAAGGTGGGACATTTTGTTACTTGAGGCAGTCTTGCTGGAAGCTTGCCGCGCAAGCTTGGGAACCTGGCATGTTTATAATGCTGCAAGGTTGTTGCAAGTTTTTGTGCACTCTGGGATTTATTATATTATTGATTACTATTTATTTACTAATATATTATTATTATTATTAGTATTAACAAATGTTAAAAATTAATTGTTTTTAAAAATTTTTTAATTTTAAAATTTTAATAACACTGGATAAAATAACAGTAGTCAAAAGATGCGCTTGGAAAACTCTACAAAACTGGAGATAAATATCTTTAATACGTTTTTTTTAAGTTATGGACAAAAAAACGTTTTTTTTCTAATTTTTAAAAATTTAATATAACTTTGGATAGAATAACATTAGAATGTTCGCCAATAGCTCAAAAGATGCGTCTTAAAAAACTCTACAAAATTAAAGAAAAAAATATTTATTGGTGTCCCAACAATTTTTTTAAGTTATGGGCAATAATCGATTTTAAAAAAAATTTTAATGCAAAAATTCTTAATCTTTAATTATGGCTCAAAGTACCTACTCTCATTATTATTTGAAGTGAGACATAAAATAAAAAAAATATTCATGAAAATGTTATGTATACACACATGGAACGATATTTTTAAAAAATATTATTTTTGATATTACAATGCTTCTTTTATGAGGAAGCAGTTCAACAAATGAGTACTATCTTTTGTGATTTACTTTCAAGTGTATAATACCTGTTTACTGAATGTAATCCTATTATCTACTATTGTTACGTAAGCAATTTTCAGAAATATTCTCTTTTGCGCACACAACAAAAATAAATTTTGATTAATAGTTCCTATAATAATTCACGGAATTCAAAAGTTTTTTTCATGTTATCAGTTTATGAAATATGTTTGATAATAATGAGGGACATTTTTTTATAATGTCTTATAATTTTTGTAACTATAAATTATTATTTAAAAATAAAATATTTTTTTTAATACACGGAGAGAAATAGATGGTAAGAATTTATGATCTTAAGATGGTAAAAAGTAGATGTTATCCGGTACTATCAAGGATGTTACAAAAAGTATGGTTATGTTATCCATTACAATCATGATGTTACCCCGTACAATCTGGATAGTAACTGATAGAATCTAGATTGTTGTCGGTATATGTAAGATCAAATATGGTACCTGGTACTATCTAGATAGTACCCCGTACCATCTATTTCTCTCCGTGTATTAATATAGATACAAAATATGTCAATTAAGACTTAAATTAAGAAATTCATTGTGTTCTTTTACATTAAAGACGGTTCACGAGAGAAGGGACCTCACGTCTAAAAAATTGTAGGTTATGTTTAGTGATAGTTTTACCTTGATGTAATTGTAATTTTATTTTTATTTTACATAAAATATAGGATTTATTATCTTAGCTACTTCTTTTGAAATATTTACAGTTTCCTGTCAAGGTTTTTTTTCATAATTTACAGAATGCTTAAAATTATAAAATTAATATAAAAAACGGTTTTAACAAAAAGCAAATATTGAATATTTTGTTGAAATTTATCGCAATATATTGACAAGAAATTACAGTAGCATTGTGAAACAAATCGAGTGCTATTAATCGTTATATTCTTTCTATACCATCAATGTAGGTACGTATTTTAATAGTATTAACTATACAGACGAGTGATGACCTGCGTTGCTCTCCCAACTGTTCACTTCCGCTATAGTGAAAGGAACATTTACACTTACCTGTAGAACTTCTTCTGCATTTATAAAGTTAACTATATATATAGTATACTCATACCAATAAGCTCGAATGATGTGTACAATTTTTTTTTTTTAATCTACAAGTACAAATGTGTTTACTATACCTACATAAAGATATACATTTAATTTTTTTTTCCAAGAGTATTTTAACGTTATGGAGGAATCCTCTCATTTTTATATATAAATGCAACTTTTCTAATACTAAGAGGATAATTCTCTTAACTTTTTTTTATAAAAAAAGAACAACATTTTTATTAAAAAATATAGATAAGTAAAGTATTATAATAGGAGAATATACTCAGGGTTGGACACCGTTTTGGATTTTGTTTATAATCTTTTTTAAAAAAAATTAATTTAGTCAATTGAGTTATATTGTTAAAAAGATGTACAAAAGAGGAACACTTTTGCTATAGATCGTAAATTGATTGGTCTAAAATTAAAAAAGTTCTGATCTCGTCAGGGTTGGACATTATACTCACCCCCACAACACCCAAAATTCCCTGAAACTTGACAGAGCCTCACACGGCGAGGTTATGAAACTTCAGTGGCAAGGTTCATACAAGTTTGTATCGATGTTTAAATGTCCACATGAAAAGAATATTTACACGAAACTTTGAGGAAATATTACACTGTAAATATTCACGTGCAATGTTCAGTCAATGTTGTGTCAATATTGAAAATACATTTTCGCCTAGTTATAAAAATTTCATTTACTAATAAAATATGTATAGGTGAACATTGACACAACATTGACTGAACATTGCACGTGAATATTTACAGTGTAATATTTCCTCAAAGTTTCGTGTGAATATTCTTTTCATGTGGACATTTAAACATCGACACAAACTTGTATGAACCTTGCCACTGAAGTTCTGAACCTCGCCATGTGAGGTTCTGTCAAGTTTCAGGGAATTTTGGGTGCTGTGTGGGCAGGGTTGGACACTTTGTGAAAATCAAAGCGAATTATATGTAAAAAAATAAAATAACATTTATAATGTTAGGGGAGGATGGGGTAAGAATTGTTAGGTAAGACATTTTTGGATCTAGCAGCTAAAATTCAACAGGCATCGGAAAAAGAATACTATCGTTCGAAAGCATGTTTATTTAGCTACAATTTTGTAATACATTATTTTGCTGTGGATTGCAATGCCTTCGAGATATTAGCGGAAAATTAAAAAAAAATTTAATTATCCTTGCCCCACTATTGGGGCAAGGATAGTTATCAAAATTCTTTTTATGAAAAATAATAAAAAAAAGACATTAAATTTGGGGTTTTTTAATTTCATTGGATAAAAGCACCTCAAAACACTTCAAAGCACTACCAAAAAAATTTTTTGGACATAAATAAATATTTAAAACAGTTAATATCTGAAACAATGTTTTAAACAGAACTGAGACATTTTAGAAAAAACAGGTGGCAAAATACAAATTTAACTAAATTTTTTGATCTTTTATTTAAGAATTTTTTAAAAAGTTATAAGTAAAAATTTAAGAAAAATATATCAGCTTAATTTTTATTATTTTAACAAAATTCTAAAGTTTTTTTTATAAATAAAGAAAAAAATTGCATATTTTCTATTTAATGAATGTTTAAAATTTGTAACTCTTTTCAAATCTTGGCGCGCGTTCCGCTGTTCCGTGTGTGGTCGGTATAATAGAGTTCTTGTCACTTTTAAGAAAACTGTTATTTTTTAATTAAATTGCAATTATTATGAAATGTGATTGTTAAATAATAAAATAATTTAATAAAATTTGCAATTTCTATTAAATATAAATTATTTTTTCACACATTTTACACTAATTTCTGAAAATATTATGAAAACTGACAACGAGTTAAAATCTACAGTTACCACTTGCACATATCAAGTAATTATTTATTATTTATCACGTTAATAATTAAAATTCTTACAAAAATTAACTCTATGAATGTTCATTTAACCTCACAATACTAATTTTTATAAATTTTCATCAATTTAAAGCTTTTTTTTGATAATTACCTAAATTCGACTTAGATTCGACCCAGCTGGGTCGATTTTAGGTAAATCGAATCCGCCAGGGTAGGGGTCTTGACAAGTTGAATTAAAATTTTATTTAACTTTTATATATATATATATATCTGTTCTTTTTTTTATATTCGTTTGATCCATCTTCTGAACCCAATTAACGCCAAGAACTGTAACGACTTAAAACTAACAGAAAATAAAACTGATACATCACTTAGTAATTTAAGAAATTGAACTCTTCGAGGGGTTCATTTTGAAGAGAGATTCTCATTTATTGAGTTGATTAAATTTGAGCGAGACTGGTTGATATTTTCTCAGACAATTGACGCTGATTCAGCGCATTCGATATTTCTAAAACTGGATCAGGAATGGGATTATTTCCCTTATTAAGAATGTCAATAGCGTGTAGAAGATCTAGTTGGTTTGGCTGATGTCTCATTATGACAGATCGCAGGGATAGGGAGGTTTGTTTCCCCTCTAGTTCCGATGTTGTTTAATAAGTCAGGATTTTCTGAATAGAACAAAAGTTCGGCCTCCTCTTTATTGCAATTATGTATATAGCAATATTTTAAAATGCCAAATTCAAACTTAAATACAGGGCACTCCGATGAAAAGGCCACATGAGAATCCTTACAATTTTTACATCTAGGTTGCAGGTGGCCATTCGGACAAAGATTTGTCAAATGCCTACCAGAACAAAATTCACATGTCGGGTAAGTCGAACGACATTGATTAGCCACATGGCAGTAACGCTGACAGCGGAAACATCTCCGTAGTCTCTGTAAGGAAGGAGTTATTGGAATGAAAAAATCGACCAATACGATATTACGTGGAACGATAGGTGAATTGAGAGTATATAAATTCTACCTTTTCTCGAGTAGTGCTCCCATCATCTATAATGCGGCGAATACTAGCTATATTATCCAAGTCCCCTTCTCGACATACCCTGACTATATTCCTAACCGATCTATTCGTAGGGAACCATTTAGTGAACCCCTTTTTTCTCAAAAAGGAATCTGGGATGAAGAGAACATAACCCGCCAATACCAGTTCTTTGGAGCCAACTCTAGAGCGTTAGCATCTTGCCATTTTTCGCAATTAATCTTTATCTGGTTTTTCCCATTGCGTGTTATTTGTTTTCCCCCCTCAATAATAGGAGATATTAGATCAATTACGCATAGGGGGTCTAATTTACCAATATTTTTGCCTCGAATGGTGCTCTCTATTAAAACAATAAATGGAGGAGGACTAGAAGCGGAGTAAAGTGGAGGAAGAATCCTATTATTCCATTCCAGATCGTGTTGATCCCAAATTACATCTTTGAACTGAGATTGAGTACTTGAATTTTCTGGACAATTGTCAGCAGGATGTAATTGCCGATCGGCCCGAACTTCGCGAAAAGAATTTTTATCAGGTAATAAAATTTTTCTAGAAATGTGGCCAAATGAGCCATCTGAAGAGCCTGTAGCCACTGATTCGTTATTCTGACTAATTCAAATAACGACTTCTGAAATATTCAGGAAATATTTTGCAAAATGTCCATAAATTTTTGACACATGAAATCAATAGGTATTTTCTGAAATTTTTAACACCCTTAGGATTCTAGAAAACTAAAAACTACTGCGCAGTTATACAGGCCATATAGTAACTAAGATCGACCAGTGCGCATCATTTAAGTTGAAAATTTCCAGAATATTTCAGTGAAATATTTCCTCATAAGCGGACATTTTCCTGTTTGCAGCAATATTTCAAGGACTTTGCACAGAAATATTCCAAAATTTCAGTGAAATATTTCAAAAATATTTTGGAAATATTATGTGCTGTGTGGGAAGTAAGCAAAAATAACCACAATAGAGAGAAATAATTTAGCCCTATTTTCACATCCAATACCAAGATATCAAATACTAATTAATAATCAAACTAATTAAGCAAAACTTTCAAAGCAAATCTTAATTTGATGATAAGCCCCAGAAATTAAAAGCATACAAAGACTTAATGATTAATAATTACAAAAGACTGGCTGCTTAATTTCCTTATTTATCCAGCATAAAGGACTAAAAGAAGGAAAAGCATATCCAAGCTTAACACGCTATCTTGGAGTCTCTAAAAACGTAATTTTCGGACAAAACAAACATAAAAAAAGTACTAGTGGATGGAAAATTTTCCAAAGAATCTATTGCCGTTAAAATTTTCAAGTTATTATTGGGACACCATTTTTCATTTTTTTCAATAAAATTTAAAAGAAAAATAAATGTAAGTTATATTTTAGAGTATTAAAATTATGAGAATTTTTAAAAATATACATTTTTTATATTTGCTTTTTTATTTAATTTCTATTATCATTTATTATTATCATTTAGCAATTTGTTTGTTAATTCTTTGTAACAAATTGTCTTGAACAAAAATTAATCTTACTAACCCACACAGCACCCAAAATTTCCTGAAACTTAACAGAGTCTCACACGGCAAGGTTAGGAAACTTCAGTGGCAAGGTTCATACAAGTTTGTGTCGATGTTTAAATGTCCACATGAAAAGAATATTCACACGAAACTTTGAGGAAATATTACACATAAATATTCACGTGCAATGTTCAGTCAATGTTGTGTCAATATTCACCTATACTTATTATATTAGTAAATGAAATTTTTATAACTAGGCGTAAATGTAATTTCAATATTGACACAACATTGACTGAACATTGCACGTGAATATTTATGTGTAATATTTCCTCAAAGTTTCGTGTGAATATTCTTTTCATGTGGACATTTAAACATTGACACAAACTTGTATGAACCTTGCCACTAAAGTTTCCTAACCCAGCCATGTGAGGTTCTGTCAAGTTTCAGGGAATTTTGGGTGCTGTGTGGGAAAAAGTAAGAAATGAAACATATTAGTGTAGATATCTTTTAGAAAAAATATAATTTTACAAAAAACATTGAAATATTTAATCATCCATCTAGCTTTCATTGCTTCACTTCTGCATTGAAGACAATTTCAAATAGTTCTTTTACATTACAAGTTGTCATTCACGGTGAGTAAAATTATAAATAATAATTGGCATATTTTCACTTTTATTTTGTGTTAAAATTTTTTAAATGTTCCTATAATTTTTTAACGCTAATTATTTCATCAATAGATTAATTTTTTTGTTATTATAAGTGCCATTGCATGAAAGGGTATTTTCTTTCGTTAGCTTGTTTACTGGTCAAATAAAAATAATAAAAAATAAAGTGCAGGATTTTTTAACTTTATTTATTTGATCTCTTCCAAATTGGTAAATTTGGAGAATTTAAAATTTTATCTACGGAAAATTTTAACGATCTTATTCGTTATTATTCTCGTACTAAGGAGCCTTGGCAAGCACCATGCGGAAAAAGGCCCCTTTTTTGTACCTCGAATTTTGAAACTTTCTTTATGCCAAATGGTAATATATGGTAACCCAATAATCCCTGGAAAATTTCAAGATGAGCATATGTCCCCTATCGGAAATACAGGGGGTCAAAGGGGGCCATGTCAAAAAAAGAACATGGAATATTATCGAAAAATAATGTTAAAAAAAATCAGATAAAATGGTCACTTCAAGATTTTCGTCTGCTGATTACGAATTTGAAGTCTGTTTTCAAAAATTCGAAATGGCGGATCCAATATGGCGGACAACAATTTTAAAAATACATCCAATTTTCTTGAAAATTGTTACTCAGGGATTTTTGGTGTCGCTTATTACGAATCTAAGGTCCGTTTTTAAAAATTCAATATGGCGGATCGAATATGGCGGACGAAAAATTTTAAAAATCCATTTAGATTACTTGAAAATCGTTACTAAGGGGATTTCAGGGTCGCTGATTACGAATCCGGTATCAGTTTTAAAAAAATTAAAAATGACGGATCCAAAATGGCGGACGACTATTTTTTAAATTGATTTTAATTGACTTCAAAATTGTTAATTAGGGGTTTTCGAGGTCGGTGAACACAAATCTGAAGGTGAACTGATATTGAAAAGGACTAAACATTTTTTGTTAGTATTCTTTTTGATCCAACATATAAAACAAAAGGCAAATACCCAAGAAGCACGTAATATAACCTCAATATCAAGGTAATATTACATGTAAGATTCGTAATATAACGTTGTAATATTACAGTAATCTTACAGTGATCTTAAAATGTCTGCCTCAAGGTAATATTACCGGTAATGGTACTGTAATATTACGCGCTAATATTAAGGTAATATTACAGTAATATTGCAGTAATATTATACCGTAATATTAAGGTAATATTACAAGAGAATATTACAGTAATATTATGGGAACATTTCTTTATGAAAAAAATCTACCCATCCAGGGAATCGAACCCCGAACTCAAAGCACACGAGTCCAGAGTTTTACCGTTAATATTACAGTAATATTCCCGTTAATATTACCTTGAGGCGGACATTTTAAGATCACTGTAAGATTACTGTAATATTACAGCGTTATATTACGAATCTCACGTGTAATATTACCTTGACATTGAGGATTTGTTACGTGCTTCTTGGGTAGAAACATGCATAGCTTTAAAACATCATTTAAAAAATATTATTTGAATGTGAGCTTAAGAATGTGATATAAGAAAACTAATTTTAGTTTTAAAAGTCTGAAATAATTATATGATTTCAGCTTACATTCGAAAACCTAAATACAAAAGACGATCAGTAGATCATCATTTTATTTATTTCTATTCCATTCTACATCTTATTTGCATTGTATGTTTGCAAATGTGATTAAGTAAACTTAATAGAAGTTTTAAAACCCTGAAATTATTATTATTTTTGTCGATTACATTTTGCCTTTGTTCGTTGGATTATTATCCCTTATTTTCGTTAATCTAGTTGTCGATTACATCTTGCCTTTGTTGGTTGGATTATTTTCCATTACCTTTGTTGATTGGGTTGTCGATTACATATGGCCTACGTTGGTTGGATTATTCCATCTTACCTATGTTGGTTGAATTATTACATCTTGCTTTCGCAAGCTGGATTTGGCATTACATCTAGCCTTTATTAGATATATAGGATACGCCATTTTGAATGTTTAAAAACGGAACTAAGATTCGTAATCAGCGATCCCAAAAACCCCTGAGTAACGATTTTCAAGTAAATTGGATGGATTTTTAAAATTGTCCGTGATTTCGAATTTTTAAAAACGGACCTTAGATTCGTAATAAGCGACCCCAAAAATCCCTGAGTAACGAGTTTTAAACGAATTCAGTCAATTTTTTATTTTCATGCCCGCCATTTTGAATTTTTAAAAACGGACTTTAGATTCGTAATCAGCGACCCAAAAAAACCCCCGAGTAACCATTTTCAAGTAAATTGGATGTATTTTTAAAATTGTTGTCGACCATATTGGATCCGCCATTTCGAATTTTTGAAAACGGACTTCAAATTCGTAATCAGCAGACAAAAATCTTGAAAGGAACCATTTCGCCTGATTTTTTTATATTATTTGATAATATTGCATGTTCTTTTTTTTGACATGGCCCCTTTTGACCCCCTTTATTTCTGAAAGGGGGCGTATGCTTATCTTGTAATTTTGCAGGGATTATTGGGTCATCATATGTTACCATTTGGTCTAAAGAAAGTTTCAAAATTTGAGGTACGAGAAAGGGGCATTTTTTGCCGAGGCTCTTTGAATATAAAAAATTATGCTAACTTCACTCTATGACTGCCTTAGCGGATCGCAAACTATATAACACTTTTAAAAATTGTTTGTGTTTTGAGTAAGTGATTCCCGCTCAGAGAGGTCTTCCATAAACCACGTGGCCCATTTATGGGGAGGGGGGGGTGTCACTAAAATGCTACTCTTGACCACGAGATGGGGGGAAAGGGTTTCACTTCGAGACACGTGGCTTTGTGATTTTACATCTCTTTTCGAATTTACGTGGACTAATCGCGCTCATGAGCATTGATATGATATAATTATAAAATTTAAAAAACAGTCTTTTAAGCTTTATGAAATCTAATTTTTGGTATCCCTCTTTTACACTATAGTAAGGTAATAGTTCCGGTTGTGGGCACCCTTTTGTTTATGGCTCATAACTTTTAACCAAATGCATATTATGACCCAAGTAGAAATGTGCCACTGGCATAGTACTGACCCAACACTGCCAGTCAGTATAACAGTACTGACTGCCGTACTGGGCCAGTAGTGGACCAACCCTGGCTGGTAACGCTGTCCAGTACTGATTTTGTCCCGCTCACCAGTACTAACGTAGTACTAGAATAATACTGGCATAATACTGGCAAAGTACTCATCCGGACTTAAAATCTCACTTTTTTACAAAATGCTAAAACACGCTTTTCAATGCAAATTTCATCCTTATTAGCTTATTACTCCCATTTTTACCACGAACAGGTAATGTGAAGCCAATATAATAGTTAACGTTATTTAGAATATATAAAATATTAACAATAAATAATTAAAATAATAATTATCATTTATATTAATTAAATTATTTTATTTTTAATAAATTATTTTACAAAAAATAATTTGTGTTGTAAATTTTTTTATTTTTTTAAATTCATAATATTTAATTATTTTTACTTTGCACTTATACTTAATTTAATAATTATTTAATAATTGATATTACACATGAACAAATATTGTACTTATAACACTTAAAACTAAGAACGAAAAATCTCGCACGCATGGGGGATCGAACCCTAAACCCTTAGAACGCAAGTCAGATACGCATACCGCACAGCCGCGCTGGCTTGAAGTGCTGACTTGAAGTAGTTCACCTAATACAAAAGTTTTGATTTCAAAGTTTGTATTATCTATTGATCACGAAAATAAAATGAATTTATTCTTAAATTTTTTAAACTCACAAAATTTTTTCAATTTTTACAAAGATTTAATGAAATAAAACTGGATATCCATTTCAGTTAAATATTTTTAATAAATTATTTTTACCGTAAATAATATTAAAACAGACAAAAATGATTGATGAATTACATAATTAAAAATAAGTTAATAAAAGACGACTGTAAAATATGAATGGTAAAAAATTTTTTAAATTTAATATTTAATTATTAATAATATTTAAAAATTACAGTGAAAAAATTACATTTGCTTTATTTTTAAAACTATTAGAAAAAAATTCTCAACTTATTGTTATTGTATGCATGATAAATAACTTAATGCACATATGAGTACTAAAATAACTAAAAAAACATAAATATATTTTATATAGGTATATAATAATACATTACAATTACATCCAAAATTTTGAGGGAAAGTATTCGAAAGAAATTAATATACATTTTTTTAAATAAAAAATCATCGTTTTCTACCTATTGGAATAATTTAAAGACTTTTTCATTTAATGTTTTTTATTACCGACATAGTACTGATTCGGTGTGAATGACAGTGTACTGCCAGTACTGGTTTTAATATTTTTTTACCTCCGACATAGTACTGATTCGGTGTATTAGTCAGTACACTGCCAGTACTGAAAGTCAATACCGACAGCCAGTATTGGATCAGTACCATGCCGGTGTTTAATTACGGCGAGCTACGGATATTTCTACTTGGGGAGACTTGTGTGTAGCAGTGGCAATCTAGAGGCCTTAGGTAACTGTAAAAAAACTAAATTGATTCCTTCAATTGGAATGATTTTATTAAAAATTCACTGAAGTGATCACTTTTAGTGAAAAAAAGTAGTACTCGGTTGTGGGCACCCTAGGGTAAAAGGTACAGTGACCGACACCCAGACAGTGAACGACACCTGCTATTAAAAACGATAATAACTATAAAAATAATAATATTTAATTAAATATCACTAGTAAATTAATTAATATACAATATTTAAAAACTTATACAGTTTATACAAAATTTTATATGTTTATATTTTCCTCAATATTTAATACTTTCTAGAAAACTAACCTCAAAAAATTTGCTTTATTGATTACAAATTTTATAAATATGAAAAAATTGTTAAATAATTATATTTTAAAAGCAACTTTTTTTGTACATTAAGTCTGAATAATAAAATTTATGATAATACTAATAAATATCATGTTACTTAAATAGAAGTTTAAATATTTTTTATTTTATTAAAGGGTGTCGTTCACTGTTTTCATACCATACATTTTTAAATTAATATTATAAACTCTTATCAAGGTGTTTTTTAATTTTAAACTTGTGTACTATAAATTTTAACCCAAATCTTTTATTTAAAATTTATTTTATAACTAAATCTTTAATAAATTACGATAAAATGTCCTTTAAAGTTGAAAGTATGCCCAGGGTGTCGGTCACTGTACCCCTTACCCTAGGAGAATCCGCAAAAAAAAATTAAAAAAATGAAGTAAAACTACCATAATTGAAATGAAAATGATAATTGCTAAATAACACGGGATATTCCAATCACATTCCTGGAATATTGCATTAGAATATTACGAGTATTTTAAAATAATATTCCATTTACATTCCAGGAGCATAAAAATAACCACTTTTTGAAATATTCTTTTGAAATGTTGCAAGAATATTTGGATATTTCATAGAATTACTTCAGGAATATTTCTTTAAAATATTGTGGGAATATTCCATTGGAATATTTTGGGAATATTCAAATAAAAAATTATAAAAATATTATAATATGAATAATGCATCAATATTATTGAAAAAAATAAAAATTACATCATATTTTTCGAACTTACAAGAATATTCCAACATTAGAACATGAAATATAAATGACAATAATAATGACAAATAATTGTCAATTTGACATCATATTTGTAATCAGCGACCCGAAAAACCCTCTTATTGCCATTTTCGTTAAAAATAATTACTTTTGCTCCCCCTGCATTCTTGACGTTTTTCGATTTTTTAAAATTGGGTTATATGGACTTATTTTCATCTAGAAATAATATATATGAAGTCCTGAGCAAATGTCCAGATGTATGTGTGTGTGTGTGTGTGTATGTCGCAAAATATTGTGTACCAATTATCTCAGAAACGTTTTAACGGATTGTCCTGAAATTTTGTATGCTTATTGTAATCTTTAATACCTAAAATCTGACACAAGGAATTCCGAATATATTCACAACATTTTATTTTTTACAATTTTTTCAAAATTTAAAAAAAAAAATTTTTCAAAATATTTTTTTCTTTGTAAATTTAATTTTGTTTAGTAAAAAAACTTATTTCTTGCATTAAAACGAGTCGATTAGCCTATATAAAGTTCATATTTTACTGAAATCTATAGATTAAATCATTTTTTTGAAAATAATCGTTCTTTGTATTTTTTGAAATAACTTTTTCTGATACAAAAATTTTAATCGATTGAGGTATACAAAGTTTACATTTTACTAATATTTATAAAATTGATCGCTATTTTTGTTGTAATCCTTCTTTTAATCTTGAATATAATAAGTGTATCATGATGAGGAAGCTAAATGGTCATGAAATGAACACCTAGTTTAGAAAAGTTGACAGTTTAATTGACAGCTGCCAACGGTCAATTTGACATCCTAATCGTAATGAGCGAACCCGAAAATCCATATAACATCAATTTTGTTAAATATAATTATTTTTTAGAAACTTCGACTGTTGCATTAACAGCTGTTAACTGTCAAATTGTCAATTCGACATAAAATTTATAATCAGCGATTTTAAAAACACCTAGTATGGTGTTTCATTAGTTCATTCCTACTATCAATAATTGAAAATTAATATTATTTATATCGTTACTGAAAACAATTTTTAGGTCCATTTTTTCATTTTTATAACGTTATTATTATTTTTCTAATATCTTTGGCAGAATATGTGCTGTGTGTGTGTGTGCAGATGTGTGCGTCAATTTTTATTTGTATATTTATTTATAAATTGTGTCAAATTCATAATTAACAAAGTGTCCAACCCTGAGTGTATAAAGTGTCCAATCCTAAGTAGAAGTAACATTTTCGAATTATGCTAACCATAACCAGACATGTTTCGCGATTCGATTTTACACTTCATTTTTTCATCAATCATGAACCCCACAATACATGTAATAAACTTACCTTACCGATTTCTTGGTTTCATTATTTATGTTTAATCACATCGCTCACAAAACGTTTTTCGTTCCTACAAATGCACCGACGTCACAGCAGACGCTACTTTTGATTCTCAAAAATTGTAGTGAGACACAAAAAGTTAGGTTTCACTAAGAGAAGCTTCGCCACGTCCGTGCATAGATGGCGCTAGTATTCTTATTTTAAGAAAAGCGAAGTGTCCAACCCTGAGTATATTTCCCTACATCAAGTATTGAGCTTTGTACATTTGTTTTTAAGGAATAAATTTTTTGAATGATAAAAAATATTCGGAAAATTTTTTAAATATTCTAATAAAATTATATTAAATCAAGTTAAATTTTGTGTAATTTACACATTAATAAAATAATCTTAATTTATGATAAATAATAATAATATTTGAATTTTTAAATGACATAATTTGACTCATGTGCCAATATACCCCGTCTCTGGGGCATATTGACCGAGCAAAAACAACTGATCTAGAAAAAAAACATAAAAGAGATATGAATTTTTTTTTTTAATTGAGCTGATTGATATAATTAGTTGCACAAATGTCGAATATAGAAAAAAAAGTAAGAGAAATAGAGAATATAATTAAATAATTTTGTCACGCTTATGATTATATAATGGCAAGTGTATAGGTTATATATATATAATCCTAACTAAAAAGTGTGTCTTCGACGCCAAGAGATGCATGTTTTGCGTAATTTTTGGCATCTATCCACTCCTCCTTTGATCAATATCTATGAAAAGTGGCAACACATTTACGCAAATAAAATTCGTATTTACTATTCAGTAGCATTCTATTACCGCGTGCGAGCATTTTTCTGCTATTCGAGTTTTGAAATTGTTGTCCATTCAATATACATTTCGAAATAACATATGTAATTTTAGTTTAAAATTCACCTACTTCTTTTTTACTTTTATTTAACGACAAGCATGTAGATTATCTTATTTTCATATATTTGATCAGTTGTCTTTTTTATATATGATGTAAAAATTAATATATTTGAATTTAAAAGATATTTTTGAATTGTAAAACATTAAAGTGTTGAAAATAAATTTAATCTTTAAAATTATCGAATGATAAAAAAATAATAAAAATTTTCCAGAGAAGGTGTAAAAAAATTTTCACTAATCTAAATTGGTGACCAAATAGAACAATATTTACGTGCAATATTCGCAATATTGACATGAAGTATTGCTGCAATATTGTGGTAATATGTTGTGCTATTTAAGTATGAACGAATTCTCACTTAATTCAAATTTAGAAAGTACAAAATTCAAGAAGTATAAAAATGATGTGACCCTATCAAAAATTAAATATTGGGGCAGTACAGCGCCAGTACTACCAGAAGTGGCGCGATATTGGTACCAGTACCGCGCCAGTAGTGAACTATGCTAATTTTTGGTAGGGGATATATGTATATGAATGTAAAAAAAATAAATTTTTAAACCTCAATTCTTAAAACTTATCGTTTCTTAAAACTATATATTAATTGTTAATGAAAGAATATTGAAATATAAAATTATGACAGCACTATACGCTGACAGTTGGAATGGTGCTCATTTCAAAATGAAATTAAAAGACACGATGAATGTGTGCGTTAAAAGCTGTATATATTAAAATAAAGGCGCAGTAAAAAAAATTAGAGTGTAAAAATGCTTTCTCTGGGATAATATATATATAAATTGGATGGGAAGTTAAGGGGGGAACACCAGTTGTAACTCAAAAAATAATGCTTTTTTCAAGAATATTTTCCAAAAGAACAATGAATCTTTTTAAAGAATACTATTTATTAGTTAAAAGTACATGTAAAAAGCTGTAATTTAAAAAAAAAAAAAAAATTTTTTTAACAAAAACTTTTGGAGATATGAGCCATTGAAGTGGCGTCTTAAGAAAAAAGGCGAATTGCGGTGACCAGCATTCTGCAAGTATACTTCGTCTGAAATACAAAAATGAAATTGATTTACATTTATTATAAGATTATCTAGTTCGTGATCGAAGGATTTAAAAAAAAAAAAAAATTTGACAAAATGGCGACCTGTCAAAGTCAAAAGTATGATTTTCGTTAAAAAAATACGGTCGATTTTCAGCTATATAAAAAAAAGTTTTGATTAAAAAAAAAAATCCTTCGATCACGAACTAGACTTATATGTGTAAATGAAGCACACTAAATTTTAAATAAATCGGTTTAATGGTATTCGACTAATCATGGTCACCGACTTGGAAAATGTCATTTTGAGAAAAACGCATTAAAAGTTTCAACTTACTTTTTTTTGTTCAGAAGAAATTTTGTTTCTAAGTTACAAAGAGTCATCGATTCCTGGACCATATAATAACTCTTCCGCAGTGGTTGCCGTTTCTAAATCATAGGAAAAGGCCATCTGTCGTTAGGGTCAGGTATGGCTGGCCACCTTGTATGAAGCCACGGGACGCGCCGCTGCAGTGTTCTGTATATCTCATTTATTTTTCACCGGATCAACTTTGAAATTTACAGACACATTTCTAAATATGTATACTTTAAGAAAATGCACCAAAAAAAAAATCGATTTTTCGAAAGTTACAACTGGTGTTCCCCCCTTAAAGGAACCACATGCATGTTTTGAGATATGTGCACATTATACTCATATATATATATATATAGAAATACCAAATAAAGTATCTCAATTACAAACACATTGATCCAACAGGGTTACTTTCACTGATAATCCGGTGGCGACTTTTTCGTCCAAGTATTTTGCTATAAAGGTCCGGCAGATTTCACGCTGATGTAAGTGAAGACGAACGCGGTTTTACTTCCGGCATTCAAAAGACACGTGCAGCACACTATATACTATATATATTTAACATTAATTCAAAAGTTTAATGATTCTCTGTTAATCTTATGCAAGGATTTTTAAAATACAGTCTGTAACTGCAAAATATATGATTTCTTTTTTTACCCTAAACGTACAATTTTTTCATTTCCATTTTAAGAAACCGGAAAATTTTTCATTATATATGCAAATATTTGCGATTGTCGCTTTTAAAAGGAAAACTGATTCTCCATTTTAGGCATATAAAATTATATATACTTATCGTATTAAATAATTTTTTTTCCTTTTGCTTCCTCGTGGAGGAAGCTTTGTAGTCCTTTCGTTTGTAAAAATTTTCAAAGTGTCGGAAACAAATTTTCCTCTATATAGAAACATGTAATATGAGATCCTGATCAACTGTCCGGATGTATGTATGTGTGTGTATGTGGATCCCTTTTTTGTTTAGAAGATAACTTTAACAGGTTTTTAATGGATTTAGATAAAATTTGGTAGGCTCATTTATCATATTAATATCTCAAATCTGACCAAAGGATTTTGAAAAATACCCAAAAAAAAAATTTTATCGTCTTTTTTCCAAAAATTTTTTTTTAATCGAAAAAATTTTTAAATAGAAAAATTTAAGGTTATATACATATAATAAAATCGTATTCCTTACGTCAAGACAAATCGATCAATATATATATAAAGTATACATTTGAGATAAATTTAAAGAATTAATGAAAGTTAAAAAATCAAAAATTCACATTTTGGCAATAAAATTTTGCTTTCTCCAAGAGGAAGCAAATTTTTTTGCTGATCGTAAAGAGGAAGCAAAATGTTCATGTAATGAACATCTGAATTTACAACTTATTTATGTTTATTTCAATGTTAATGCTTTCTCCACAAGGAAGCAAAATGTTCATGTAATGAATATCTGAATTTACAACTTGTTTTTTATTGTTCAGCTGCGGTTAGATTTTAGGAAAAAAATTTAAAGAATTTCCCACATGGAAAGATTCCAAGGAAAGTATGCTCCTGGGAATTTCCATCGGAATTCGTATTGGAAACTCCGACGAGATTCCGTTTGAAATCGGAATTTCAATCAGAATTCCATCGGAATTTCCAATACGAATTCCGGAGGAAATTCCCAGGAGCAAACTTTCCTTGGAATCTTTCTACGTGGTTTAATTTACATTCAGATGCAAAAATGATGTATTTATCATATGAGATTTGATTTGAATAATAGAAAATTTCTCTAGTAATAATAAAAGAAGTGTAAGTAAAATATTATAATCGAAATTAATTTTTCAAATGAAATATAAAATGTGTAGAAAATTGAAAATATATTTTGATTTACGTTTTTACAAAATGGCATAATATACATTTTCTCTCTCTCTCTCTCTCTAGAGGAAATAACATTCGTTTTCAGTTTTGTTATATAGACACAATAAAATCAATGCAAATAAGGAAAAAGAAGTAAAAGTTAATGTCGTGTTTCAAAAAAAAAAATAAATAAATAAAAATAAATTTTAAAATGAGTGTATAATATATAAAAGAATTTTATGATTTCAAGAACTTTTCATTTTTATAATTTAAACATTTATTAAATCTAATATTTTACTGAATTTTATGGACATTTTTGTGAATGCAGTTTATAAGGAAGATGTTTGAGACTCGTCACAAAGTTACGCCAGGCTATAATACAACGCCGATTCTATCAGAATCTCACGAACACTTTCACTTTTATTCACAAACCAAAAATTATGACAGAGTCGGAGAATATTATCCCATGTCTGAAGATAAACTCAATTATTTCGCATCCTGTATTACGGTTATATATCCGTGCAACAATATATAAAGTAAAATATTCAACTTCCATATAAATTAAAAAAAAAAGTAAAGCTTACAAATTTTGTTTTATTTTTTATTTTTCTTCCTTTTAATGATTTTTGAAAATTTATTTTTAAAAAAATTTTCTTCTGACTTATCGCTTTCGTTTGCGTTTACAATTCGAAACATTGGGTAGAGTTTGATTTTTACACTTTTTCACCCAACCATTCCAATATTTGAATCCTTCTTTCTCTTGAATTTTTCTCGCACACACAATGTCATCTTGAATATTATCGTCAGCGAAATCTTCACATTTTTTCATGCAAAGTCCACCTGTACGACCGCGAGTGCACCATTTACCGCTGCTTATTTGAAAAATACCATATGAAAAGCTTGATTGTCCCTTGGGACCAGAGATTTTTTTGGTATCAAGTCCACTTTCTTTTTCCATAAGACAAACATAATTGCTGAGAAATGTCTTTGAGATACCACCTTTTATAAGTTCTTTTGCTGCCTCACATCGACTTAATATTTTTGCTTGTGATGAACCAATGATGATTGCTAATAATGTAAAGAAGAAATAGAAGAAGAAGAAGCAGTTGAAGAATAGAGTACAAATGCGCATTTTATAATTATATGCCACGATGAATTAGTTGTGACAGTGTTGTATTTGTAATAAAAGAAATTTTACGACATATGAAGAATCGACTAAACTGTTTTCAAGTGACTGATAATGAGATAATATTCGTTACTGTTTCCGCGGAAAATTTGCTTTTGATATAGAGACACTCAACAGAACGCCGCCTATCGACCTTGCATGAAACAATAAGATAACCTTGAGCTTGAGCGATAAGGCGTTTCGAAGGAGGGGACATGAACCTGATTTTATAATGAGGTGAATTTGAATATTTCAATTTACAATCTATCATTACACATAGACCAACTTGTCTTTATGTGAGTTTCATTATTAAATTATAGCTTCATTTTTAAATAATTTTTTGTATTTCATTTTAATTCAAATTTACAATTTCAATTATATATTATGCAAATTTTTTATTATTATTATTATTGCAATTAATGCAAAATTTTTACAATAGAAAGAACATTATTTGATATGAATAAAATTTTAAATCTTAAATTAAAAGATTTTATTTTCAAAATAAGAGTAGGAATGCTGACGCAGGTAAAATTTTTTTTTCTACTTGTTTATTTAGGATTTAAAATTATTTTATAGATTATTAAAAATTTATTTTGATCCATATGTTAGAATTTTTATTTCTTGTAAAAATAGAAAATTTGAAAAATCTATATAGGTACGATTAAATTTTTGCAATTATGGAAAAAAAGGGTAAAAAAGAAATTGTTGATGAAAAATAATGTCAAAATTATTAGCGAGAAGTTCAATTTTTCCAGAATTTTGAATTCTATTAAAAAATTAATTAGTTAAGAAAATTTTTTGATTAATGCACTAGCTATACTATTTTTGTAAACAGTTTATTTTATCCACTTTATTATTTTATGTTCGACAACTAATTGTCGTGAGAGGGTATCAAGAATATACATAAAAAAAATAAATGAAATTTTATTTTCCTCTATATACATGAAAAAAATTTTGTTATCTAATAATTTTTTTCGTGAGTAATAATTTGATAAAGCTTGAAATTTATATTCATCTATGCTATTATATAATATGTTAGTTTAGAATATTTTTTTTTATAAAATTAAAAATTTCGTAATTGGTTAAATTTAAATAATTGAAGAAATAAATAATTAAGAGACACTTTATAGCTTCGATTTCGAATTGTGGCGCTCTCTTGGAAGAGAATAAGGAAGGTTGAAAGTCATTGTATAATAGGTTTTTAGTATACCTTTCGCATCAAACTACATTATCAACAGAATTTGTCTTTTCTTATTTTACATTTTAAATATATACTACTTTTTTTACATTTATTTAAAATTAATAATCCCTATTATTTCATTTGAATTTGAAAGAAATTATTTCAATTTCAAATATTATTAATTTTTAATTATTTATGTAAGGAATAATTTATGGATAATCGTTTATTTATTTATTTTTTTGTTGATTTAACTGTTTTTTTTTTTGATTGAATATAAAATTTCTTTGTTTCAGGAATAGAATATATAGGTCATTTGAAGATAAGTAGATAAATCCACCCTGCATGTGAGCTGAAGCGCTCAACCATTCTTTGTCTGACTAATAACAACTGTATCCCCTTACGGATGACCACCCGCTAATCTTTAACATTTATATCCGGTTAATATATAATAGTACATATTATATCTATTTGCTTTTAGGTCGATTTGATCATCATATATGCCGGAGTGTTAATTATTTTATTTATATATTTAAAAAAACACTAATTTTACGAATTTTTAATTATATCTAAATTATTATTAATTTATTAACTGTACTGTTTAGACACATTTTTCTTCTATAAAGAAGATTGTTTTTATATAATGGGAGATGTTTAATTTAATTCGCTTTTATAATTCCTTTAAATTTCATATGTATATAGGATACTTATATATTGTCTGACTGAAACAGAATTTTCTACTTTGAGGCCTAAATCTTGTCCCACTTAATAACGTCTTTTCTACTTACGCGATGATTTTCACACAATTTATATTTCTAATTACAATAAACAAAAAAGAAAGGTTTTCGTTATTATTACCTAAATTGTAATATTCTAATTTGCATATGACAGAAAATTTATTTGATTTAAATAAAAAATTTTATTTACGCCAAACTCTCTAAATTTGAATTAGCTAAAATTTCACTGTTTGAATCAGCGAATAAAGTTTTCACTGCAAATCAGCGGATACAGCTAATAAAATAGCGAAACACGAATCGGCGAACGTCGGTCATTTTCGTCGGAAGATAAATTTATTTTTAAAATGGAGTATTCCGCTGATTGAAATAGTTGTTAGTCGCTGATTCGCAGCTGCATACTTATAGCTTTTTCAATCAGCAACTATTCGCTGCCAATTAGCGGATTTTAGCTGATTCAAATTTAGAGAGAATAAATAGGCTACACTGAAAAAAGAGTTTAGTATTGACCACCAAACGTTTGGTTGGTATTTAAGCAACCAAAATTTTTTTGTTGAATCAACAAAATTTTAATTGCCTCAATTAAAAATTGTTCCTCCTTTGGTATAAAAACAAAAAAAATTTAAATATGTGTTGTATTTCAAATAACATAAGTGATACGAAGAGAAACAATTTTCTTAAATTTTACAAAATTGTTGTATGCGTGTAGATTACAGGAAAAATATAGCGAACCTGATAGGAATTGATTATCATAGCGTTGTCAAGGAAAAACCATGAATTTTTACGAAAAATGACTAAAAATGACTATGTCCCCCCCCCCCTAGCAGCCACTACCTATCAGGTTCGCTAATCTCTAAATTTGAATCAGCTAAAATCCGCTGATTGGCAGCGAATAGTCGCTGATTGAAAAAGCTATAAGTATGCAGCTGCGAATCAACGACTAACAACTATTTCAATCAGCGGAATACTCCATTTTAAAAATAAATTTATCTTCCGACGAAAATGACCGACGTTCGCCGATTCGTGTTTCGCTATTTTATTAGCTGTATCCGCTGATTTGCAGTGAAAACTTTATTCGCTGATTTAAACAGTGAAATTTTAGCTAATTCAAATTTAGAGAGTATATTTTAATAATTTTAATTTAATTTAGTAATTTTAATAATAACCTGTATGAGAAAAATGTGTTTTAGTTTTAAAAACATTATTATTCAATATTACCATAAAAATGAACTTGCCGTGACAGTCATGAATGTACTGTGATAGTGAAACGTGCCTTTAACTATAATGTTTTATTTACGCTTTTAAATTATTTTATACAAATTATTTGTTTTTTATTTCCTACGTGATTTTCAATAAACATTGTGTAACACATTGTATGTGAAAATCCAAAAGTGCACTGCCCTAGTAGAAATTTGTCCCAGTAATTATCGTGGCACTGGACAGTTGCGCTAGAAGCTGTCTAGTAACTTAACACTGCAACTGGCTAATTACTCGAATGGAATGTCACGCTTTTTTCGTCTAGTTATTGTCTAGCCCAACTTGATAAATTCTGATCAACGGTCCGTTAGAAAAACTAGACAAATTATTTCTTTTAAATATTCTCAAAATTTGTCTAATATTAAGATTTAATGTAAGAAACTAATTATACAATAATAAATTATATAATTACATTAATTTTTTTAAATTATAATCTAAATTATTTCAAGAAAATATAATGTATAGTAAATTGTTAAAAGCATAATATTTGTCAATACATGCGCTAAAAGCTTGTGTTTTTACCTTTCCAACGATATATTTTACTTTTGGATTATCTGAATCCATGTTAATTTTATAAAGCGATTTCGGAGGGACTCACGTGAGTCTTTTTCATCCTGCCGGAAGGCTGTTAGACGTTCTATCATTAAGCGCCGATTTCCTTCCATTCTGCTTGACATCTCTCCCCCCCCCTCTCTCTCTCTCTCTCTCTGTGTCAGGATAGACAATTATATTATTTCTTTAAGAGGAAAAGTATAACACATCGTTTTTGGTATTTTTTTAAGAAGTATAACCCTACAAAGAATTACCAGAGTTCACTACTGGCGCGATACACCCAGAAAAATGTTTCATTTAAACCAAATATGTAATATATTTAAGTTAAATAAACGTATAGGTTTCTATTTGTCCCACAGCCTACTACACTGAAAAAAGGGTTTGGTATTGACAAGCAAACATTTGGTTGGTATTTAAACAACCAAAATTTTTTTATTGAATCAACAAATTTTTGGTTGTCCCAATTAAACTTTAGTTAGGACAACAAAAATCTTTTTTTAGGGTTCCGTTCTCGGTTCGGAACCCTATTAATATCGGTTTTTTTGAAATCGTGTACCCCCCCCCCCATAGCGGCCACACGAATTTATCTGGAGGGCTGAAATTTGGTATCACTGTTTTTCTGAGGGCATCAATATGGTGTGCAACGTTTTGATGCCCATAATTGATATCAAGTTGATACCAGTTATGTGGATCATTTTGAAAAATGATGTATAAAAACGGTCTCATTTTTTGATACTCACAAAAGGTATCAATGTATGTTTAACATGGCTCGTAATACTCAACAATACTCAACAATACTTTAACAATATACTCGTAATTTGATGAATTATTTATATACATATAGGAGAAAGCAAAAAGGAAGAATCTGAAATCGGACAAGATATATATGATATATAAGAGGGTTGGAAATCGAATGGAATCGCGCAAAGGTTCTCGGGTACATATATATACATAGACGTGGTGGAGATAAGTTTTTACGGTGGGTTACTAACTTACGGACTTGGTATTGTTGAGTTTCCAGTATGACGAGAGGACAATGCTGCCTTCGGGACACAATGCTTCGCACTCTCTGAAATCTGAAGGCAGCAACCACCTTCCTTCTATATATATATAGTACCACGACTGATATTCGAATCTTCATCGAGTCACCCTCAATTTACCTATAACATTTTTCGGTGACTTTCTTTTCTTGTTCGTTACAATTGACAGTTTAAAAAAAAAATTTTTTTTTCAATATATCAAATTTTTTTGTGCAAGGATAAAAGGTTTTCTTATTTATATCATATTCGCTCAAATATGCTCAAAATTATGTAAATATTTTATTTTATTTGAATTATAAATAATGTGTAACATTTTTGTAACACACACTGACGATAAAAGAAACATAATTTTTTTTACACATATACAGTATAGGTATACAATATATTGACAAACAATTAAAATGATTTAATAATTTTTGTTGTTATTGTTAAAATGATATTAATATTTACATCCCGAAAGATCGGGAAGTGCTTTATTTTTACAATCCTTCACCCATCCTGGCCAATGATTAAATCCCTCCTGAGAGTGAATTGTTTTAGCACATGCAACATCATCTTGAATATTATCATTAATAAAATCATCACACTTTTTGTTACAAACTCCACCTTTTCGTGATTGTTCACACCATTTGGAACTGTTGATTTGAAAAATACCATAACAGTAGCTTGACAATGTTTTTGGTCCAGTTTTCTTTCTAGTGTCAAATCCACTTTCGCTTTTCATAAGACAGACAAAATTGCTGATGAATGAACGTGAAACTCCTCCTTTTACAAGTTCTTGGGCGGCTTCACATTGAGTCAACACTTTTCCTTGAATAGATGTGACGAATAAAATGAGAAGTATAAATGAGAAAAAAAATCCAATTAGATGCATTTTTTTGTGTTAATTATTTTATTAAAGAACGAAAATCTTGAAATGCAAAAACGTGACTGGATTGTTGCGAATGGAAAAAATTTATATTTCAATACTATCATCCGCCTATTAAAATTTATCAGTAAAGTGACATTAAAATTATCAACTTCTATATAATACTTATATCACATGTATTCATTCATCTTTTATCTCCATATAAAAATAAAATATAAAAATTTATAATAATAAACATTTTTTTCAAATCCTCAATAGAGTAGTTAAAATATGAAAAAAATTGATAAGAAAGAAATTCTTATGAAATTTGTTGATGCGTAAAAATATTTTGTAAGGAAAAAATGTAATTTTAATAAAAATTTATTATTGTTTTATTCAAAGCAGAATATAAAAATATAAAGTTTCATTGATAACATTTTTCGTTGTGATAATAAAATTGCACTGAGAAAAATAATTTCGTAATAATAAGAAAATAATTTAGTTGAGCTTTTTTAGTTGGCGTTACTAAAATATGGTTGTCACAACAGAATAGAAAGTGGCAATAAATCGGGAAGTTTAGTTGGCTCTACCAAAAAATATATTTGAAGCTTTCATGTTTACGAACTAAATAGTTTGGTTCCCAGTACTAAATAGCTGACATGCTGTATTGCGCACGCGCTCTTCTCGTAAATATGGCGTCGCTTCCCATTCACGGGATGTCAACATTAACCATATGTCGTTCGCGTCGTGAAGTTTCAGTGTTGAAGTTTTTATGTTTTTCAGACATTTTTTAAAAAAAAAAGTTTGTGTAGTGAAAATAAATAAATAAAACTTGTTAAAAGAACGAAAGTTTTTTTCCAGCTTTTATACATTGTGAAAATGATTTAATCTCAAATTGTTAGTAGGATTCGTAGAGTAGTGGTCAGCGTTCTCGACTAGCGTTGCGTAGTCTGAGGGTTCGAGCCCCAGCAGTGTTAGGTTTTTTCCGCGATAGAAATTAATTTAAGTAGGCATAGGTAGGTTATATAAAGAGAAAAGGGTGAAACAAAAAAATAAGTTGGTTGAGAAAACAAAAAAAAAATTTTCATTTAACTAAATTTTTTGTTTGATTAAAAACAATAAGTTAGTTGTGCAAAACAAAAAATTTGGTAGATCGAACAAAATGATTCAACGAAAAAATTTAGTAGCCCGAACCAAACGGATTAGTTCCACATATATCAAATAAAAAATTTGGTAGAGAGAACCAAACTTTGGTAGATGATACTAAACATTTTTCTCAGTGTGAAATAAATAAAAACCTATTGTAAAACAAACATTTAATTATAAAATTGAATAAAATTTTCAGACATATATAAACATATATGACTCGTATATAATCGAAATAGGACTGACGGTCTCAGCAACAAGAGACCAAGAAGCTTTTCTAAGTACAAGGATATTTTCCACATTTCTCTCAACGTCCCTTTTTTTCCTTTATCATTGCGCCAGCTTTTCTAGAAAATAAAAAGAAAAAACCCTAAATTATATACTTTATATATAAATGTACGTGTCGCTCGTAATCGGCTTTGCCAAATCGAGGGTGAACAATTTACTTCCTGAAGATCAATGACTCTATGGTCCTTGGATCATGCGTGTCTAAAATACACAATTATTCTCTTAAAGGTATGAAAAAATTTGTTTTTTACTTCTCTTAATTTTTTACTTTCTAAAATAATATTACTATTTATATTTTGGCTTTCTTTTCAAAATTTCTGAATTTTAATGATTTTTTATTTTTGAATGCTTATCCCGAGGCGAAATTTGAATCCTCTTTAGCTTCCCTTAGAACCTAAATAGGCCCTCTTTACGATCTTGTAGACTCCCGTAGGCCCTCCTTTGAATCCAAACGTGGAAGAAAGGTAAATTTGCGACTGGTTGAGGAAGCTAAAGAGGGTCTAGTTCGATTAAAAAAGTACAAAAAAATGCAAAAAAAACTCTTTTAATTATTTTGATTAAAGCAAAATTAATTTTTTCTTCACACAATATTTCTTTAATTACCCTTTAAAAACTGGAATTAACATATTTTGAAGCGTTTTCAAAAAATTAATAGAATTAGAGCAATTTCAAAATTTTCAATATTTTAATCAATTTTTAGACCCTACTTTAAATCCAAACGTGGAAGAAAGGGAAATTTGCGACTAGTTGAGGAAGCTAAAGAGGGTCTGTTTAACTCTACTTTACTCCTTATAAATTAGGGCTTAAATTTCGCCTCGGGATAACTTCCTTAAAAATAACATCCCGAGGCGAAATTTAAGGCCTACATTTTGCTTTAATCAAAATAATTATAAGAGTATTTTTTTGTACTTTTTTAATCGAACTAGACCCTCTTTAGCTTCCTCAACAGGTCGCTAAATTTCCTTTCTTCCACGTTTGGAGTCTACAAGATCCAAAAGAGGGCCTATTTAGGTTCTAAGGGAAGCTAAAGAGGATTCAAATTTCGCCTCGGGATCAAATTAAAAGTTTTTCAAAAATAAAAAATCGGACAAGTGCGAGTTACACTCGCACTGAAATCGAGGGTTCCGTACTCGAAGCGAACTTATTTGGTATAAAAACAAATGTTTAAAAAATATGTGTTGTGTATTAAATAATATATGTGATACAAAAATGAACAATTTTAAAAAAAAAATTTAAGAAAATTGTTCCTCCTTTGGTATAAAAACAAAAAAAAATTTTTAATTTGTTTTGTATTTCAAATAATATAAGTGATACAAAAAGGAACAATTTTGTAAAATTTAAGAAAATTGTTCCTCTTCGTATCACTTATATTATTTGAAATACAAAACAAATTAAAAATTTTTTTTTGTTTTTATACCAAAGGAGGAACAATTTTCTTAAATTTTTTTTTAAAAATTGTTCATTTTTGTATCACATATATTATTTAATACACAACACATATTTTTTAAACATTTGTTTTTATACCAAATAAGTTCGCTTCGAGTACGGAACCCTCGATTTCAGTGCGAGTGTAACTCGCACTTGTCCGATTTTTTTCTAATTTTGCGGAAAAATACATTTTTTTATTAAATTTATCATTTTTCTTCAAAAATTTGATAAAAATTGATCATCTACTCCAATCGCGCTTACATTTTTTCCCTGTATTTTTCACGCAAAAATACAGTTTTACAGCAAATGTGTACAATTTGTGTTGAATATTGTGTGCGCTAGGGAGAATAAATCATTTTTTTCGAAATTTTTGATTTTTCCTTGACAACGCTATGTAAATTGATCGGAATCAAGTTCGCTATATTTTTCATGTAATTTTCACGTAAAAATACGTAAGTGTACCAAATTTGAGCTCTTTATGTCAAAAGATGTGGCCGCTAGGGGGGGGGTACATAGTCATTTTTAGGCATTTTTCGTAAAAATTCATGGTTTTTCCTTGACAACGCTACACTGAGAAAAATGTTTAGTATCATCTACCAAAGTTTGGTTCTCTCTACCAAATTTTTTATTTGATATATGTGCAACTAATCCGTTTGGTTCGGGCTACTAAATTTTTTCGTTGAATCATTTTGTTCGATCTACCAAATTTTTTGTTTTGCACAACTAACTTATTGTTTTTAATCAAACAAAAAATTTAGTTAAATGAAAATTTTTTTTTTGTTTTCTCAACCAACTTATTTTTTTGTTTCACCCTTTTCTCTTTATATAACCTACCTATGCCTACTTAAATTAATTTCTATCGCGGAAAAAACCTAACACTGCTGGGGCTCGAACCCTCAGACTACGCAACGCTAGTCGACAACGCTGACCACTACTCTACGAATCCTAACAATTTGAGATTAAATCATTTTCACAATGTATAAAAGCTGGAAAAAAACTTTCGTTCTTGTAACAAGTTTTATTTATTTATTTTCACTACACAAACTTTTTTTTTAAAAAATGTCTGAAAAACATAAAAACTTCAACACTGAAACTTCACGACGCGAACGACATATGGTTAATGTTGACATCCCGTAAATGGGAAGCGACGCCATATTTACGAGAAGAGCGCGTGCGCAATACAGCATGTCAGCTATTTAGTACTGGGAACCAAACTATTTAGTTCGTAAACATGAAAGCTTCAAATATATTTTTTGGTAGAGCCAACTAAACTTCCCGATTTATTGCCACTTTCTATTCTGTTGTGACAACCATATTTTAGTAACGCCAACTAAAAAAGCTCAACTAAATTATTTTCTTATTATTACGAAATTATTTTTCTCAGTGATATGTTAATCAATTCCAATCAAGTTCGCTATATTTTTCCTGTAATCTACACGCGAAAATACATATGTGTACTAATTTTCAGCCCTCCAGATAAATTTGTGTGGCCGCTAGGGGGGGGGGGGGGTACACGATTTCAAAAAAACCGATATTAATAGGGTTCCGAACCGAGTACGGAACCCTAAAAAAATGATTAAAATTCATAAATTTTGAAAAATTAATATCTCGTCAACGGCTTGTTAAAAAAAAAATTGAAAAAAATCATGAAAGCTAGTCTTAATTAGTAGTAAAAGAAAAAAAGTTTCAAAAAAATCAGAGATGTAAATGCAAGATAGTATCTGATTTGGCGTGGAATACATCATATACTTCTTTTCATAAGAACTTTTCTTCTACTCAGAGATGACTCATTCTTTTCATCAGTATTCACAGTACTGTTTCTTGTGCCGATATTTTCTCCCTCCTTCTTTCATCGTCGCGTCATTCAAGCTTTTGATAGTGTGGCGACAAAGCTCTTTATTTCTTTTCCACGAGCGAATGGAACTCGGGTATGATGGCCGATACTGTGGCTAAAGAAAAGTGGTTCGCGATTCCATGCTCTCCTGGCAGGAGACCAGATTATTTTTAATTTTTTTTTTTTTCCTTTTTTTTAACTCCACCATTATACTCATAATTACGCGATCTTTAGAAAAAAGTTTTATACACGTTCTTCTTTTCTATATACTTGAATTCTTCTCCGCGCGTCTATTTCAATGACCTAGTTCTATGGGGCTTTATGTTAATTAATAAACTTCGAAAATATACCATATTATCAAAAATTCGAAGCACATATATGAATATTTTAATGAAACTCATACATTAGTTAGAGATTAAATAAATATTTATCTGAACCAAATAATTTTTATTCGAATTAAATAAACTGTATTTGGACTAATAATACCTGTATTTGAAACGCAAATACTATTTAATTGATTAAAATAATTATTATTTAATACAAATAAATATTTATTTGAGGCTTTGAGCAGCAAACTTCTTCTATGCGAGTATGCTAAATTTAAATTGTGATAAATGAAACTTTAAATAAAAATTTTTGAAATATAAACATTTTACTATAATTAATTTTCGGTTAAATAAAAATTTGATTATATGAAAATTCTACTAAAATAAAAATTAATTAAATGTAGAGAATTGATTTTTAATTATTCTATTGAAAGTTTTTTGTAGGGAAAACAAAATTTTTTTCTATTCGAACTTTAAGAGAATACATATATATATATATATACACATGGCGTATAGGAGTAAATGAGAAACTTTTCTTTGACTCGGAGAAGACTCGTTTATAGTGAAATTGAGATTCGTCTCTGTCCATCGAAAGGAGTTGTGTAATAGTAAAGGGTATATAAAGCTATGTAGGATTACTAGACGAGAGCCTCAAAGCAACTGACTCTCGGGTATGTGTATACATAGGGTGTCCTGTGTAGATTCATGGAGGAGAACAGAGAAAGGAGGGTGAGCTGAAAAGCCGTACTCGGCAGCATATGCAGATAATCGGTACAAAGCCTTTCGTTCAATGACAAAGGAAAGCCCCAGGCTAGCTCTATAGTCTATGACAGTCTTCGTATATTATTATTATTATTATTATTATTATTATTATTATTATTATTATTATTATTATTATTATTATTATACAGAGGATAGTACTAACCACCTTCTTTTCGATTTTAAATTTTACCAAAATTTTATATTACACGTTATCCCAAATATGATAGTATGTATAATCAATTCCCGCATCAGAATAGACAATTTCAATGTCAAGCTCGCGATTCTTGCGACATGCATGAAGCTTAGGAAGAAAAATATTAAATTGAATTTTCTTGATCAGAAATTTTTATTTAAAAACATATTTTTCTATAAGAAAAATAAGGGAACGCATGAACGCAACCTTACACGGTAAACTTGCCGCAAGCTTTACTGCAAGCTTCAATAATGTCCCACCTGACCGAAAGCTGGCATCACAGAAAATTAAAAGGCATTAAAATAAGCTGCAACGCTTATTATTTTAATGCCTTTTAATTTTCTGTAATGATAAGCTTACCGAAAAATTGCAGTGTAAGGTTACTGCAAGATTGTTAATTAATTCTACCGAAAGATTGCAGTGCAAGGTTACAGCAAGATTGCTCAGTAAGCTTGCTCAGTAAGCTTGTAGCAAAGTTGCTAAATAACCTTGCTTTGAGCCTAAAAAAATTTTTTTTTAAATGTTTCGTCTAATTTAGATAATTTTATTATATAAATTAGACGAAATATTAAAAAAAATTTAAGTTTAAAGCAAGGTTATTTAGCAACCTTGCACCAAACTTGCTACAAGCTTACCATGTAAGTTTAAAATGCCACTTTCAAATAGTAGAACAAATGAATGGCTTCTTCAACCAGCCGTCAGGTAACCTGAAAGCACCACGTTTGTACCTTCGGAATAAAAAATATTGTAAGTAACATGGCTCCAAAGGCAGCCAATTGTTTACGTTGACGTTTGCTAGCACACATTCACGTCTCGGGCTGCAAATACCAACGTAAACAATGGCTGCTTTTAGACCCTTGTTGCTCAATATATACTACTTAATTCTTCACATTGAGAAAAAAATTTTTTTTTCCTACTTTCGTCAGAAGGTGTAAATGCAGTGATTATACACGGAGAGAAATCTGCTGCGATTTGCGCATGAGCAAGTCCATAGGAATATAGCATGGACACTTCCAAGCAAAAACTATAAGATTCCATCTGAATATCAGGTGAGACTCATACAATAATACCTCGCTCACTTAGGATTTTTGCTTGAAAGCGTCTGTTACTATATTCCTAAGGACATGCTCATGCGTAAATCGCACCAGATTTCTCTCCGTGTAGTCATGTAATAATTACACAGCCCCACAAAAAAAAAGTGTCATGTACAGTAAAACGTACAAATGCCTTCCACTTGAAGTTGCTGCTAGAAAATGAATATTTGCGGTTAGTCTTGTATTTTCGTACTCTTTGCCGACAGATCTGCCAAATGATCAGGTGTCATCAATGGTCATCACTAGAAAAGTTTGTTTTGATCGGTTGGTTTTTTCGATAGCGGCTTTTGTAAATTCTTCAATGTTTTAGAAATAATTCCGAGTGTTAAAATAATTAAATGTGTTCGGGAATTAAATGTTAAAGTGATTGATAAAAGGATTATGCAATCAATTGCAGGTGAGTAACACTTTCAAACAACATGTAGGTTAGAAAAATGTAAACAATAACACAAATGATGTTTTTATATTTGGAAAATAAAACCAATAATTCTCTTATGATTTCAGTATTTTCCCCGTCAATTAAATGTGGAACTTTGTTTACATACTGAAATAATTATTTTTTATCACTAATTTTTAATTATTTGTCTTTTACAGTAAAACTGTGATTTAGACAATTTTGTTAAAAACAGGCTTTTTTCTTTTCGATTTTAAGATTTCTTTTTCCTCTCATTTTATTTTTTCTTCGGTTTTTACTCGTCGATTTACGGAAATCAGATTTATAACGACAATTTTGTGTTTTGAATTTTTAGTTATTATACGAAAGACAGCAACTACGAACAGAGGAGACATTATAAAGAGGAATTCAACAATCTTTGTCCGGAATATAAACAATTATAAAAATACGTTAACAGTAAAAGTCGATATTATAAGTGGCAGCAGCAATATAATATAGTGAAAGCTCAGGGGAATTTTCAAGAACTCAAGGTAATTGTTTGAAATATTTTTTGCTAAATAGATAAAGTAAAATATTTTTTATATTTTGTTTGAGCCAATTTATATTTCCCCCAGAGTCCTTGTCGGATATTTATTAGTAAAATTTGATAATTCATGGAAATAATTTTTGTAAAATCACTCAATTTCTAATTCATCTTTTAGAGCTTACTTATAATTTATAAGAACTTACAAGCAGAAAAAAACGTAAAATTTGTGTTTGATGCACAAAAACATTTTATATAAATTTTCTTGATTTTTTTCGATTTTTAACGGTATTGGATTCTTAAAAAAGATGAAAAAAATTCAAACTTCGGGAATTATTTAAAGTTAACAGATTTACCTTCGTTTCAAAACTAATTTAAAAGACAATGAAAAATTGTAGATTTCTTTGTAAATTATTACAGATTTATGAATTTTGTTTCTCCCAATTGAATTTTAATTCTCAAAAAGTATATTACAAAATTTTTTACATTTCAGATAAAAATAAAAATTTTTAAAGATTACAATATGAATAACGATCCGGTCTTCAAGCAACGTAACACGAGACACGATTATTTGCATGGAAAATTGACTCACTTAAAGAATTTGGTCGAAGAATTTGATACGAAGCATTTCGGTGTTAATGGTAACAAGACAAGATTTTGAAGAAGAAAAATATTTGTTTAATTGAAAATTGTTGGATAGAAAATTAATTTGGCTTAATATATAAAATATGAAAAAAATTTAATAAACATTAATAGATTTAAAGAAGTTAATTTCAGAAATAAATAAAAAAAGAACAATAAACGAAATTAAACACAAGAAAATACTAAACAAAAATAATGTTACAAATAAATTTCCTTTCATTAAAGAAAATATTAATATATTGATAATATATTTTTTTAAGTTAGAAAAATGTTAATTATTTTTAATAAAAATTTGATTAACAAAATTAATCTGGTTTCAATTTATAATGACGATTAAATAAAAAATGTCTCGTGCCTCTAATAATTATATTGATTTTTTATTGAAGTTATAATGAATAGTAACAATAATTAATAATAACAATTAATTTTAATAAATTTTAATTTCTTTAATTTAATTAATTTGAAAAAAATATAATGAATTTTTCTTAATTTTGGGGTGGCGCAACGTTTGTATGAGGTTATTAATGACGGTTGTCCACTCCTCCCTCGTGAAACTTACATCCCCTTTCTTCTTTCACTGAACGTAAGCTATAAAAAGAAATTTTTTGATAATTATCATTATTATCACAAGTGGAAAGATTCAATGGAACGTGCTAATTAGAAATTCCGTTAGAATTTCGATTTTCATTAGAAGTTTTTTCCTTTTTTTGTAAAAAGTATTTGTTTTTTACATAATTATATTGAAATTTCTCTTTTCAATAACCTTTCGACAATTGCCAATAAGAATTCACATGAAAATTTCAAAGAGCACTTTTCTATAAATCTATCCAGGTAAGTAGATTTAGAAATTTAAGGTAATTTTTTACCTATAGTTAGAGACGAACATAACATTAAATTTTTTATCAAATTTTATATCACTTTTGACCTAAAGGTCAATAAGATCAAGGGGAAAAACAAGTTCGCAGATAGTTCAAAAATTTTGAACAAAGTGTTTTTTTCGCCTCCAATACTTTGCCATACATGGCCCATAGTTCGACCATAGTCCAAAAATTTTGAAAAAAGTGTTTTCCTCCCCTCCCATACTTTGCCATACTTGGTCCATAGTTCAAAAATTTTGAGAAAAGTGTTTTTCTCGCCTCCCATACTCCGCCATACTTGGCCCATAGTTCGCCCACAGTTCAAAAATTTTGAGAAAAGTGTTTTTCTCGCCTCCTATACTCCGCCATACTTGGCCCATAGTTCGCCCATAGTTAAAAAATTTTGAGAAAAGTATTTTTCTCGCCTCCCATACTCCGCCATACTTGGCCCATAGTTCGCCCATAGTCCAAAAATTTTGAAAAACGTGTTTTTCTCGCCTCCCATACTCCGCCATACTTGGCCCATAGTTCGCCCATAGTTCAAAAAATTGGAAAAAAGTGTTTTCCTCCCCTCCCATACTTTGCCATACTTGGCCCATAGTTCGCCTATAGTCCAAAAATTTTGAAAAACGTGTTTTTCTCGCCTCCAATACTCCGCCATACTTGGCCCATAGTTCGCCCATAGTTCAAAAATTTAGACAAAAGTGTTTTCCTCCCCTCCCATACTTTGCCATACTTGGCCCATTGTTCGCCCATAGTTCAAAAATTTTGAGAAAAGTGTTTTTCTCGCCTCCAATACTCCGCCATGCTTGGCCCACAGTTCGCCCATAGTTCAAAAATTTAGAAAAAAGTGTTTTCCTCCCATCCCATAGTTTGCCATACTTGGCCTACAGATTGCCCATAGTTTACAAAAGTTTGAGAAAAGTGATTTTCTCGCCTCCCATACTCTGCCATACTTGACCCATAGTTCGCCCATAGTTCAAAAAAAAAGAAAAAAGTGTTTTCCTCCCCTCCCATACTTTGCCATACTTGGCCCATAGTTCGCCTATAGTCCAAAAATTTTGAAAAACGTGTTTTTCTCGCCTCCCATACACCGCCATACTTGGCCCATTGTTCGCCCATAGTTCAAAAATTTTGAGAAAAGTGTTTTTCTCGCCTCCAATACTCCGCCATGCTTGGCCCATAGTTCGCCCATAGTTCAAAAATTTAGAAAAAAGTGTTATCCTCCCATCCCATAGTTTGCCATACTTTGCCCATAGATTGCCCATAGTTTACAAAAGCTTGAGAAAAGTGATTTTCACGCCTCCCATACTCTGCCCTACTTGACCCATAGTTCGCCCATGGTTCAAAAATTTTGAAAAAAGTTTATTTCTCGCTGCCCATACTCCGCCATATTTGGCCCACACTTCGCCCATAGTTCAAAAAGTTTGAAATAAGTGTTTTTCTCGCCTCCCATAGTTTGCCAATACTTGGCCCATAGTTCGCCCATACTTCAAAAAATTGGAAAAAAGTGTATTTCTCGCTTCCCATACTCCGCCATACTTGGCCCATAGTTCGCCTATAGTCCAAAAATTTTGAAAAACGTGTTTTTCTCGCCTCCCATACTCCGCCATACTTGACCCATTGTTCGCCCATAGTTCAAAAATTTTGAGAAAATTGTTTTTCTCGCCTCCAATACTCCGCCATACTTGGCCCATAGTTAGCCCATAGTTCAAAAATTTATAAAAAAGTGTTTTCCTCCCATCCCATAGTTTGCCATACTTGGCCCATAGATTGCCCATAGTTTACAAAAGTTTGAGAAAAGTGATTTTCTCGCCTCCCATACTCTGCCATACTTGACCCATAGTTCGCCCATGGTTCAAAAATTTTGAAAAAAGTTTATTTCTCGCTGCCCATACTCCGCCATATTTGGCCCACACTTCGCCCATAGTTCAAAAATTTTGAAATAAGTGTTTTTCTCGCCTCCCATAGTTTGCCAATACTTGGCCCATAGTTCGCCCATACTTCAAAAATTTTAAAAAAAGTGTATTTCTCGCTTCCCATACTCCGCCATACTTGGCACATAGTTCGCCCATAGCCCAAAAATTTTGAAAAACGTGTCTTTCTCGCCTCCCACACTCTGCCATACTTGGCCCATAGTTCGCCCATAGTTCAAAAAGTTTGAAAAAAGTCTTTTTCTCTCCTCCCATACTCTGCCATACTTGACCCATAGTTCGCCCATGGTTCAAAAATTTTGAAAAAAGTTTATTTCTCGCTGCCCATACTCCGCCATATTTGGGCCACACTTCGCCCATAGTTCAAAAAGTTTGAAATAAGTGTTTTTCTCGCCTCCCATAGTTTGCCATACTTGGCCCATAGTTCGCCAATACTTCAAAAAATTGGAAAAAAGTGTATTTCTCGCTTCCCGTACTCCGCCATACTTGGCCCATAGTTCGCCTATAGTCCAAAAATTTTGAAAAACGTGTTTTTCTCGCCTCCCATACTCCGCCATACCTGGCCCATAGTTCGCCCATAGTTCAAAAAAATGGAAAAAAGTGTTTTCCTCCCCTCCCATACTTTACCATACTTGGCCCATAGTTCGCCCATAGTTCAAAAATTTAGACAAAAGTGTTTTCCTCCCCTCCCATACTTTGCCATACTTGGCCCATAGTTTGCCCATAGTTCACAAAAGTTTGAGAAAAGCCATTTTCTCGCCTCCAATACTCCGCCATGCTTGGTCCATAGTTCGCCCATAGTTCAAAAATTTAGCAAAAAGTGTTTTCCTCCCATCCCATCCTTTGCCATACTTGGTCCATAGTTAGCCCATAGTTCAAAAATTTAGAAAAAAGTATTTTCCTCGCCTCTCATACTCCACCATACTTGGCCCACACTTCGCCACATAGTTCAGAAATTTGGAAAAAAGTGTTTTCCTGCCCTCCCATACTTTGCCATACTTGGCCCATAATTTGCCCATAGTTCAAAAATTTAGAAAAAAGTGTTTTCCTCCCCTCCCATCCTTTGCCATACTTGGTCCATAGTTAGCCCATAGTTCAAAAAGTTTGAAAAAAGTGTTTTTCTCTCCTCCCATACTCTGCCATACTTGACCCATAGTTCGCCCATGGTTCAAAAATTTTGAAAAAAGTTTATTTCTCGCTGCCCATACTCCGCCATATTTGGCACATAGTTCGCCCACAGTTCAGAAATTGAAAAAAGTGTTTTCCTCCCCTCCCATACTTTGCCATACTTGGCCCATAGTTCGCCCATAGTCCAAAAATTTTGAAAAACGAGCTTTCTCGCCTCCCATAGTTTGCCATACTTGGCCCATAGTTCGCCCATAGTTCAAAAAGTTTGAAAAAAGTGTTTTTCTCGCCTCCCATACTCCGCCATACTTGGCCCATAGTTCGCCCATAGTTCAAAAAGTTTGAAAAAAGTGTTTTTCCCGCCTCCCATACTCCGCCATACTTGGCCCATAGTTCGCCCATAGTTAAAGAATTTTGAGAAAAGTGTTTTTCTCCCCTCCAATACTCCGCCATACTTGGCCCATAGTTCAAAAATTTAGAAAAAAGTGTTTTCCTCCCCTCCTATAGTTTGCCATACTTGGCTCATAGTTTGCCCATAGTTCAGAAAAGTTTGAGAAAAGTGATATTCTCGCCTCCGATACTCCGCCATACTTGGCCCATATTTCGCCCACAGTTCAGAAATTTGGAAAAAAGTGTTTTCCTCCCCTCCCATACTTTGCCATACTTGGCCCATAGTTCGCCCATACTTCAAAAATTTTGAAAAAAGTGTTTTTCCCGCTTCCCATAGTTTGCTATACTTGGCCCATAGTTCGCCCATATTTCAAACATTTTTTTTTAAAAAAGTGTTTTTCTCGCCTCCCATACTCCGCCATACTTGACCCATAGTTCGCCCATAGTTCAAAAAGTTTGAAAAAAGTGTTTTTCTCGCCTCCCATACTCCGCCATACTTGGCCCATAGTTCGCCCATAGTTCAAGAATTTTGAGAAAAGTGTTTTTCTCCCCTCCAATACTCCGCCATACTTGGCCCATAGTTCAAAAATTTAGAAAAATGTGTTTTCCTCCCCTCCCATAGTTTGCCATACTTGGCCCATAGTTTGCCCATAGTTCAGAAAAGTTTGCGAAAAGTGATATTCTCGCCTCCGATACTCCGCCATACTTGGCCCACACTTCGCCCATAGTTCAAAAATTTTGAAAAAAGTGTATTTCTCGCTGCCCATACTCCGCCATATTTGGCCCACACTTCGCCCATAGTTCAAAAAATTGGAAAATAGTGTTTTCCTCGGCTCCAATACTTTGCCATACTTGGCCCATAGTTCGCCCACAGTTCAGAAATTGAAAAAAGTGTTTTCCTCCCCTCCCATACTTTGCCATACTTGGCCCATAGTTCGCCCATAGTCCAAAAATTTTGAAAAAAGTGTTTTTCTCGCCTCCCATACTCCGCCATACTTGACCCATAGTTCGCCCATGGTTCAAAAATTTTGAAAAAAGTTTATTTCTCGCTGCCCATACTCCGCCATATTTGGCCCATAGTTCGCCCACAGTTCAGAAATTGAAAAAAGTGTTTTCCTCCCCTCCTATACTTTGCCATACTTGGCCCATAGTTCGCCCATAGTCCCAAAATTTTGAAAAACGAGCTTTCTCGCCTCCCATAGTTTGCCATACTTGGCCCATAGTTCGCCCATACTTCAAAAATTTTGAAAAACTTGTCTTTCTCGCCTCCCATACTCTGCCATACTTGGCCCATAGTTTGCCCATAGTTCAAAAAGTTTGAAAAAAGTGTTTTTCTCGCCTCCCATACTCCGCCATACTTGGCCCATAGTTCGCCCATAGTTCAAAAAGTTTGAAAAAAGTGTTTTTCCCGCCTCCCATACTCCGCCATACTTGGCCCATAGTTCGCCCATAGTTCAAGAATTTTGAGAAAAGTGTTTTTCTCCCCTCCAATACTCCGCCATACTTGGCCCATAGTTCAAAAATTTAGAAAAAAGTGTTTTCCTCCCCTCCTATAGTTTGCCATACTTGGCCCATAGTTTGCCCATAGTTCAGAAAAGTTTGAGAAAAGTGATATTCTCGCCTCCGATACTCCGCCATACTTGGCCCATAGTTCGCCCACAGTTCAGAAATTTGAAAAAAAGTGTTTTCCTCCCCTCTCATACTTTGCCATACTTGGCCCATTGTTCGCCCATAGTTCAAAAATTTTGAAAAAAGTGTTTTTCCCGCTTCCCATAGTTTGCTATACTTGGCCCATAGTTCGCCCATATTTCAAACATTTTTTTTAAAAAAGTGTTTTTCTCGCCTCCCATACTCCGCCATACTTGACCCATAGTTCGCCCATAGTTCAAAAATTTTGAAAAAAGTGTATTTCTCGCTGCCCATACTCCGCCATATTTGGCCCACACTTCGACCATAGTTCAAAAATTTGAAAAAAAGTGTTTTCCTCCCCTCCCATAGTTTGCCATACTTGGCCCATAGTTCGCCCATATTTCAAAAATTTGGAAAAAAGTGTTTTCTTCGCCTCCCATACTTTGCCATTCATGGCCCATAGTTCGCCAATAGTCCAAAAATTTTGAAAAACGTGTCTTTCTCGCCTCCCATACTTTGCCATACTTGGCCCATAGTTCGCCCATAGTTCAAAAAGTTTGAAAAAAGTGTATTTCTCGCCTCCCATACTCTGCCATACTTGGGCCATAGTTCGCCCATAGTTCAAAAAGTTTGAAAAAAGTGTTTTTCTCGCCTCCCATACTCCGCCATACTTGGCCCATAGTTCGCCCATAGTTCAAAAATTTTGAAAAAAGTTTATTTCTCGCTGCCCATACTCCGCCATACTTGGCCCATAGTTCGCCCATAGTTCAAAAATTTTGAAAAAAGTTTATTTCTCGCTGCCCATACTCCGCCATACTTGGCCCATAGTTCGCCCATAGTTCAAAAATTTTGAAAAAAGTTTATTTCTCGCTGCCCATACTCCGCCATACTTGGCCCATAGTTCGCCCATAGTCCAAAAATTTTGAAAAACGTGTCTTTCTCGCCTCCCATAGTTCGCCATACTTGGCACATAGTTCGCCCATAATTCAAAAATTTTTAGAAAAGTGTATTTCTCTCCTCCCATACACCGCCATACTTAGCCCATAGTTCGCCCATAGTTCAAAAATTTTGAAAAAAGTTTATTTCTCGCTGCCCATACTCCGCCATACTTGGCCCATAGTTCGCCCATAGTTCAAAAAGTTTGAAAAAAGTGTTTTTCTCGCCTCCCATACTCCGCCATACTTGGCCCATAGTTCGCCCATAGTTCAAAAAGTTTGAAAAAAGTGTTTTTCCCGCCTCCCATACTCCGCCATACTTGGCCCATAGTTCGCCCATAGTTAAAGAATTTTGAGAAAAGTGTTTTTCTCCCCTCCAATACTCCGCCATACTTGGCCCATAGTTCAAAAATTTAGAAAAAAGTGTTTTCCTCCCCTCCTATAGTTTGCCATACTTGGCTCATAGTTTGCCCATAGTTCAGAAAAGTTTGAGAAAAGTGATATTCTCGCCTCCGATACTCCGCCATACTTGGCCCATATTTCGCCCACAGTTCAGAAATTTGGAAAAAAGTGTTTTCCTCCCCTCCCATACTTTGCCATACTTGGCCCATAGTTCGCCCATACTTCAAAAATTTTGAAAAAAGTGTTTTTCCCGCTTCCCATAGTTTGCTATACTTGGCCCATAGTTCGCCCACATTTCAAACATTTTTTTTTAAAAAAGTGTTTTTCTCGCCTCCCATACTCCGCCATACTTGACCCATAGTTCGCCCATAGTTCAAAAAGTTTGAAAAAAGTGTTTTTCTCGCCTCCCATACTCCGCCATACTTGGCCCATAGTTCGCCCATAGTTCAAGAATTTTGAGAAAAGTGTTTTTCTCCCCTCCAATACTCCGCCATACTTGGCCCATAGTTCAAAAATTTAGAAAAATGTGTTTTCCTCCCCTCCCATAGTTTGCCATACTTGGCCCATAGTTTGCCCATAGTTCAGAAAAGTTTGCGAAAAGTGATATTCTCGCCTCCGATACTCCGCCATACTTGGCCCACACTTCGCCCATAGTTCAAAAATTTTGAAAAAAGTGTATTTCTCGCTGCCCATACTCCGCCATATTTGGCCCACACTTCGCCCATAGTTCAAAAAATTGGAAAATAGTGTTTTCCTCGGCTCCAATACTTTGCCATACTTGGCCCATAGTTCGCCCACAGTTCAGAAATTGAAAAAAGTGTTTTCCTCCCCTCCCATACTTTGCCATACTTGGCCCATAGTTCGCCCATAGTCCAAAAATTTTGAAAAAAGTGTTTTTCTCGCCTCCCATACTCCGCCATACTTGACCCATAGTTCGCCCATGGTTCAAAAATTTTGAAAAAAGTTTATTTCTCGCTGCCCATACTCCGCCATATTTGGCCCATAGTTCGCCCACAGTTCAGAAATTGAAAAAAGTGTTTTCCTCCCCTCCTATACTTTGCCATACTTGGCCCATAGTTCGCCCATAGTCCCAAAATTTTGAAAAACGAGCTTTCTCGCCTCCCATAGTTTGCCATACTTGGCCCATAGTTCGCCCATACTTCAAAAATTTTGAAAAACTTGTCTTTCTCGCCTCCCATACTCTGCCATACTTGGCCCATAGTTTGCCCATAGTTCAAAAAGTTTGAAAAAAGTGTTTTTCTCGCCTCCCATACTCCGCCATACTTGGCCCATAGTTCAAAAATTTAGAAAAAAGTGTTTTCCTCCCCTCCTATAGTTTGCCATACTTGGCCCATAGTTTGCCCATAGTTCAGAAAAGTTTGAGAAAAGTGATATTCTCGCCTCCGATACTCCGCCATACTTGGCCCATAGTTCGCCCACAGTTCAGAAATTTGAAAAAAAGTGTTTTCCTCCCCTCTCATACTTTGCCATACTTGGCCCATTGTTCGCCCATAGTTCAAAAATTTTGAAAAAAGTGTTTTTCCCGCTTCCCATAGTTTGCTATACTTGGCCCATAGTTCGCCCATATTTCAAACATTTTTTTTAAAAAAGTGTTTTTCTCGCCTCCCATACTCCGCCATACTTGACCCATAGTTCGCCCATAGTTCAAAAATTTTGAAAAAAGTGTATTTCTCGCTGCCCATACTCCGCCATATTTGGCCCACACTTCGACCATAGTTCAAAAATTTGAAAAAAAGTGTTTTCCTCCCCTCCCATAGTTTGCCATACTTGGCCCATAGTTCGCCCATATTTCAAAAATTTGGAAAAAAGTGTTTTCTTCGCCTCCCATACTTTGCCATTCATGGCCCATAGTTCGCCAATAGTCCAAAAATTTTGAAAAACGTGTCTTTCTCGCCTCCCATACTTTGCCATACTTGGCCCATAGTTCGCCCATAGTTCAAAAAGTTTGAAAAAAGTGTATTTCTCGCCTCCCATACTCTGCCATACTTGGGCCATAGTTCGCCCATAGTTCAAAAAGTTTGAAAAAAGTGTTTTTCTCGCCTCCCATACTCCGCCATACTTGGCCCATAGTTCGCCCATAGTTCAAAAATTTTGAAAAAAGTTTATTTCTCGCTGCCCATACTCCGCCATACTTGGCCCATAGTTCGCCCATAGTTCAAAAATTTTGAAAAAAGTTTATTTCTCGCTGCCCATACTCCGCCATACTTGGCCCATAGTTCGCCCATAGTTCAAAAATTTTGAAAAAAGTTTATTTCTCGCTGCCCATACTCCGCCATACTTGGCCCATAGTTCGCCCATAGTCCAAAAATTTTGAAAAACGTGTCTTTCTCGCCTCCCATAGTTCGCCATACTTGGCACATAGTTCGCCCATAATTCAAAAATTTTTAGAAAAGTGTATTTCTCTCCTCCCATACACCGCCATACTTAGCCCATAGTTCGCCCATAGTTCAAAAAGTTTGAAAAAAGTGTTTTTCTCGCCTCCCATACTCCGCCATACTTGGCCCATAGTTCGCCCATAGTTCAAAAATTTTGAAAAAAGTTTATTTCTCGCTGCCCATACTCCGCCATACTTGGCCCATAGTTCGCCCATAGTTCAAAAAGTTTGAAAAAAGTGTTTTTCTCGCCTCCCATACTCCGCCATACTTGGCCCATAGTTCGCCCATAGTTCAAAAAGTTTGAAAAAAGTGTTTTTCCCGCCTCCCATACTCCGCCATACTTGGCCCATAGTTCGCCCATAGTTAAAGAATTTTGAGAAAAGTGTTTTTCTCCCCTCCAATACTCCGCCATACTTGGCCCATAGTTCAAAAATTTAGAAAAAAGTGTTTTCCTCCCCTCCTATAGTTTGCCATACTTGGCTCATAGTTTGCCCATAGTTCAGAAAAGTTTGAGAAAAGTGATATTCTCGCCTCCGATACTCCGCCATACTTGGCCCATATTTCGCCCACAGTTCAGAAATTTGGAAAAAAGTGTTTTCCTCCCCTCCCATACTTTGCCATACTTGGCCCATAGTTCGCCCATACTTCAAAAATTTTGAAAAAAGTGTTTTTCCCGCTTCCCATAGTTTGCTATACTTGGCCCATAGTTCGCCCACATTTCAAACATTTTTTTTTAAAAAAGTGTTTTTCTCGCCTCCCATACTCCGCCATACTTGACCCATAGTTCGCCCATAGTTCAAAAAGTTTGAAAAAAGTGTTTTTCTCGCCTCCCATACTCCGCCATACTTGGCCCATAGTTCGCCCATAGTTCAAGAATTTTGAGAAAAGTGTTTTTCTCCCCTCCAATACTCCGCCATACTTGGCCCATAGTTCAAAAATTTAGAAAAATGTGTTTTCCTCCCCTCCCATAGTTTGCCATACTTGGCCCATAGTTTGCCCATAGTTCAGAAAAGTTTGCGAAAAGTGATATTCTCGCCTCCGATACTCCGCCATACTTGGCCCACACTTCGCCCATAGTTCAAAAATTTTGAAAAAAGTGTATTTCTCGCTGCCCATACTCCGCCATATTTGGCCCACACTTCGCCCATAGTTCAAAAAATTGGAAAATAGTGTTTTCCTCGGCTCCAATACTTTGCCATACTTGGCCCATAGTTCGCCCACAGTTCAGAAATTGAAAAAAGTGTTTTCCTCCCCTCCCATACTTTGCCATACTTGGCCCATAGTTCGCCCATAGTCCAAAAATTTTGAAAAAAGTGTTTTTCTCGCCTCCCATACTCCGCCATACTTGACCCATAGTTCGCCCATGGTTCAAAAATTTTGAAAAAAGTTTATTTCTCGCTGCCCATACTCCGCCATATTTGGCCCATAGTTCGCCCACAGTTCAGAAATTGAAAAAAGTGTTTTCCTCCCCTCCTATACTTTGCCATACTTGGCCCATAGTTCGCCCATAGTCCCAAAATTTTGAAAAACGAGCTTTCTCGCCTCCCATAGTTTGCCATACTTGGCCCATAGTTCGCCCATACTTCAAAAATTTTGAAAAACTTGTCTTTCTCGCCTCCCATACTCTGCCATACTTGGCCCATAGTTTGCCCATAGTTCAAAAAGTTTGAAAAAAGTGTTTTTCTCGCCTCCCATACTCCGCCATACTTGGCCCATAGTTCGCCCATAGTTCAAAAAGTTTGAAAAAAGTGTTTTTCCCGCCTCCCATACTCCGCCATACTTGGCCCATAGTTCGCCCATAGTTCAAGAATTTTGAGAAAAGTGTTTTTCTCCCCTCCAATACTCCGCCATACTTGGCCCATAGTTCAAAAATTTAGAAAAAAGTGTTTTCCTCCCCTCCTATAGTTTGCCATACTTGGCCCATAGTTTGCCCATAGTTCAGAAAAGTTTGAGAAAAGTGATATTCTCGCCTCCGATACTCCGCCATACTTGGCCCATAGTTCGCCCACAGTTCAGAAATTTGAAAAAAAGTGTTTTCCTCCCCTCTCATACTTTGCCATACTTGGCCCATTGTTCGCCCATAGTTCAAAAATTTTGAAAAAAGTGTTTTTCCCGCTTCCCATAGTTTGCTATACTTGGCCCATAGTTCGCCCATATTTCAAACATTTTTTTTAAAAAAGTGTTTTTCTCGCCTCCCATACTCCGCCATACTTGACCCATAGTTCGCCCATAGTTCAAAAATTTTGAAAAAAGTGTATTTCTCGCTGCCCATACTCCGCCATATTTGGCCCACACTTCGACCATAGTTCAAAAATTTGAAAAAAAGTGTTTTCCTCCCCTCCCATAGTTTGCCATACTTGGCCCATAGTTCGCCCATATTTCAAAAATTTGGAAAAAAGTGTTTTCTTCGCCTCCCATACTTTGCCATTCATGGCCCATAGTTCGCCAATAGTCCAAAAATTTTGAAAAACGTGTCTTTCTCGCCTCCCATACTTTGCCATACTTGGCCCATAGTTCGCCCATAGTTCAAAAAGTTTGAAAAAAGTGTATTTCTCGCCTCCCATACTCTGCCATACTTGGGCCATAGTTCGCCCATAGTTCAAAAAGTTTGAAAAAAGTGTTTTTCTCGCCTCCCATACTCCGCCATACTTGGCCCATAGTTCGCCCATAGTTCAAAAATTTTGAAAAAAGTTTATTTCTCGCTGCCCATACTCCGCCATACTTGGCCCATAGTTCGCCCATAGTTCAAAAATTTTGAAAAAAGTTTATTTCTCGCTGCCCATACTCCGCCATACTTGGCCCATAGTTCGCCCATAGTTCAAAAATTTTGAAAAAAGTTTATTTCTCGCTGCCCATACTCCGCCATACTTGGCCCATAGTTCGCCCATAGTCCAAAAATTTTGAAAAACGTGTCTTTCTCGCCTCCCATAGTTCGCCATACTTGGCACATAGTTCGCCCATAATTCAAAAATTTTTAGAAAAGTGTATTTCTCTCCTCCCATACACCGCCATACTTAGCCCATAGTTCGCCCATAGTTCAAAAATTTTGAAAAAAGTTTATTTCTCGCTGCCCATACTCCGCCATACTTGGCCCATAGTTCGCCCATAGTTCAAAAAGTTTGAAAAAAGTGTTTTTCTCGCCTCCCATACTCCGCCATACTTGGCCCATAGTTCGCCCATAGTTCAAAAAGTTTGAAAAAAGTGTTTTTCCCGCCTCCCATACTCCGCCATACTTGGCCCATAGTTCGCCCATAGTTAAAGAATTTTGAGAAAAGTGTTTTTCTCCCCTCCAATACTCCGCCATACTTGGCCCATAGTTCAAAAATTTAGAAAAAAGTGTTTTCCTCCCCTCCTATAGTTTGCCATACTTGGCTCATAGTTTGCCCATAGTTCAGAAAAGTTTGAGAAAAGTGATATTCTCGCCTCCGATACTCCGCCATACTTGGCCCATATTTCGCCCACAGTTCAGAAATTTGGAAAAAAGTGTTTTCCTCCCCTCCCATACTTTGCCATACTTGGCCCATAGTTCGCCCATACTTCAAAAATTTTGAAAAAAGTGTTTTTCCCGCTTCCCATAGTTTGCTATACTTGGCCCATAGTTCGCCCACATTTCAAACATTTTTTTTTAAAAAAGTGTTTTTCTCGCCTCCCATACTCCGCCATACTTGACCCATAGTTCGCCCATAGTTCAAAAAGTTTGAAAAAAGTGTTTTTCTCGCCTCCCATACTCCGCCATACTTGGCCCATAGTTCGCCCATAGTTCAAGAATTTTGAGAAAAGTGTTTTTCTCCCCTCCAATACTCCGCCATACTTGGCCCATAGTTCAAAAATTTAGAAAAATGTGTTTTCCTCCCCTCCCATAGTTTGCCATACTTGGCCCATAGTTTGCCCATAGTTCAGAAAAGTTTGCGAAAAGTGATATTCTCGCCTCCGATACTCCGCCATACTTGGCCCACACTTCGCCCATAGTTCAAAAATTTTGAAAAAAGTGTATTTCTCGCTGCCCATACTCCGCCATATTTGGCCCACACTTCGCCCATAGTTCAAAAAATTGGAAAATAGTGTTTTCCTCGGCTCCAATACTTTGCCATACTTGGCCCATAGTTCGCCCACAGTTCAGAAATTGAAAAAAGTGTTTTCCTCCCCTCCCATACTTTGCCATACTTGGCCCATAGTTCGCCCATAGTCCAAAAATTTTGAAAAAAGTGTTTTTCTCGCCTCCCATACTCCGCCATACTTGACCCATAGTTCGCCCATGGTTCAAAAATTTTGAAAAAAGTTTATTTCTCGCTGCCCATACTCCGCCATATTTGGCCCATAGTTCGCCCACAGTTCAGAAATTGAAAAAAGTGTTTTCCTCCCCTCCTATACTTTGCCATACTTGGCCCATAGTTCGCCCATAGTCCCAAAATTTTGAAAAACGAGCTTTCTCGCCTCCCATAGTTTGCCATACTTGGCCCATAGTTCGCCCATACTTCAAAAATTTTGAAAAACTTGTCTTTCTCGCCTCCCATACTCTGCCATACTTGGCCCATAGTTTGCCCATAGTTCAAAAAGTTTGAAAAAAGTGTTTTTCTCGCCTCCCATACTCCGCCATACTTGGCCCATAGTTCGCCCATAGTTCAAAAAGTTTGAAAAAAGTGTTTTTCCCGCCTCCCATACTCCGCCATACTTGGCCCATAGTTCGCCCATAGTTCAAGAATTTTGAGAAAAGTGTTTTTCTCCCCTCCAATACTCCGCCATACTTGGCCCATAGTTCAAAAATTTAGAAAAAAGTGTTTTCCTCCCCTCCTATAGTTTGCCATACTTGGCCCATAGTTTGCCCATAGTTCAGAAAAGTTTGAGAAAAGTGATATTCTCGCCTCCGATACTCCGCCATACTTGGCCCATAGTTCGCCCACAGTTCAGAAATTTGAAAAAAAGTGTTTTCCTCCCCTCTCATACTTTGCCATACTTGGCCCATTGTTCGCCCATAGTTCAAAAATTTTGAAAAAAGTGTTTTTCCCGCTTCCCATAGTTTGCTATACTTGGCCCATAGTTCGCCCATATTTCAAACATTTTTTTTAAAAAAGTGTTTTTCTCGCCTCCCATACTCCGCCATACTTGACCCATAGTTCGCCCATAGTTCAAAAATTTTGAAAAAAGTGTATTTCTCGCTGCCCATACTCCGCCATATTTGGCCCACACTTCGACCATAGTTCAAAAATTTGAAAAAAAGTGTTTTCCTCCCCTCCCATAGTTTGCCATACTTGGCCCATAGTTCGCCCATATTTCAAAAATTTGGAAAAAAGTGTTTTCTTCGCCTCCCATACTTTGCCATTCATGGCCCATAGTTCGCCAATAGTCCAAAAATTTTGAAAAACGTGTCTTTCTCGCCTCCCATACTTTGCCATACTTGGCCCATAGTTCGCCCATAGTTCAAAAAGTTTGAAAAAAGTGTATTTCTCGCCTCCCATACTCTGCCATACTTGGGCCATAGTTCGCCCATAGTTCAAAAAGTTTGAAAAAAGTGTTTTTCTCGCCTCCCATACTCCGCCATACTTGGCCCATAGTTCGCCCATAGTTCAAAAATTTTGAAAAAAGTTTATTTCTCGCTGCCCATACTCCGCCATACTTGGCCCATAGTTCGCCCATAGTTCAAAAATTTTGAAAAAAGTTTATTTCTCGCTGCCCATACTCCGCCATACTTGGCCCATAGTTCGCCCATAGTTCAAAAATTTTGAAAAAAGTTTATTTCTCGCTGCCCATACTCCGCCATACTTGGCCCATAGTTCGCCCATAGTCCAAAAATTTTGAAAAACGTGTCTTTCTCGCCTCCCATAGTTCGCCATACTTGGCACATAGTTCGCCCATAATTCAAAAATTTTTAGAAAAGTGTATTTCTCTCCTCCCATACACCGCCATACTTAGCCCATAGTTCGCCCATAGTTCAAAAAGTTTGAAAAAAGTGTTTTTCTCGCCTCCCATACTCCGCCATACTTGGCCCATAGTTCGCCCATAGTTCAAAAATTTTGAAAAAAGTTTATTTCTCGCTGCCCATACTCCGCCATACTTGGCCCATAGTTCGCCCATAGTTCAAAAAGTTTGAAAAAAGTGTTTTTCTCGCCTCCCATACTCCGCCATACTTGGCCCATAGTTCGCCCATAGTTCAAAAAGTTTGAAAAAAGTGTTTTTCCCGCCTCCCATACTCCGCCATACTTGGCCCATAGTTCGCCCATAGTTAAAGAATTTTGAGAAAAGTGTTTTTCTCCCCTCCAATACTCCGCCATACTTGGCCCATAGTTCAAAAATTTAGAAAAAAGTGTTTTCCTCCCCTCCTATAGTTTGCCATACTTGGCTCATAGTTTGCCCATAGTTCAGAAAAGTTTGAGAAAAGTGATATTCTCGCCTCCGATACTCCGCCATACTTGGCCCATATTTCGCCCACAGTTCAGAAATTTGGAAAAAAGTGTTTTCCTCCCCTCCCATACTTTGCCATACTTGGCCCATAGTTCGCCCATACTTCAAAAATTTTGAAAAAAGTGTTTTTCCCGCTTCCCATAGTTTGCTATACTTGGCCCATAGTTCGCCCACATTTCAAACATTTTTTTTTAAAAAAGTGTTTTTCTCGCCTCCCATACTCCGCCATACTTGACCCATAGTTCGCCCATAGTTCAAAAAGTTTGAAAAAAGTGTTTTTCTCGCCTCCCATACTCCGCCATACTTGGCCCATAGTTCGCCCATAGTTCAAGAATTTTGAGAAAAGTGTTTTTCTCCCCTCCAATACTCCGCCATACTTGGCCCATAGTTCAAAAATTTAGAAAAATGTGTTTTCCTCCCCTCCCATAGTTTGCCATACTTGGCCCATAGTTTGCCCATAGTTCAGAAAAGTTTGCGAAAAGTGATATTCTCGCCTCCGATACTCCGCCATACTTGGCCCACACTTCGCCCATAGTTCAAAAATTTTGAAAAAAGTGTATTTCTCGCTGCCCATACTCCGCCATATTTGGCCCACACTTCGCCCATAGTTCAAAAAATTGGAAAATAGTGTTTTCCTCGGCTCCAATACTTTGCCATACTTGGCCCATAGTTCGCCCACAGTTCAGAAATTGAAAAAAGTGTTTTCCTCCCCTCCCATACTTTGCCATACTTGGCCCATAGTTCGCCCATAGTCCAAAAATTTTGAAAAAAGTGTTTTTCTCGCCTCCCATACTCCGCCATACTTGACCCATAGTTCGCCCATGGTTCAAAAATTTTGAAAAAAGTTTATTTCTCGCTGCCCATACTCCGCCATATTTGGCCCATAGTTCGCCCACAGTTCAGAAATTGAAAAAAGTGTTTTCCTCCCCTCCTATACTTTGCCATACTTGGCCCATAGTTCGCCCATAGTCCCAAAATTTTGAAAAACGAGCTTTCTCGCCTCCCATAGTTTGCCATACTTGGCCCATAGTTCGCCCATACTTCAAAAATTTTGAAAAACTTGTCTTTCTCGCCTCCCATACTCTGCCATACTTGGCCCATAGTTTGCCCATAGTTCAAAAAGTTTGAAAAAAGTGTTTTTCTCGCCTCCCATACTCCGCCATACTTGGCCCATAGTTCGCCCATAGTTCAAAAAGTTTGAAAAAAGTGTTTTTCCCGCCTCCCATACTCCGCCATACTTGGCCCATAGTTCGCCCATAGTTCAAGAATTTTGAGAAAAGTGTTTTTCTCCCCTCCAATACTCCGCCATACTTGGCCCATAGTTCAAAAATTTAGAAAAAAGTGTTTTCCTCCCCTCCTATAGTTTGCCATACTTGGCCCATAGTTTGCCCATAGTTCAGAAAAGTTTGAGAAAAGTGATATTCTCGCCTCCGATACTCCGCCATACTTGGCCCATAGTTCGCCCACAGTTCAGAAATTTGAAAAAAAGTGTTTTCCTCCCCTCTCATACTTTGCCATACTTGGCCCATTGTTCGCCCATAGTTCAAAAATTTTGAAAAAAGTGTTTTTCCCGCTTCCCATAGTTTGCTATACTTGGCCCATAGTTCGCCCATATTTCAAACATTTTTTTTAAAAAAGTGTTTTTCTCGCCTCCCATACTCCGCCATACTTGACCCATAGTTCGCCCATAGTTCAAAAATTTTGAAAAAAGTGTATTTCTCGCTGCCCATACTCCGCCATATTTGGCCCACACTTCGACCATAGTTCAAAAATTTGAAAAAAAGTGTTTTCCTCCCCTCCCATAGTTTGCCATACTTGGCCCATAGTTCGCCCATATTTCAAAAATTTGGAAAAAAGTGTTTTCTTCGCCTCCCATACTTTGCCATTCATGGCCCATAGTTCGCCAATAGTCCAAAAATTTTGAAAAACGTGTCTTTCTCGCCTCCCATACTTTGCCATACTTGGCCCATAGTTCGCCCATAGTTCAAAAAGTTTGAAAAAAGTGTATTTCTCGCCTCCCATACTCTGCCATACTTGGGCCATAGTTCGCCCATAGTTCAAAAAGTTTGAAAAAAGTGTTTTTCTCGCCTCCCATACTCCGCCATACTTGGCCCATAGTTCGCCCATAGTTCAAAAATTTTGAAAAAAGTTTATTTCTCGCTGCCCATACTCCGCCATACTTGGCCCATAGTTCGCCCATAGTTCAAAAATTTTGAAAAAAGTTTATTTCTCGCTGCCCATACTCCGCCATACTTGGCCCATAGTTCGCCCATAGTTCAAAAATTTTGAAAAAAGTTTATTTCTCGCTGCCCATACTCCGCCATACTTGGCCCATAGTTCGCCCATAGTCCAAAAATTTTGAAAAACGTGTCTTTCTCGCCTCCCATAGTTCGCCATACTTGGCACATAGTTCGCCCATAATTCAAAAATTTTTAGAAAAGTGTATTTCTCTCCTCCCATACACCGCCATACTTAGCCCATAGTTCGCCCATAGTTCAAAAAGTTTGAAAAAAGTGTTTTTCTCGCCTCCCATACTCCGCCATACTTGGCCCATAGTTCGCCCATAGTTCAAAAATTTTGAAAAAAGTTTATTTCTCGCTGCCCATACTCCGCCATACTTGGCCCATAGTTCGCCCATAGTTCAAAAAGTTTGAAAAAAGTGTTTTTCTCGCCTCCCATACTCCGCCATACTTGGCCCATAGTTCGCCCATAGTTCAAAAAGTTTGAAAAAAGTGTTTTTCCCGCCTCCCATACTCCGCCATACTTGGCCCATAGTTCGCCCATAGTTAAAGAATTTTGAGAAAAGTGTTTTTCTCCCCTCCAATACTCCGCCATACTTGGCCCATAGTTCAAAAATTTAGAAAAAAGTGTTTTCCTCCCCTCCTATAGTTTGCCATACTTGGCTCATAGTTTGCCCATAGTTCAGAAAAGTTTGAGAAAAGTGATATTCTCGCCTCCGATACTCCGCCATACTTGGCCCATATTTCGCCCACAGTTCAGAAATTTGGAAAAAAGTGTTTTCCTCCCCTCCCATACTTTGCCATACTTGGCCCATAGTTCGCCCATACTTCAAAAATTTTGAAAAAAGTGTTTTTCCCGCTTCCCATAGTTTGCTATACTTGGCCCATAGTTCGCCCACATTTCAAACATTTTTTTTAAAAAAAGTGTTTTTCTCGCCTCCCATACTCCGCCATACTTGACCCATAGTTCGCCCATAGTTCAAAAAGTTTGAAAAAAGTGTTTTTCTCGCCTCCCATACTCCGCCATACTTGGCCCATAGTTCGCCCATAGTTCAAGAATTTTGAGAAAAGTGTTTTTCTCCCCTCCAATACTCCGCCATACTTGGCCCATAGTTCAAAAATTTAGAAAAATGTGTTTTCCTCCCCTCCCATAGTTTGCCATACTTGGCCCATAGTTTGCCCATAGTTCAGAAAAGTTTGCGAAAAGTGATATTCTCGCCTCCGATACTCCGCCATACTTGGCCCACACTTCGCCCATAGTTCAAAAATTTTGAAAAAAGTGTATTTCTCGCTGCCCATACTCCGCCATATTTGGCCCACACTTCGCCCATAGTTCAAAAAATTGGAAAATAGTGTTTTCCTCGGCTCCAATACTTTGCCATACTTGGCCCATAGTTCGCCCACAGTTCAGAAATTGAAAAAAGTGTTTTCCTCCCCTCCCATACTTTGCCATACTTGGCCCATAGTTCGCCCATAGTCCAAAAATTTTGAAAAAAGTGTTTTTCTCGCCTCCCATACTCCGCCATATTTGACCCATAGTTCGCCCATGGTTCAAAAATTTTGAAAAAAGTTTATTTCTCGCTGCCCATACTCCGCCATATTTGGCCCATAGTTCGCCCACAGTTCAGAAATTGAAAAAAGTGTTTTCCTCCCCTCCTATACTTTGCCATACTTGGCCCATAGTTCGCCCATAGTCCAAAAATTTTGAAAAACGTGTTTTCTCGCCTCCCATAGTTTGCCATACTTGGCCCATAGTTCGCCCATACTTCAAAAATTTTGAAAAACGTGTCTTTCTCGCCTCCCATACTCTGCCATACTTGGCCCATAGTTTGCCCATAGTTCAAAAAGTTTTGAAAAAAGTGTTTTTCTCGCCTCCCATACTCCGCCATACTTGGCCCATAGTTCGCCCATAGTTCAAAAAGTTTGAAAAAAGTGTTTTTCCGCCTCCCATACTCCGCCATACTTGGCCCATAGTTCGCCCATAGTTCAAGAATTTTGAGAAAAGTGTTTTTTCCCCTCCAATACTCCGCCATACTTGGCCCATAGTTCGCCTATATTTCAAACATTTTTTTTTAAAAAAGTGTTTTTCTCGCCTCCCATACTTCGCCATACTTGGCTCATAGTTGGCCCATAGTCCAAAAATTTTGAAAAACGAGCTTTCTCGCTTCCCATAGTTTGCCATACTTGGCCCATAGTTCGCCCATACTTCAAAAAATTCTGAAAAAAGCGTTTTCCTCGCCTCCCATGCTCCACCATACTTTGCCCATACTTCGCCCATGGTTCAAACATTTTTTTTTAAAAAAGTGTTTTTCTCGCTTCCCATACTTCGCCATACTTGGCTCATAGTTGGCCCATAGTCCAAAAATTTTGAAAAACGAGCTTTCTCGCCTCCCATACTCTGCCATACTTGACCCATAGTTCGCCCATAGTTCAAAAATTTTGAAAAAAGTGTATTTCTCACTTCCCATACTCCGCCATACTTGGCCCACACTTCGCCCATAGTTCAAAAATTTAGAAAAAAGTGTTTTCCTCCCCTCCCATACTTTGGCATACTTAGCCCATAGTTCGCCCATGGTCCAAAATTTTGAAAAACGTGTTTTTCTCGCCTCCCATACTTTGCCATACATGGCCCATAGTTCGCCCATAGTCCAAAAATTTTGAAAAACGTGTCTCTCTCGCCTCCCATAGTTCGCCATACTTGGCACATAGTTCGCCCATAATTCAAAAATTTTGAGAAAAGTGTATTTCTCGCCTCCCATACTCCGCCATGTTTGGCCCACACTTCGCCCATAGTTCAAAAATTTGGAAAAAAGTGTTTTCCTCCCCTCCCATACTTTGCCATATTTGGCCCATAGTTCGCCCATAGTTCAAAAAGTTTGAAAAAAGTGTTTTTCTCGCCTCCCATAGTTTGCCATACTTGGCCCATAGTTCGCCCATACTTCAAAAA